>NW_024070197.1:3473720-3492681 GCF_014754425.2 Oryx dammah | reverse complement strand
GGCAAAGGGGTGTGTGTGTGTGTGTGTGTGTGTGTGTGTGTGTGTGTGTGTGTTAGGTGGCTGCTCCCTGTTGGGTGGGGTGGGCAGTGTCATTGCGTACACAGCCTTGAGGTCTCTGTGTGTGTGTGTGTGTGTGTTTAGCCCATTTGTTTAGGTCCTAGTAGTGGAGGGGGGATGTCTCCAGGCCAGTCCTCCTTAAGCTCCCTCTTTTTTCCTCCTGCCAACATCCTGCCCCCCTGCCCCAGCCCAGGCTCTCTCACCCTGTGCAGACAGTCGCCCTGACTACTTAGGTATCTCCGCACCTGGGAGGCCAGGCAAGGGACGGGTGACGTCATCCTTGTTTTCCAGAGCAGCAAACGGAGGCTCGAGGCTCAGGGAGGGGGTCTGCTTCCCTGGTGCAATGAAACACTGGCAGAGAGAGTGGGCAGGAGGGAAGCTGCGAAGATGGGGGCCGAGAGGCAGGCCAGGGAGATGATGACCACTCTGTGCTTTGCAGAATTCCCAGGTGTAACGAGATGCGTTGCAGCCAAGCCCTTGGACTGGAGCCCGGCACGTGGGAAGGTCTCCGTTTGTGCTGCATTCGCCACACCCAAGGCTGCATGTTGGCACCAAAGACCAGAGGAACACCTGCCTTGGGGAGCTCACAGACTGCTGGGGAGGTAATCATGTATTGGCACAAATAATGACAGTTTCCAAACAAGCCCCATTCTCCAGAGCACTAGATCCTACCTGAAACTGTAACTTAACCTTGGGTGCTGGGGGAAAAGGGGCTGAGGTACACTTTCCTTACAGGCCAGCCACCTCCCTCCCCAGGAACCTTCAATGGCTCCCTACTGCCACATACCAACGGCGGGCCAGACACCATTTCAGCACCATCTCACAGATGAAACTCCTTGAGGAAGGTGATTACGCAGCCCCGTTTATAAGAGGCAAACTGAGGGTTCATGCTAAGAAGGCGTTTCTCCTACTTCCGTGATCACTAACGTGAACTGAGCCCTTTGGATCAACATGTTACTGTGCGGAATTCCCTGGAGGTCCAGTGGTTGGACTCTGGACTCCTACTGCCAAGGTCTGGGTTCAGTCCCTGGTCGGGGAACTAGGACCCCCACAAGCTCCATGGCATGACCGAAAAAAAAAATCACTTTGTGGAAAGAGTTGAAGACAGTGGTTGACACCTGGGGGCAGTTTTTGCTGCTGTTGCTTTCTTATTGATATAGATATGATCTCAGGGAATCCTAGTTCCTACAGGAAACATCCTTGCCATTTTCCAGAGGAGTTAACACTGCTCAGAGCAGGACTCTCTTGTCCAAAGTCCCATAGGTAGGCAACAGCAGATGCGGGATTCCAATGCAGGTTCCACACCCTGAACCCTGCACCAAGCCCATACGACCTTCACAATCAGCTCCCAGCCACACAACCCACCTTTCAAGCCCCCCCTCTGACACACATCCTGGCCTCCAAGCCCCAAGGCACCCCCACTACAGGTGTGCCCACTACCCTCCCCCACCCCACATGCTTACTCATACTTCAAGACACTACATCTCAAGAGAAACATTCCTAGAACAAAATATAGGACTTACGACAAGAAAAGGGCCTTAGAGACGGAGTCCACGTCTCCCATTCTGCAGATGAGAAAACTGAGGCCCATGTACCTGGGACAGCCCCAGGAAATTGTAAAATAACCTAACCAAGCGATTGGTATTATCGTAAAGCAATATTAGGGCTGTTTGTGAATCTTAACTCTGTGTCGATTGCTGTCTTTCCCTGGAGTGAGCATTTTACACAGACAATCTTGTCACACTTGATCATAATAATACAGAACAGATTCTTGAGTATTTGCCCTACGTCTCTAAGGAGATTCATGTGAATTAGCAGACAGTCTTCACAATGGCATCATTAGAGATATACCATTATAGGCTCTTTTTTTTCTTCTTAAGCATATTTGTTGAGGTGCCACTTACATTCCACAGAATTCACTCATCTTAAGTGTGCTGGTCAATGATTTTTGGTAAATTCACAGGATTGTGCAAGTATCGCCACAATCCAATTTTTGAACATTTTCATCACTACCACCGCCCCCCGCCAAAAGATCTCTTCTGCTCATTAAACGCACTTCTGGCTTCCACCTTTAATCCCAGGCAGACACGAATGTACTTTCTGTCACTAGAGACCTGCCTTTTCTGGACATTTCACAGACATGGGTCACACAACACGTGGCCTCTTGTATCCAGTCTCTTTCACTTGATGTCCTCAAGGTCCATCCTGGTTGTACATTGGATCAGCATGTCATTACTTTCACGGCTGAGTAATATTCTGTTCCATCCATTCACGGGCCTTTGATTCTTCGGCTCTTACAAACAGTGTTGCTATGCAATGAAGACACAGACGTAGAGAAAGGACTTATGGACACAGTGGGGGAAGGAGAGGGTGGGAAGAACTGAGAGAGCAGTATTGAAATATATACGTCACCATGTGGAAAACTGGGCAGCCCGTGGAACTTCGCTGTGTGATACTGGGAGCTCAAACCCAGAGCTCTGTGACGACCCAGAGGAGTGGGAGGTGGGAGGGAGCTTCCAGAGGGCAAGGGCGTATGTGTACCTATGGCTGGGCCAGGCTGATGCATAGCAGAGACCAACACGACACTGTAAAGCAACTGTCCTCCAATTAAAGATAAATAACTTAAAAAAAAAAAAAAAAACAGTGCTGCTGTGAACACGTGTGTACAAGTCTTCCTGCAGACATGTGTCTCTGTTTCTCTCGGGCAGATTCCCAGGAGCGGAATTGCGAGGGTGTGTGGGAAGTTGAAGGTGAGCTTTCCAAGAAACTGCCAGACTAGTCTCCACCTACAGTCCCACCAGCGAGACGTGCAGGCTTCCCAAGGGAGCTCCGTTTTCCTGAGAAGGAAACTCAAGTCCAGAGACGTGAACAGACATGCTCAAGGTCTGGTCGGAAGCGGCAGTTCTCGATATGACCCCGAGCACTGTGGTCCCAAAGAGTGTGCTCTTCCCCCACCCACACCACCACTTTCTAGCTCTTTTTCTATTGAGGTAAAACAGAACATAAAATTTACCTTTTTACCCCTTAAGTGTGCAGTTCGGTGGCATTAAGGACATTCACATTGTCGTGTAACCATCACCATCTTCAATCTCTGGAACTTTTTCATCATCTCCAACTGAAACTCTGTGCCCATTAAACAATAATAACTCTCCACTCCCCTCCACTCGGCCCCCGACAATCACCCTTCCACTTCTTGTCCCTACAAATGTGACTATTGTAAGTATGTAAAGAAAACCCTTCCATCTTTCTTCTCCACTCTCCTCTAATACTGCTCATGAAATACGTCATCTCTGATACTCCCAGCCATCAAATGTCTGTGGCATTTGGTCACACATCAAGCGATTCATCATCAACCTTCTGTTGTTTAATCACTAAATCACGTCTCACGCTTTTGCGACCTCATAGACCGTGGCCCCCTGGGCTGCTCTGTCCGTGGAATTCTCCAGGCAACGATACTGGAATGCGTTGCCATCCCTCCTCCAGGGGCTCTTCCTGACCCAAGGATTGAACTCGCGACCCCTGTACTGGCAGGCACTGGCAGGTGGATTCTTCACCACTGAGCCACCTGGAGCGTCTAGAATTCAATTCAGTTCTGACATTGCCCACCCGGAGATAACGCCAGATCGCACAGGGTAAGGGCTCAGCCCCACCAGACTGCACCTCCTCTCCCCACCTCCAGAACCAGTCGAGTCTAGGTTGTCACCATGCCGATGCCTGTGACTCATCCTTATCCTGCTCACTCATTTATCCATCCTAAACTCTACGGAGCATCTTGTGTTTAGAGGTCAAACATCAGCAGACCAGCAAACAATCTCACGTTCCAGTAGGGGATGCATATAAATACACTCAGGACATCAGTTCAAAATAATACTTACTGGGCTTCCCTGGTGGTCCAGTGGTTGAGAATCTGCCTTGCAATACAGGGGACATGGGTCTAATCCCTGGTCTGGGAAGATCCCACGTGCCGCAGGGCAGCTAAGCCCATGCGTCTAGAGCCTGTCTCCACAGTAAGAGAAACCACCACAATGAGAAGCCCGTGCTCTGCAATGAAGACCCAGGGCAGCCAAAAGTAAATAAAGAAAATGAAATTAAAAAAACAAAGAAACAAAACACTTACTGACCTCCCATTCTGGGCTGGGCACCGTGCTAGCTCACGCGCTGTCTAGTGAAACAGACGCAAGGCCGTTTCCACGAGGGGCGTCCTTCCTGGCGGGAGGAGACAGACATGAAAACGCGGTGATCAGGGAAAGGACAACGCATCTTCGAAGGGGATGATGCTGTGGAGCGGGGAGACGCAGGACAAGGTGGGGGTGCGGTGGGAACTCCTGGCTGTCCAAACAGGAGCTGAAGGAGGGGGCCTCGAAGATAACTGGGGACGTGTCCCAGGGGAGGGCAGAGCGGCTCCAGAGGTCCTGAGGTGAGACTGTGACCTGTGCGTCCAGGGAGCAGAGAGGCCAGCCTGAGCGGAGGCAGAGACAGGAGAGGAGATAAGCGAGGGGATGGACCAGATCCAGCAGCAACCCACAGGAGCCTGCTCTCTGCCCCGGTGAAGTGCAGACAGCGCCTCGCAGGGACTCGTGAAGAGGCTGACGGGACCTGACCTCCCTTTCCCTTTTAACATTTGATACATCTATTTATTTAGGCTGTGCCACATGGGTTGCAGTCTCTCAGTCTCCAACCAGGGATTGAACCCAGGCCATTGAAAGTGAAGGCACAGAATCATAACCACTAGACTACCAGGGACCTCCCCATCCATCTTTTAAAAAATAAATAGATTTTAATATCTAAAGCCATTTTAGGTTCACAGAAAACTTGAGGAGAAATACAGACCAAAAAAAAAAAAAAAAATACAGACAGTCTCCAACCACCTATCCTTTAAAAATGCATTTCAAAGCAGTCTGCAAACATGAGTCCACACCACTGCTAAACACTTCAGCATGTGTATCATACCAACATATCAAATATTTATCTAACTTCCTTGTCCTATATAAAAGTTAAATTCATTGAAAAGCATGCAGGTTCTGTTGCTGCTGCTGCTGCTGCTGCTGCTAAGTCGCTTCAGTCGTGTCCGACTCTGTGCGGCCCCATAGACGGCAGCCCACCAGGCTCCTCTGTCCCTGGGATTCTCCAGGCAAGAACACTGGAGTGGGTTGCCATTTCCTTCTCCAGCAGGTTATGTTACCATCCGATAAACTTTGAGAGCTTACAGAAACACCTGAGTAGCACAGATTTTTCTTAAATAACTTTTTCCTCTGGAATCGTTTTAAATATACAGAGAAGTTGTTGCTATGATGATATTGAGGTTGGGTACCCCTGACCCAGGTTACCTGAATATCGTCATGTCCTTACCATCCAAAACCAAGACGCCAATATCAGCAGTTTTCTATCAACCAAATGCGAGCCCTTCCTCAGATTTCGCTTGTTTTCCCTATTGTCTTTCTGTCCCAGGATCCCCCCCGCCTCACCCCCAGGACACCGTGTGGCCTTCCATCCTGCCCCGAGCCTCCACTGGTCTGTGTCCACTCCTGAGGCTGCCTGGGTCTTGCACGACCCTGGCCGTCCTGAGCGATTCCTGGACGAGAGGCCACGCCCACGCGCCCCGTGGCTCCTGGACGCGGGTACCCCCTGACGTCACCGAGGATGCTCCCCTCACCTGGAGGTTTGCACGCTGAGGAGTGAGCCCCCCACAAACTCTACTTTTTGTAAACAGATCGCTGAGCGTAGCTCCCCGCCCCTCGCAGAAGGGAGGGGAAGAAAGCTCCGCCTTCTGGAGGGGGCCGTATCCGGATACGATTTGGGGGAGAATTCTTCTGTCCCTTCTGTTTATTCATGTATTCAGTCATTTATTTGAACCCGAATGGATCCACAGCTGTTTCTTTTATACTTTGAGCGACAAACACCACGTTATCTCATATAAATAGTCTATATTACAGTCCAATGCCACCTTATGACTCTCATAGAAGCGCACCTGTGTTTGAATGCCAGGTGTTGTCAAGGGAAAGAAGCACAGAAAACTCAGTGTCTTGTAGTAACCTATAAGGGAAAAGAATCTGAGAGTGTGTGTGTGTGTGCAAGCGTGTGTGTCTCTGTATGTGTGTAACTGGGGCTTCCCCAGGAAAAGAGTCTGAAACAGTGTGTGTGTACGTGTCTGTGTGCGTGTGTAACCGGGCTTCCCCAGAAAAAGAATCTGAAAGAGTGTGTGTGTGTGTGCGCGTGTGTAACTGGGCTTCCCCAGAAAAAGAATCTGAAAGTGTGTGTGTGTGTGTGTGTGCGCGCGCACACGCGTGTAACCGGGCTTCCCCAGTGGCTCAGTGGTGAAGAATCTGCCTGTCAGTGCAGGAAACGCAGGTTCGATCCCTGGCTGGGGAAGCTTCCCTGGAGAAGAGGAGCCTGGTGGGCTATAGCCCATGGGGTTGTAGAGTCGGACGCGACTGAGCCTGCACACACACGTGTGTAACTGTGTAACTGTGAAGCAGTTTGCTGTGTATCTGAAACTAACACAACACTGGATATCAACTACACTTCAACAAAAAAAATCAAAACCAGAGAGAGAACCAATGCTGAACAAGAAGCAAGGGCTTCCGGCCAGCGCGTGATGGGAGAGGAGGCTTCAGCCTGGTGGTGGAGGAGGGCTTCTGAGGAGGGGTAACTGGAGACTTGGGCTTCCCTGGTAGCTCAGTGGCTCAGTGGCTCAGTGATCAAGGGCCTCCCTGCCAACACAGGAGACCCAGGTTTGATTCCCGGGTCGGAAAGATCCCCTGGAGGAGGGCATGGCATCCCACTCCAGTTTTCTTGCCTGGAGAATCCCACGGACAGAGGAGCCTAGCAGCCTACAGTCCATGGGGTCCCAAAGAGTCAGACACGACTGAGCAACTGAACAACGATTGGAGATTTGTGCCAGACAGGCCGAGGAGCTGAGCCAGGGAGGGGCTCTGAGGCCCACAGGGCCGGCCACCTGCCCAGAGCTCACCCGCCTCTCCTGGGCACCAGCCCCACCGCAGCTTCAGCCCTCTGCTCTCAGCACCCCGGGAGGGCAGTTCGGAATTCAGCCTCCGAGGCCAAGTCCCCAGCCTCCTGTGGCCTCTTATCTCGCCACGCCCGGCCCTGTGCCTGGCACCAACCTGCGCTCCGCAAATACTTGCCGCCACTCACCCAGCCGCCCGAGCCCCCACTGCTCTCCTCATTCCTTCCAAAACAGCTCTTTCGCCTCCAGGAGGGAGGGGGCACTGGTGGGTCCTGACGGGAAGCCAGGGACGTGACCCGGCTGGGGTGGCTGGGAGAGAGAGCTGAGCGGCCTCCAGACTTCTAATAATGGGATAATCAGCACCGCTACTACTTGTTATCTGGCCTGTTTGCTGGCGTCAGGCACTTCATACGCCTCTTCTGGTTTCATCTCCACAACAACTCGCTGGTTACCAGCACAGACCACGCTGCCTCGCCTTGTGGCTGGGGATGGGCCAGCCTCCTGGCCTGGAATGACCCCTCCCCCTCCCCCCAGGAGGCCCACCCTGTACCCCAGTTCTCTAGCGAGAATTGTTAGATGGCTCCCAAGATCCCTGCTCCCTGGGCCCCACACCTCTTCCTAACTATTCAATCAGATGTGGCTGTCCGTGCTGCCGTGAAGGGACACTGAAGCTGGAATTAAGTTTCCAAATCTCAGGTAAGATTTGGCTCTTTGGTGGGCCTGGCCCATCAGGTGACCTCCCATGCAACCTCTGGAAAAAGAGACTCAAAACATGAGGGGTGTTCAAAAGCGAGGAGATTCTCCATTGTTGCCTTTGAAGGCAGAGGGGACCCCACAACGAGAGGGTGTATCTCTCTGTCTCTCACTCAGTTTTGTTTTAAACCTAAAACTGCTCTTAAAAATAAGTTTACTTTAAAAAAGAAATTTTACTCTTCCACTGGAGGCCTACACGCCGCTGCCGGGGCCGCCGCCATCTCTCTAGTAATTCCTGAGAAGTTCCAGCACATCTTGCGAGTACTCGACACCAACATCGATGGGCGGCGGAAAATTGCCTTTGCCATCACTGCAATTAAGGGTGTGGGACGAAGATATGCTCATGTGGTGTTGAGGAAGGCGGACATCGACCTCACCACGAGGGCAGGAGCGCTCACCGAGGACGAGGCGGAACGTGTGATCACCATTGTGCAGAATCCACGCCAATACAAGATCCCAGACTGGTTCTTAAACAGACAGAAGGACGTGAAGGACGGAAAATACAGCCAGGTCCTGGCCAACGGTCTAGACAACAAACTCCGCAAAGACGTGGAGTGCCTGAAGAAGATTCGGGCCCACAGGGGTCTGTGCCACCTCTGCGGACTCCGCGTCCGAGGCCAGCACACCAAGACCACGGGCCGCCGTGGTCGCACTGTGGGTGTGTCCAAGAAGAAATAATGTGTGGGCGCTGTGTGAATAAATAGTTTATACAGTTAAAAAAATAAAATAAATAAAAATAAAAAAGAAATTAGAAAAAACCCCACAAATCAAGAAGGATACTGATGTTTCTTCTACAATAATGACTGAACATCATTCTGTTACATACAGGACAGGGGGTGTTAATATGATATGGGTGTCCAATACCTCCGGTCTCTGGGGCCTCTGGTTAGAATGCGTGCTTCACTGGGACAGGAACTGTTTTTATCGCTTTATTGAGATACAGTTCCTAGACCCCACAATGTGTCCATTTAAAGTGTACAACTCAGGGGATTTGGTGTCGTCACAGACTTGTGTGTCCACCACCA
Organism: Oryx dammah; assembly: GCF_014754425.2. Taxonomy (NCBI): domain Eukaryota; kingdom Metazoa; phylum Chordata; class Mammalia; order Artiodactyla; family Bovidae; genus Oryx; species Oryx dammah. The sequence goes on along the minus strand of NW_024070197.1, from coordinate 3,483,882 downwards.
CGATCAATTTCAGAACACTTCCGCCACCCCAAAAAGAGACACTGTAAAGAAGACGAAAAAAAAATAATAATAAAATAAAATGGAAAGAGAAAGAATAAAAGAAACACGGTAGCCCGTAGGCATCGCTCCTCATTGACCCATCTCCCGGGCAGCCATTTCATCCCCTCTCCCTCACTGATATTTGCTTCTGATGGTGGGGGTTGCACACTTTGCTCTGATGTGTCCCCAAAACCTGCAGTCCCGCTGGCTACATCCAGCAGGCAGGTGCTCCGCAGTTAAATGTAATTTGGTAAAGCACCCACCTGCCAAAGCAGGAGACACAAAAGATGTGGGTGGCTCTGATCCCTGGGTCGGGAAGACCCCCTGGAGCAGGGCATGACTACACACTCCAGTATTCTTGCCCAGAGAGTCCCATGGACACAGGAGCCTGGCGGGCTACAGTCCATGCGATCGCAAAGGGTTGGAGGTGAGTGAAGGGACTTAGCACGCAGCCGCACGATCCGTTTTTGAGTTCCAGGCATGACTGCTCTCTCTTGGAGCCCTGTTTCTCCCTCACCCACTGTCCAGAAGGACCTTTCAGAGTCACCTCCGTTAGAACAGGAAACACACTGTTTCACAATTGCCTGTGTCCTTGTCCAGGGCACCCTCCAGAATCCTCGGGGCAGGGATGGAATCTTCCTGGTCGTCTTGGCTCATTAGGCCCCAGGGACGTGGGTGTTGCCTTTGAATGGAAACCAGAGCAGTCAGCATCCTCGACACACACGTGTCCCCAGTCCGCGGCCAGCAGAGAGGCCCCGGGGGTGAGGCACGGAGCCCACCTATCCCCGAGTGAGTCCTGACTGTGCAGCTGACCCCCAGCGGGATGCTGGGCAGGAGATTTAATCTCCGCGAGTCTCCCTTTCCTCAACTATAAAACGGAGCTAATAATAGGACCTACCTCTTCCCCACGGCTGTGAGGATTAGCACAGGGGCTGGTAATACACAGAGCTCAGTAAATACTGGCTATAATTATCACTAAGCACGCGGGATTTATGAAGCCGTGACACACGCCCTTTGCTGGTCCATCCGGCGGCTGCCTCGCCCCGCACACGTTTCTGGAGGAGAGGGAGCGAGGTGCAGCGCGCCCCCGGGGACTGTGAGTCCTTCCCCGTGACTGGGGTGTTGGGTGAAGCGGGGTGGGGCAGCAGATAAGACGGGGCTGGTGCCAGCCCGGAGAGGGCTCTGAGGCCAGCCTGGGACCGTGGTCTCTTTCCCCGAGGGCAACAAGGAGCCAGCGGGTGGCCCTGAGAGGCTGAGGGACAAAGGTTATCTTTGAGCATTAGGAAGATGGCTTTGGGGGTGACAGGGGGTGGGGGGAGACTGGAGGCCTGCAGGAGGTGGAGGCAGGGGGATGGCCCACATGGGAGATGAAGCGGCCACGACCTTGGTCTGCAGCGCAGTGCGTGTAGAGACTGCCACGATTCCGAGCCCATCGCCTCTAGACTTCTAGAGAGATCTGGGAGGGTCTGTAGAACCGCTTTCGTCTGACAGCTGTGTGCTTCCATTTTCACAGACACAAAAGAGAGACAAGGGGAACGTAATTGTGAAGTGGTTTAGTTCACCCCATACAGTGTATTTTTTCTCCTTATTCACAGTAGTGATGCTTTATAGCCCGGCATGAAGAAATGAAAGCGTTAGTCGCTCAGGTCGTCTCTGATTCTTTGCGACCCCATGGACTGTAGCCCCCCCAAGCTCTTCTGTCCATGGGGATTTCCCCAGGCAAGAATTCTGGAGTGGGTTTCCACTCCCTTCTCCAGGGGATCTTCCCCACACAAGGATCGAACCCAGGTCTCCAGCATTGCAGGCAGATTCTATACCACTGGGTCACCAGGGAAACCCCCTGTAGCGGCATAGTGAACCCTGAATAACTGGTCCTGAACTAGTGCATGGTGGGAGGGGAAATACAAGCTTAGGCTCCTGATGGACTTTGATCACGCTCTGTTGTTGCTATTAATTGATGTATACATAATCTTGTTTTATGTGTTTCCACTTAAAGGCACCTTGTGTAATGCACACTGTTGACTCACTGACACTGAACTCGGAGCCAACAGTGCTCTCACTCACGCCTGGAGGAAGCTTATCTATCATTTCCTCCATAAGGCAGGTCCCAGCTCTCTCAGGCTGTTAGGACACCAGACAGCACTTGGGCTTTATGTTTGGGCCTGAGTAGCGGGTGTTTGAAGTTGTAAAATCACCAACAAAAAGCCCAATACTGTGAAAAAAGAAAAAAAAAAAGATGGTCCTTTACTGCGATGCAAGCTTGTTCCCCCTCAGCTGGGAACACGTGTCAGAAAGGAGAGGTGCTGGCTGCTCTGTGCAGGCACCGGGGGCCACAGCAGCATCTCAGTGGACAGGCGAGCTGGCAGATACAGGAATCCACCCAATGATGAGCTCGACTGTATACCCCAAACATTATCATGTCATCATGTAATTAATAGAAATGTCACCCACAGATAGCTTACATGCTCTCTTTTGTGCTAAGTCTTTGAAAGCCAGGGTCCGTTTTGTATTCAGAGCGCATCTCAATTTGGCCTGGCCACGTTTCAAGGGCCCAAGAGCCCCACATGGCTGGTGGCTTGTGTATCAGTACAAGTCCCCACAGCTTTCTTCAGACTCTCCAAGGGCCCTGTGAACTCAAAAGTAAAAATTGGAAAAGCAATGTCAGATATGGCCACCTTGGAGAGAGCTGGGTGGCAGTACCTAAGAATTTAGCTGCGCGCTCTTCTTTCACCCAGAAATTCTACTTTGAGGCCAGTGCTCCATGAAGTGTACCACTTCGCACCAGACAACACGTATAAGAAGGTCCTTTGTACCCCTGCCTGTAACAGCACCATAGGGGAGAAAAAGAAAATGTCTGTGCTCGGGAAGAATGCATCTGTAAAGCACAGCATGTCCACACACTAGACTCTTCAACATCTTTGCAAAGAAAGGAACCTGAGGTCCCTCTAACAACACAGAAGAAACGCAGAAACAGGGTTGAGCGGGTGAGGACAAAAGCAGGCTGCCGAAGGTCAGGGACCTGATATTATTTATGCAACACTAAAACCATGCAAGGCGATACTCTAGGGCAGTCACGGATTCACACGTATGTGGAAAAAGTATCTTCTTTTTTACCATGAAGAATAACAAACATCTCCTTAGGGATGGTGGTTACTTCTGGGATGGAAGGGGAGGATTTGGAGAAGGGTAAGTACACAGAGGATTCCAATTATATTTGAAAAGTTGTATTTCTTCAGCTGCACGCTTGTGGGCAGGGAGGCACTAGTTACGCTTATTTGGGATATTTGGGGAGTGTGTGCCTGAGAAGGCAATGGCACCCCACTCCAGTACTCTTGCCTGGAAAATCCCATGGACGGAGGAGCCTGGAAGGCTGCAGTCTATGGGTTCGCTGAGGGTCGGACACGACTGAGCGACTTCACTTTCACTTTTCACTTTCACGCATTGGAGAAGGAAATGGCAACCCACTCCAGGGTTCTTGCCTGGAGAATCCCAGGGACGCGGGAGCCTGGTGGGCTGCCGTCTGTGGGGTCGCACAGAGTCGGACACGACTGAAGCGACTTAGCAGCAGCAGCAGTGCCTGAGATATTCTTTTGCACAAGGAACCACAGCAAAGTTTTGTGCTGCTACATGACCTGGTCAGACAGTGAGGGGGCATGTGTGGCTTTGAAAAATACTAGAACTAGGATCACAGGTCGATGGTGAGGGTTCTGTGCAACTCCCAGATGGGGGATAAAGCTCCCAGAACAGTATCTGGCCTGTTGTAACCGTCATTGGTGTGTCTGTTGCCGAAAATTATATGACTAAGCAATTGCTCTATTCCAGGTCTTAGGTCTAGTGTCTTCACCCATTATTTTATTTAATAGTATTTATGCTGAAACTGAAGCTCCAGTATTTTGGTCACCTGATGTGAAGAGCCAGCTTATTGGAAAAAGACCCTGATGCTGGGAAAGATTGAAGGTGGGAGGAGAAGGGGACGACAGAGGATGAGATGGTTGGATGGCATCACCGACTTGATGGACACGAGTTTGAGCAAGCTCCAGGAGATGGTGAAGGACAGGGAGGCCTGCTGCAGTCCCTGGGGTCACAGAGTCAGGCGTGACTGAGTGACTGAACAGCAAAAATCCCGTGTATGTAGGAATAAAGCCGCCCACCCCGCGGGTGTGACTGAGACAAATGCGAGTGCCACGAACACGGGAGGGCAGGCGGGCAGCCCAGTCCGCACGATGCACCAGGATAACCGCCAACAGTCAAGGTTTCCCAATCAGTTTAAGGTCTTACTCTTTACAGGTGAAACACACTGATTTAACGGTGGGGCCTTTCTTTCTTTTTATCTCTCTCTCTCTTTTTCTTTTTGGCCCAAGGATGGTGGGGAGTTGCAGGGTCGGGGGGGGTGGGCAGGTAAGCTATTAATTGCTCTACCTTTGAAGTACAGTTTTTGTTTGTTTGTTTTTGGCCATGCTGTACGGCTTGTGGGATCTTAGTTCCCCAACCAGAGATCGAACCTGGGCCCTTGGTGGTGAAAGCACAGAGTCCTAACCACTGGACTGCCAAGGAGTTCCCTTTTCCTTTCTTTTTCTATTTTGAAGTGTAAGTTAATTATTTATGTCTTTGCTATGCTAAGTGGCTTCAGTCGTGTCCTACTCTTTGCAACCCCATGGACTGTAGCCTGCCAGGCTCCTCTGTCCGTGGGATTCTCCAGGCAAGAATACTGGAGTTTTTATGCGATCTTTATTTGGAAAAAGATATCAAGTATATAAATAACATATAAATAAATGCAGGATATAATGTATATGATAGTACATACTGCATGTGTGTGTTAAGTTGCTCAGTCGTGTCTGACTCTCTGTGACCCCATGGACTGTGGCCCACCAGGCTCCTCTGTCCACAGGGATTCTCCAGGCAAGAATACTGGGGTGGGTTGCCATTCCCTTCTCCAGACATGGTGTATATAATATCAGATCACGTATATTGCGTTTATTATTGTGTTAGATACAATCAAATGTATGCTACAAATGTTAGATGTTTCTTTAACAGTAACACTCAGCAGGACCAGCAATTGCTCCTGTTTCTTAAGGAGGAAATGGAGGCAGGGAGGCAGCTGGACACTTGGCCGGGGGGTCAGAGGCAGGAGGAGGTCGCCAGCGGAGCCCCTGGGCTGGAGAGCGGAGGCCACGGGATGGGGAAGGGAGGCCCAGAGCCCAGCTTTACCCAGGGGTGTGTGCACCCAGGGGCCAGGGCCGGAGCACCCCCCTCCCCCGGCACACCTGCCTCTCCAGGTCACTCTGGGTGACCCCGTGGGGCAGTGTTGCTAAATGGGGAGGTGCAAAGCTCCGAGGATCATGGGTGAGCCTCTGGTGGGGGGGGGGCAGGTACTGGGGAGGGCGGAGGCCTGCAGCAGCCCCTCTGACCCTCCCCCCGAGGGCCCAGGTGGCCAGCTCTGCAGCTTGATCTCTTAGCTCTCGCCCAGCAGCTGGCCTGCAGGCCCCCGCTCCTCCACAGCCCTCCCCACACACTCACAGCCGCCCCAGGCCCCCAGGGGAGGGGCTCAGCTCCAGCCGCCGTGGTGGGGGGCGGGGCAGAAGACAGCCTGGAGTCTCCAGAAACTCTGGGAACCTAGCGCTGCCTGTCGCCACCTGCTGGTCCCTGCCTCAGTTTCCCCATCTGTAAATTGGAAGCCCTCGTTTTTATTCAGCGAAGACTTGTACGGAGGACTTCCCGAAGTCTTGAACAAAAAGCAAAAAAAGAGCCAGGGAGGGCCTGACACCAGATCAGCACTGAATGAAGAGTCTCCATTGCGTCATTTTATTTTAGTTGATGCATCAATACTCTGCTGTGTTGCTGTTGTTCAGTGGCTCTGTGGTGTCCGACTCTTTGCGGCCCCCTGGACTGTGGCACGCCCGGCTTGCCTGTGCTTCACTGTCTCCCAGAGTTTGCTCACACTCATGTCCGCTGAGTCAGTGATGCTACGAGGGAAACTGAAAGACTAGGGAAGGCAGAGTGTTGCGAAGTTTCCCCAAGGCCATGTCGACACTGATGAGCGACCTCACTAAAGCAGCCACAGGAGGCGTGTTTGGGGAACCTGGGGGACGCGGAATGCAGGCTGGGTGTCAGTCCATTGTAAAGAATTACCGTTTGTGATTGAAAACAGTTTTGCCATTGAGCTGGAAATTTTTCTTCCTTTGACGGGAGACGGAAACCTGAGGCACAGTTTGCCGTGATGTCTGAAGCCTAGTGAATCGCGTTTAGCTTTTTATGAGGGAAAATTTCCAGCACAACCAAAACTAAAGAGTAAAGGCACATCCTTGTTCTCAGCAACACATGGACAGCTGTGTCCCGACCCCAGCCCTCACTGGAGTCCTGACTTTCCAGCACAGGAGTATTTGAAATCAAACACCAGACGGCGCCTCATTTTGCCCCAGATTTCCGTGGGCTGCAATTTACTTTCTAACACGCCATTGCCCCAACAGAAAAGAGAGCCAGTAGGGCCAAAAAAAGGGAACATGCGTGAAATCTGGTCAGTGGACTGCCGGGTGCGGCCTTTCCTTGCTCTGATCTGTGCTCACAACTTTCCACAAGCCCCGGAAAGTCAAAGAGCAAAGGCGGCTCCGTCCGCTGCCCGGCCCCCCCCCACCCCCGAGCCCCGCGCAGGCTCCCAGGGTGAACACGCGAGCCGCCTTCCGGGGACCCTTCCAGAAGCCGCGTCTTTTATTAATAGCAGGTTGTAGTAGTAATGGAAAGCAACCAGGCTGAGTCACACAGGCCTGGCCCAGCCAGCCCACACCTTCTCCCCTCTGACCCACTCGCTGCTCAGAACCTCAGTTTCCCACTCTGGAAACTGGGGCTAAGTCCCCGCCATTCTGGGGGTGCCCAGGAGGACCCAGTGTAAAGGCCCAAGCAGGGAGCTGGGCACAGAGCCTTGCTACATCCAGGAGGGAAGCCTGCCCCCTGACAGGGTCTCCATCAGCAGCTGAGAGCTCCCAGGCCTGAGCGAGGAGGGGCTGGGGGCCGGAGTCCGGGGCTGAGGGCGGCCGTGGGGGGCTCTTCCGTGAAGGGCTCTGAGAGTGGGCTCCCAGCCTTCAGAGGCCGTGGGGGAGCCTGGATGCACACAGCCTGGGGCCCCTGTCCCAGGTAAAGGGCACAAAGCGCCCGTCTCCCCTCTGCCCGCTGCCCTCCGGCCCGGCCCTTGGGGTTCAGGCTATGTTTTGTCCCCTCTGTCCTGGGAGCAGAGCCCAGAGTCCAGGCTGGTCTAAGTTTGGACGGGGGAGGGAGGGGGGCCGCGGGGCGGGGAGGTGTGGGGGGACGGGATGTCTCTGAGCTGTCCTGGCTGGAGAAAGGGAGGGACAAAGGCAGAAACAAAGACGGCAGGGAGACAGACGGGAGGGCGCCCAGAGCAGGGGACAGACAGGGCCTCCTGAGACAGACGGACAGGCGGCCGCAGTGGGGAGAGCCTGGGGACAAGAGCGGGGGGCTGGGGACCAACAGACGGGCAGGGAGACCCCGAGACCTCGGGCGCTCAGACTCGGGCTGGACCGGGCCAGGGAGGTGCAGGGAGAGGGGGCGGCCACGCAGGGCAGGCTGCAGGCCCAGACGCGGAGGGCCACGGATGTGGGCCTCGCAGACCAGCCCCCCGGCCGTGGCTCTGCTCAGGGCTGCAGCGGGGCTCAGCGGGCGGGTGGATTTTCGGGGAGCCCAGACCAGGGCTGCTGGCCTGACCCAGAGATGGAGCTCAGGGACCCCAAGAAGCAGGAAGATGGGGACCCGGAGGTGAGAGGCAGGAGATAACGGAGAGAGGAGGATATGGGGCGGGCTGGGGGACAGACACAGAGACACACAGAGACAACAGAAGAGCAGGGAGACAGACATCCCAGACACAGGGAGCCCGAGGAAACGCAGCGAGCCTGGGGCCCAGGAGACACGCTCCCAGATAGAGGGGCAGGAGATCAGGAAGAGAGGAGGATGGAGAGGGAGGCGGGCGGGGCAGGGGCGCCGGCTGGGGAGGAGGCGGCCCCAAGTGGGGCTGGGGGCTCCTGGTGGGAGCCCCAGCGGCCGTGGGCAGGGCCGCCGAGACAATCACCCGTGACCCAGCCAAGGCCCGAAAGCAGGTGGCCCGAGGCGGGGTGAGTCACTGTGACTCACCCTCCGCGCCGGGGACAGTGACCCGGGCCCCCAGGCCCCCGGCTCGGCCTGACGCCCTGACTGACCCCCCACCCCCCACCCCGTCCCTCTCCTGCAGGAGGACACAGCCACGGCCCTGCAGAGGCTCGTGGACCTGACGGCCTCCAGGGTGACCCCCGTGCGGAGTCTGCGAGCCCACTACCGCCTCATCCAGAGGCTCGGCTCGGGCTCCTACGGCCACGTGCTGCTTGCCCGGCCTCGCCAAGGGGGTGAGTGTGGCCACCGGAGGGCAGACCCCAGGATGGGCCCCTCTTAGGATCCTCGTGCCCACCGAGACAGGGAGCGTCCCCCGGGGGAGCTGTTCAGGACTCCTCCCGATGGGCCCTCAGAACGTTAAGAGCTCTGTGCTCATCGCCCAAGGAACCAGAGCTCTCGCCCAGAGACAGGGAGAGGCTTGCCTGAGGTCACACAGCAAGGCAGAAGCACGACTAGGATTGCTAGTCCAGTTGCCACATCCCCCAGTTCACGCGAGAGGAAAGGGAGGTCCAGAGAGGGTCAGGCAGTGGTGCAGGGTCGCACAGCAATCTGAGAGAGAGCAGAGAGAGTCCCCAGGGAAGGGGTCCTCCAACAAACCCCCGACAGATGGAGAAAGGAGAGGCACACAGAGGTCAAGCACCGTGCCCCGGCCCGGGTTTGATGCTCAGGGCGCCTTGACTTGCCCTCTGACCCCGCCCCCTGACAGGTCGGGCCGTGGCTCTGAAGCTCCTCCCACGGGCCTCGGTCTTCAGAACCACCTTCCTGAGAGAGTTCTGTGTGGGCCGCTGTGTGTCATCACATCCAGGCCTGCTCCAGACGCTGGCGGGACCGCTGGAGACGCCACGATACTTCGCCTTCGCCCAGGAGTACGCGCCCTGTGGGGACCTCAGCGGAATGCTGCAGGAACGGGTGAGGCGGGCAGGCAGGGGTCTCATCCAGGTCTGACATCGGCCCTCCCCCGGGCCTGGGCCCCACCCTGACCTCCAGAGGGAGCGCCCCACTAAGCCCCCAAGGGCGTTAGTTGCTCAGGCGCAGCTGTGGACTGTAGACAGCCAGGCTCCTCTGCCTGCGGGGTTTCCCAGGCAAGAACACTGAAGTGGGTGGCGATGCCCTCCTCCAGGCAACCTCCTTCTTTCTCTTTCTCAGCACAGTTCCAGGACTAACCCAAGCCCTAATCCATCCAACCATCCAAACACAAGCTTGCCTGGATGACAGGTTGGGATCGGGGTGGAGGACAGACCAGGTCTGATGAGAGGGTGGGCACGGAGGGGGAGATGGGATTTTAATGGCAGTGGGACTGGGAAGGGGTGGGGGTGGAGTTGGATGAGCTGAGCTTCGAGTTGATGACAGGCCAACTGTGAGTGTGGAGAAGACCGTGCATGCGGCTGCAGAGATGGCTGAGGGTGTGTCTGTGTATGGAGGGAGTTGGAGAAGGACTGTAATGGAGTTCTCTCCAGAAAGACCAACTCAGGACTGAATCCGTGACCTGCTAGGGGTACTTGAATGTGAGGTTAAGGTGGGGTCATCTTTAGGAATAGCTTCCCTGGTGGCTCAGAGAGTAAACCTCTGCCTGCAATGCAGGAGACCTGGGTTCAATCCCTGGGTCAGGAAGATCCCCTGGAGAAGGGAGTGGCAACCCACTCCAGTATTGTTAACCTGGAGAATCTCATGGACAGAGGAGCCTGGTGGGCTACAGTCCACGGGATCACAAAGAATAAGATGTGACTAACTGACTTTCACTTTCATCTTTAGGAATAAACTTTGGATTTCAGATAAGTTTGGGGGTAAAGAGGAGGAAAGAAGGAAGCAAGGGAGATAAGGAGAGAAGGAGTGGGATGGATGGAAAAAAGGGTGGAGGGACAGATGGCTGGGTGGCTGGGTGGGTGGCTAGGTGGATGGGTGGATGGGTGGGTGGATGGATGGATGGATGGGTGGATGGGTGGATGGATGGATGGGTCAATGCATGAATGGG
>NW_024070197.1:3455136-3473620 GCF_014754425.2 Oryx dammah | reverse complement strand
TGGATGGGTGGATGGATGGGTAGATAGATGGGTGGGTGGGTGGATGGGTAGATGGATGGATAGGTGGATGAGTGGATGGATGGATAGGTGGATGGATGGTTGGGGGGGTGGTGGATGGATGGATGGGTGGATAGGTGGATGGATGGATGGATGGAGGGGTGGATGGATGGATAGGTGGATGAGTGGATGGATGGGTGGGTGGGTGGATGGATGGATGGGTGGATGGATGGGTGGAGGGATGGGTGGGTGGATGGATGGATGGGTGGATGGATGGATGGGTGGGTGGATGGATGGATGGATGGGTGGAGGGATGAGTGGGTGGGTGGATGGGTGGATGGTTGGTTGGGTGGTGGATGGATGGATGGATGGGTGGGTTGAGGAGTGGATTGACAAATGAGTGGATGGATGGATGAAAGAAAGGAAAGGTAGATGAATAGATGGGTGGATGAGTGGGTGGATGGATGGATGGATTGAAGGATGGTGGAATATATGGATGGATATCAGATACTAAACAACTGGACAAATTATTGAACTGCTGACTAGCTGGTGGAATGAATACTGACTGGAACCCTGCTGTGTAGACTGTTGGATAGATGACAGGTTGGGGTTAGGATGGATGGGTTGCTGTCTCACTGCCTGGCTAGCTGGATGGACAGATCTATCAGTCGATTAATGAAGTAAATGCTGGGACTTTTGAACTGGGTCTGAGTTGGAGATGGGACCTCAATTAGTACAGGCCTAAGATTAGTTAAGTTCATTAGTTAAGTGTGAGATTTAGGGTTTCATTGGAGATCTTTGTGGTCTGTGGAGTGAAGATAAGAAATGTAAGGAGTGGTTGTGAGTGTCAGGACAAAGTTCGATGGAAGTTAGAGAGCTTCTGGTGAGATGCAGGGTCCTGGTGAGGAAAGCATGTGAGGGCGGTCTACAGAGAGAGCTGGTGGTTGAGGATGACCTGGAGAAGGTGTTGGGAGATGTGTCAGAGACACTCCTGGTAGCCAGTGGTCCTGGGATCGGTATTCCTGAACCCCAGGAAGCAGCAAAGAGGAGGAACTGAAGGTGACCTTTGCCCTCTGCCTTTGACTCCAGGGTCTCCCAGAGTTGCTGGTGAAGCGCGTGGTGGCCCAGCTTGCAGGAGCCCTGGACTTCCTCCACGGCCGGGGGTTGGTGCACGCGGACGTTAAGCCCGACAACGTGCTGGTCTTTGACCCTGTGTGCAGCCGCGTGGCCCTGGGGGACCTGGGTCTGACCCGGCCCGAGGGCAGCCCCACGCCGGCGCCCCCAGGGCCCCTGCCCTCCGCGCCCCCCGAGCTCTGCGTCCTGCTGCCCCCCGACACCCTGCCCCTGCGGCCCGCCCTGGACTCCTGGGGGCTCGGTGTGCTTCTCTTCTGCGCGGCCACTGCCTGCTTCCCCTGGGACGTGGCGCTGGCCCCTGACCCCGAGTTCGAGGTCTTTGCAGGCTGGATGACTGCCAGGCCCCAACCGCCCCAGCCGCCACCCCCCTGGGACCAGTTTGCGCCCCCCGCTCTGGCCCTGTTCCAGGGGCTCCTGGATCTGGATCCTGAAACCAGGAGTCCCCCGCTGGTCGTCCTGGACTTCCTGGGAGATGACTGGGGGTTAAAGGGGAACAAAGAGAGAGCTGGGGGCTTGGGGAGCATGTCCAGTGAGGGTGGAGAGGAGGAGGAGGAGAGCGGAGCAAGCCTAGAAGAGTGGTCAGAAGAGGACGGTGACAGCGAGGGAAGGACGGGCACAGATGCGGGAGAGCCCTGACCAGGTGAGCGGGACAGGTGGCCGGGGCCCGGGCCAGAGGCTCCGCCCCCAGGGCCCCGCCCCCATGGCGCCGCCCCCAGAGGCCCAGCCCCCAGAGGCCCAGCCCCCACGGCCACCTGCGCGGGAGAACGGAGAGCACCCTGCGCCTCTCCCAACCGAAGGCTGCGCTGAGATGCACGACTCCCCTCCCTGCTGACGACCCGGGAGTCTGGAGCCCCCGCCCCTCCTCCCTCAGACCCGGGTATCCAGGCCCCCCGCCTCCCCCCTCAGACCCGCGGGTCCAGGCCCCGGCCCCTCCTCCCCACTCAGACTCGCGGGTCCAGGCCCCTTCCCTCCCCACCTCAGGCCCGGGGGTCCAGGCCCCTTCCCTCCCCCCCTCAGGCCCGGGAGTCCAGGCCCCCCGGCCCCCCCCCCCCCCTCCCCTCTCAGACCCGGGGTTCCAGGCCCCCAGCCCCTTCCCCCTCAAGGACCCTCCCTCACCCTTCTGTCACGCCTTCCTGAGAGGAGGTGCCATGTCTCCCGCATATGCCTTTCTGCCCCGTGGGGTTGTGTTCGGTGCCTGTGGACCTCTAAGCAGTCACTCCTCTCCTCTGAGATCTTAGTGGACGCCCGCTGACCATGGCTTTCCAGATTCAATACCGTGGAACCCTCAGCTGCCATCTCTTCCACTTTCCTGGGCTCTGGGTGACATTACAGGATCACTCATCCTTTCTGGACCTAAATCGACACACATGCACACACAGGCACACGTGTCCACAGATGCATGAATGCACACACGTGCACACATGTGCATGCACCCACAAATGCATGCACACGTGTGGGCATCTGAGCACATAATGCGCACACATGCACACACATACACACTCTTTCTCCTGCCTACAGACGTCTGCATGCTCAGCATTCTCCTCCAAGAATGCATCCTTTCCAACTCCAGGCCTCCAGGAAGCAGAGCCCTCCGGGGCCGCTCCCGCTCGTTTGGAGCCCGTATCACAGTGACCTGTGTCCCCCACTTCACATCTCCTCTTTCAGGCCGTCCGGGATGCACCTGGTCCTTCTCACCTGTGCATCCTTTAGGGCTCTCTTCCTGTCCAGAGAGTCTCCTGGGCCAGCTCCCCGAGAGCATGTGGTCCTGTCCACACCAAGGGCCACGACTGGTCTGCAGGGACCTCTGCCAGACCCCATGTGCCCCCTGCAGCCCAGCACACAGACCCGCAGGGCAGGGGCCGCGTGGACCCAAGGCAGCATCCCCTGCACTCAGTACAGTCACGGCTGCTGGGAGCCTGAGCCGCAGGCTTCCACATACAACTGGCTGTCTGGGGCTGAACCCTGGGACAGATAAGGGCTGCTGTGGACCTGAGACAAGTCTACCATTTGACTGACAGTTCCTATCTTCCTTTGGACAAATGGACGTGTGGTTGGTGAGGACTCACCTGGCGGGGAGCGGCGGCAGGGGACGTGGGAGCTCAAAGCAGCTGTCCTGTGCATCCAGAAGTGATCTGGGGTATGGGACTTCCTGGAGGTCCAGAGGTCCGCCTCCCAGTGCAGGAGGTGCAAGTTCAATCCCTGGTTGGGAAGCTAAGATCATACACGCCTCAGGGTCAAAAAACCAACACGTAAAACAGAAGCACCATGACAAATTCAATAAAGACTTAAAAACAATAAAAAATGATTCTGAAATCAAAAGCTTACTTAAAAAGAAGCAAGTGAGTTGGCATCGGTCATCTCGCTTTAAACCTGGGCGGGGGTGTGCGGCCCCCCCCCCGGCCCCCCTCCACAGCCCTAGGGCTCCCTGCCTGTGCCCCCACCTTGCAGTCTGCAGACTCGGGCCGGGGACACCCCTCCGCCCATCCCTCCCCCGAGGCCCTCCGGCCCAGTTGCCGTACCACCTGCTCCCCTTCGCCCGCGTCTGAGGTCATTCCTCACCGCATCGTTCTGGAATCCTGTTGTGTCATCCTTTCCCCGGCAGACCCCAGTGCCTCCTCCCCCGGACTCCCCTCACCAAACACTTGCGTCTGACCCGTCATGGGGCACTGTGGGGCAGCCGGGGGCAATCAAGGCGGGGCAGGCTGGATGAAGGATTTCATTCTTTACAGGGTCACTGGAGTCCCGCGTCTGAGGGAGGAGGAGCTGGGGGTCTGGACCCCCGGGTCTGAGGAGGGAGGGATTGGGGTCTGGACCCCTGCATCTGAGGAGGAGGGGCTGGGGTCTGGACTCTGGCTCTGGAGAGGGTGTGGGGTCTGGACACTGGCTCTGGGGAGGAGGCAGAGTCCCTGGGTAGGATCGGTCTGGCTGCAGCCAGTTCTGGGCCACAACACACGGTGTCGCTCTCCCCCTAGTGAGTCCAGGGGTGATGCTGGGGGCGGGGCTCCGACCCCCTAGGTGGGGGCGGGTCCTGCTGCGGGCAGGCCTCTGCTGGCATGGGCTCTGAGTGCTGGGCACTGGCCACAGCGGGCAGCCGAAGGGTCAGGCGAGCCTGGGAGAAGCTGAGGTCTGCAGGTCGGAGCCCAGGTCAGGAGGAGGCAGGGGTCAAACGGCCTGAGGTGGGCAGCACCTGAGAGAGAAGCCGTGCAGGTGGTCAGAGCGCTGGGTCCTTCGGGGATCAGCAGCTCATTACGGACCCTGAGACTGCAGAGTGCTTGAGCGTGGGGGACACAGAGTCTGGGGTGGGGGGGTCCCAAGATATGTGAGTTGTGCTGGGTCTCAGGAGAGGGGTCAGCTGGGGGCCTGGACCCCTGGGGCTGATGGAAGGGGAGCTGGGGGCCTGGACCCCTGGGTCTGAGAGAGGAGGAGGGGCTGGGGCTGTGAGCACTGGACCGCAGACCACCCCAGGGCTGGACACTCCATCCCAAGAGCTCGCTCCCCGCAAGGCGCCCAGCGTGCCCAGGCCTGGAGCGTGCAGCCCGCCCCTGCAGCCCTGGGGCCGAGCGCCTGTCCACTCTTAGGAGACGGAGGTCCCTCATCCGCCCCCGGGGCCCAAGTCTGTTTGCTTTGGAAACAGGGGGGGGCGTCTCGAGTCGTCTGGCTCATCTTTCACCCTCAGGCCATCAGGTGGCGCAGGGTGGTGGGGGCAGGGCGGGCACAGCGGGGCCTCGGGCTTGACCTCATCCCACCCAGCACCGGGGCTGCTGCCCCAGAGACTCCCCTGACAAGGAAGGAAACCGAGTCACGAGGGCCCGAGCCAGTGACCCACCACCCTCCTCCTTGGACCCGGGGGTCGTGACCCCAGCCCTTCCTCCCTCAGGCCCAGGACTTCAGGCCCCCAGGCCTTCCCCGCCCTTGGCCCCGGTCTGGCAGGACTGAGCCCGGGCGCCCTCTCCTCTGCCCTTGCAGGGATGCCCGGGGAAGCATCGCACTCGGAGCACATGGAGGCAGCGCGTGGAGAGCACACGGAGAGCCGGGCGGAGGAGGAGGGCCTGGGGGGCCTCACGGCGGAGGAGCTGCGGCAGGGCCAGGAGGCCGCCCGGGCGCTGGAGGCCCGGATGGCGCTTAGCGCCCAGAGCCTGGTCCGGGCCGAGGTGGACGAGCTCTACGAGCACGTGCGTGCCCTGGGCCAGGGCCGCTTCGGCCGTGTCTGGCTGGTCACCCACCGGCAGGAAGGTACCGGGGCCTGGGGGCAGGGCACAGGGGCAGGGGGAGCTCACCAGGCGGGGGGCCTGCGGTCACTCACCGTCAGGAAGGTACCAGGGCCTGGAGGAAGGGCACAGGGGCAGGGGGCTGCAAACTCAGCCAGTCCCACCTCTGCCCTTTCCAGGCTGTGTGTTTTCGGTAACGGCCCGGCCCTCTCTGAACCTCAGCCTCCTCCTCCTCTAACACGGGGTCATGATCCCTTCTCTGAGAGAACCGAGATTCCCGGAGGAGATGTCAGGAGCTCTGGTTGCCGGGGACAATGGGGAGGAAGACGGAGCCCCCCGCCTCCGCCCTCGGTGGGCCTCACACGGGCCGGCTTAGCAGTCACTGTGGGGGTGATGAGAGATGCCCTGTCTGCTGGGCACTCAGCGAGGCCAGCACAGGGTGGGTGTGCAGGACATGGGCCCCGGCCTCAGACAGCTGGTCAGCATCCAAGGAGACTGCAGGGCTCAGCCCTGAGGGGGGATGGGAGACACTGGGCCCCCAAGGAAAAACCTGCACCAGCCCTGCCTCCAGGGAGCCCCCCTACCCCGCACGCCAGGGTGTGGCCATTCCCTGCGGTTGTCAGCTGATAAGAAAGGGCCGCAGACTGGGGGGCCACAGTTCGGCAGAGTGGGCTTCTCCTGAGGCCCCCCTCCTCGGCTTGCAGACGGCCAAGCTTCTCCCTGCGTCCTCACGCCTGCCTGTGTGTCTGCGTCCAGGCTTCCTCTTCTCGGAAGGACAGCAGTCACACTGGAACTGGGGATCACCCCCAGTGACCTTACTTCATCTCTTTCACGACCATACCTCCAGGGCACTCCCTGGCAGTCCAGGACTCAGGGCTCCGCGCTTTCACTGCCGAGGGCCACAGTTCACTCCCTGGTCCGGGGCACTAAGACCCCACAAGCCCTGCAGCCAAAACAAAAACAAAAGCACCCTCACCAGATACAGTCACGTTCTGTGAAAATGGGCATAGGAACTACTTTAAGGTGTGAATTTTGTGGGAGAGATGCCAGTCAGCTCAAAAGAGAGAGAGATGCAGAGAGATACAGACCGGGATCATCACAGAACCTGGGGGACACGAGCGATAATCGGAACCACGGGCTCCATGAGGGAGCCTCGCCCACCTGGAGGCCAGCTCAATGCCCTCCCCAGGCGGTGCTGGGGCGCGAAGGTGTACCCGCCCCCGAGAGGGTAGAACCAGTCCTCGACATGGGAGTGGCTGACAGCTGGCATGGATTTGGGGCGCCGCTGACACATAAGGGGCTGCATGTGGTATCTAGGCAAGGAGGTGACCCTCCCCCACCACACCCGGCCTCTCTGCGACCCCGTGGACTGCTGCCCTCCGGGTTCCTCTGTCCATGGGATTCTCCAGGCCAGAATACGGGACAGGGTTGCCATTTGCTCCTCCAGGGGGGTCTTCCCCACCCGGGGATCAAACCCTTGTCTCCTGCATTGCAGGTGGATTCTTTTCACTCACTAGTGCCACCTGGGAAGCATTAACCACTACTGTTATCACTGGGCTTCCCTGGCAGCTAAGCTGGTAAAGAATCCGCCCGCAGTGCAGGAGACATGGGTTTGATCCTGGGTGGGGAAGATCCCTTGGAGGAGGAAATGGCAACCCCCTCCAGTATCCCTTTTATTATTATTATTATTTATTTATTTGACTGCACTGGGTCTGGGCTGCAGCACGGGGAATCTAGCTCCTGAGCAGAGACCTAAGGCAGGCCCTCTGCACTGGGAGAGTGGAGTCTTCGCCACTGGACCAGCAGGGAAGTCCCACTCCAGTATTCTTGCCCGGAGAATCGTGTGGACAGAGGAGCCTGACGGGCTACAGTCCACAGGGTCGCAAAGAGTCGGATAGGACTGAGCGACTAAGCACTCACACAGCATTTTCTGCACCACCGGTGGGGTTTGGGTGGCCAGGCTCCTTTAGGGTGGGTGGGCAGGGGCAGGGCGGAAGAGGGGGTGCCCCGGGCTCACGTCGACCCCACCCCCAGGCACTGTGCTGGCCCTGAAGCAGCTCCCGAAGGCTTCCACCACCCTGCGGGGCTTCCTCTACGAGTTCTGCGTGGGCCTCTCCCTGGGCTCGCACGCGGCCATCGTGGGAGCCTGCGGCGTCGGCCTGGAGTCGGCCGACTCCTACAGCTTCCTGACCGAGCCCGTGCTGCACGGCGACCTCATCGCCTACATCCGTCCCAAGGTGGGTCGGCCCCAGAGCTTGGAGCTCTAGGGGGCCTGGCGCAGACGCCCCGCCCAGCCTGGGCCTCAGGAGTCACACTCAGGGCAGCCTGAGTGCGTCGCCCTGCAGGGGCCCCACTGCGCCTGCAGGTCTGGTGGGATGGACGCGCCCCTCCGAATCCATGGCTGTCACAGAGGCAACGCGGAGCCTACCTCACAGGCTCACCCTGGACCCAGGGGGCTCACCCCAGGCCTCATCAGGGCCCCTCACAGGGCTCACCCCAGCCCCCCCACCATGGGACTCACCCCAGGCCTCATCGGGGCCAACTAGGCCTCTGTCACCCTTGGCCTGCTCCCAGGGGCCGAGGACAAGCTCCAGGGCCAGCCCCCGTTGGTGGGCTGGGGAGCTGGGACCCGGATGCTTGTCCCTGGGTCTGAGGACAAGCCCTGGGCCCGGCCCCTGACACCCGTTCCCACAGGTGGGCCTCCCGCAGGCGGCCGCCCAGCGCTGCGCAGCCCAGCTGGCTTCCGCCCTGGAGCACGTCCACTCCCTTGGGCTGGTGTACCGGGACCTCAAGCCCGAGAACGTGCTGGTGTGCGACCCCGATTGCCGGCAGGTCAAGCTGGCGGACTTCGGCCACACGCGTCCGCGGGGGACCCTGCTGCGCCTGGCCGGGGCCCCCATCCCCTACACGGCCCCAGAGCTCTGCGCGCCCCCGCCCCTCCCAGAGGGGCTGCCCATCCAGCCCGCCCTGGACGCCTGGGCACTGGGCGTCCTGCTCTTCTGCCTTCTCACCGGCTACTTCCCCTGGGACCAGCCCCTGGCCGAGGCCGACCCCTTCTACGAGGACTTCGTCGTCTGGCAGGCCTCGGGCCAGCCCGACCACCGGCCTCGGCCCTGGTTCGGCCTGACGCCCACGGCCGACACCCTGCTGTTGGGGCTGCTGGAGCCCCAGCCTCGGAGGAGGAGCCCCGTGAGCTCCGTCCGGGGCTTCCTGGGGCGGCCCTGGAGGCAGCGAGAGGGGGAGGCTGAGGAGGTGTACCCGGAGGAGGACGCAGACTCAGGGTGAGGAGGGCGGGGCAGGGGTGCGCCGGACAGGCCCGGCCCACCCCCCCGCCCCCTGGGCTTTCGGGGCGGCTCTTGGCCGTCTGTCTGCCTCTGTCTGGGATCGTCCGCTTCCTGTCCTTGTTTCCCACCTCACCGTCTGTCTGCGGCCTCGGTCCGGGGGTCTCTGACCGAGCACCGTGTCCGTCCGCACCCCTCCGCCTTCCCGGGCCGCGGCACCCACGCTCCCTTTGCCTGGCTGCTCTTGGCTCACGCCCCCGCCCCCAATCAGCCAGGCTGCCCCGCCCCTCTCTGCTCCCCCTTCTCTCTGGCCTCCCCTCCGGTGGAGCCCACGCAGCAGGGGCGATCGTGGGCGTGCAGGCGGCCCATCCCTCAGGTTTTGCACCGCCCTCCTGCGCACACCTGTCGTCCTGCCCGCGGCTCTCCTCTCCTGGGCGCCATCCACTCCCACCTCACCCCCTCTGCCACTTCTCCCACCAGCTGGATCTGCGCCCTCTTGCTAACCTGTTTTGTCTTTCTCACACCAGCCGCTCTCTGCAAATAAAGTCCTTCTGGTACTTAGGTCCCCATGATGCTGTTGGTCTGTCAGCCTGGGACAGAGAAGGCATGTGTGTCTGTGTGTGTGTGTCTGTGTGTGTCTGTGTCTGTGTGTCTGTGTGCAAGTGTGCCCTGAAGGGCGTGCTGTGGAGGACAGAGACAGAGGAGGGAGGGAAGCAAGCGAGGCAGAGAGAAAGGGAGAGATAGAGAGAGGAAGACACACACACAGAGGCAGGAAGAACAGCGGACAGTGGTCCTTCCTGTGGTCGAAGGAGATGCTGGCTCTGAGTGTGCGTTTGTGAGTGTGCCTGGGGGTGTGTTTGCACTTGCCCTGTACAGATGTGTCTGAGAAGGAGAGATTAAACAGCGAAGCTGGAACATGTCTGGCTGTTTCGGGCAGGAACTGGAGCGTGCATTTCTCAAGTTCCTACCTGAAACGTGTGTGTATTTGTGTGTCCGTGAGCACCCATCTGAGCCCGTGTGTGTGTGCAAATAATGGTGTGCGCATGAGTGACAGAGAGACGTGAGGGTTGAGTGTGTCTCACTCCACGCGGACAACACGAGTTTCGTGTTTGTGCGCCTGCGAGCCCCCTTGTGCTCAGGGAATTGTGTGGCCACGTGTGAGGGTAGAGAGTAGAGAGCACCTTGCTGTGTGTGGCCACTGGACCCGTGTGTGCGCCTCAGGCCTTGAGCCTGCGCGTGTGTGCGCGTGTGCGCGCCTGTGTGTAGCAGGGGAGGCAGAGTCCCAGGCGCGGCTGCCAGTCACCGCTGGGCGCCCCCTCCTTCACACCTCCCCCCGCCCTCACCCCGGCCCCTTCTTGGCAGCTACCCTGTTTGCAAACACTCTCTCTTCCTCTCCGTGGCCTCCTTGGCTGCCCGCCCAGAGAAAGGCTACAACTCAGGCCGGATCGCGTGTCACCCTTTCCCTGGCCCCCGCACTCCCTCCCAGGCCCCTGCTGCGGCCGCCGAGGTGTTGTCTGGTGGGGAGGGGGGTGTGGTGGAAGGACCCCCAAGGACCCTTTCCATCTAAAGTCAATCCAGAGACCAGGGGACATGGGCGCGTGTCCCAGACAATCGCAGTGGGCTTCCTGGAGTAGGGGGCTGTGGGAGAGAATAAGATGGTGGGTGCACTGGGTGAGGGGGGGCAGCAAGAGCAGGACTTCCTGTCCCCTCACCCATGAGCAGCCCAAGCAACAAGGCCAAGAGTGTGTCCCTGAAAAGCTGGAGGTGGCTGGGGTGGGGTGGCACCGAGGGAGGGGGGAGTAAAGAGGAGCAAGGCAGGGTGGAGGGCGCAAATTGGTGGCGGCAGCTGGGGATTAACTGGGAGGAGGCGATAATGACCAGCGAAGGGCCCCAGGAGGGGCAGGAGGAAGGGCCCCAGGGGCGGTCATTAAGCATTACTTAATTACAGGATACCGATCTTACGCTTCACAGGAAGGAAGCCGCTCACCCCTCAAGCAACTCCTGGCAGGTGGCAATTCCTGATGATGCTGGAGGGGGTCCCTCAGACCCTCCCCACTCCAGGGGCAGGCACAGGGGGCCCAGAGAGACCGAGGCACCTGCCTGAGCTCACACGGTGAGTCAGGTGGCGGGAGGATTCTAATCCAGACCAGCCCTTCAAAGGTCCGAGGTGCATGGCATTGTGCCGCGGCCGTCAGGGGCTGGGGCCCTGAGCACACGTGTGTGGGTGTGTGTGGGTGTGAGAGTGTGTGCTGGTGAGCGGGCCGCCCCTCCCCTGGAGGAGATGGGAGTTGGGGCAGCTACGTGGAAAGGAAAGCTGAAAAGCCTTCAGACCCAGGCAATGACCAGAGTACGCAGACAGACAGCAACACGTGCTGGCGAAGAGGGGAAGCTGGAGCCCTCCTGTGGGGCTGGGGGAATTCGAAAAATGGGGCAGCCGCTTTGGAAGACCGCCCGGCAGTTCCTCGGAATATTAATTAACTTTGGACTTACTATGCGTGCGTGCTCAGTGGCTCAGTCATGTCCAATTCTTTTATGACCCCATGGACTACAGCCCGCCAGGCTCCTCTCAGGAGTATTTCCCCGGCAAGAATACTGGAACAGGTTGCCATTTCCTCCTCCAGGGGATTTTCCCGACCCCGCACTGAACCCACGTCTCCTGCATTGGCAGGTGCATTCTCTACCCCTGAGCCACCAGGGAATCCCATGGAGTAACTATACAGCCCAGCAATTTCGGCCCTAGGTAGATGCCCACGAGAAATAAAAACACGTGTCCACACGAGTGTTCATGGCAACATTGCTCACAGTAGCCAAACAGTGGACTCGACCCAGACGTCAAGTCACTGGCATAGCAATAAAAGAAATGTGGCCTAGGGATTTCTTCGGCAGTCCAGTGGTTAGGACTCCACACTTCCACTGCAGAGGACGGGGTTCAATCCCTGGTCGGGGAACTGAGATCCTGCAAGTTTCGCTACATGGCCAAAAAAAAAGAAAGAAAAAAAAAATGCAGTCTATCCGTACAAGGGAATAGCACATGCGTGCGTGCTCGGTCCTATCCGACTCTTTGTGACCCCCTGGACTGTAGCCCGCCAGGCTCCTCTGGCCATGGGATCCTCCAGGCAGGAATACCGGAGCCGGTTGCCATCTCCTTCTCCAGGGGATCTTCCTGACCCAGGGATCGAACCCGTGTCTCCTGTGTCTCCTGCGTTGCCAGGCAGATAAAGGAAGCACAGACACACACATCACTGATGAACCTCAAAAACCTGGAGACCATCTGTTGTAGGATTCTCTGTATCTACAGAGGAAGAAAGCTTAGTGATCACCAGGACAAATGGGGGTGACTGCTCATGGTACAGGTTTTCTTTTGGGGGGGTGGTGATGGTGGTGGAAAAAGCTCTAAAATTAGATCGTATAAATGTTCCATAATTCTCTGAGCATATTTTTAAAAAAAGTCATAGAATTGTACAGACAAAAGGGTGAATTCTGGATGGACCTAGAGATTATTATACTAAGTGAAGTAAGTCAGACAGAGAAAGACAAATACCATGTGATATCATTTATAGGTAGACTAAAAAAATGATAGTAATGAACTAATTCATAAAACAGAAATAGACTTGCAGACTTAGAGAACAAACTAATGGTTACCAAAGGGGAAAGGGGGAATAAATTAGGAGTTTGGGATTAAAATATACACACTATACAGTCCCCCCATTCTGAAGGAGACCAGCCCTGGGATTTCTTTGGAAGGAATGATGCTAAAACTGAAACTCCAGTACTTTGGCCACCTCATGCGAAGAGTTGACTCATTGGAAAAGACTCTGATGCTGGGAGGGATTGGGGGCAGGAGAAGAAGGGGACGACAGAGGATGAGATGGCTGGATGGCATCACGGACTCGATGGACGTGAGTCTGAGTGAACTCGGGGAGTTGGTGATGGACAGGGAGGCCTGGCGTGCTGCGATTCATGGGGTCGCAAAGAGTCGGACACGACTGAGCAACTGAACTGAAATGATACAGTTCACTATGTGGTCCAGTGGCTAAGACTCCATGTTTTCAATACAGGGGCTGGGTTCGATCCCTGGTCAGGGAACTAGATCCCACATGCCACGACTAAGACTCAGCACAGCCAAGTAAATCAGCAAAGACCTACTGTACAGCCCAGGGAACTGTACACAGCATCTTGTGACAGCCTATAATGGAAAAGAACCTTAGAACGCATTATGCATAAATGAATCATTTCGCTGGACGCTTGAAACCAACACAACATTGTAAATCAACTATATTTCACTAAAAAATTGTAAAGGGTGAATCTGGCATGTAAGTTTCATCTCAATGAGACTGCTCCAAAAAAAAGAAAAAAACCAAAAACACAGGCAATTCCAGGTTCTCACGCTGTGACCTTGATCAGGTTCTCTGATCAAGTTCTGAGTTCCCATTAAAAACAAAAGGGAAAACCCTGCCCCTTTTCTAAAAGCATCAAATTCAGAACCTATCATCACACAGGACCTGCTCACATCTCTCTCCTCTTTACAGACAAGACTGTCGAGGCCGTACTTTCCAAAGACCGTAAAGTCAAAAGGTGGCAGAGTCTGATTCCAAAGTCTTTGGTCTTACTCCCCAGTGACCCGCCCAGTGTCTACAGGCCTGTGATCACCAAGGAAAGTCTGGCTACACCCCAGCTGGGGAACCCCAAGCATGCAAGCAGGACCAGTTACAAAAATTTGGTGTAGCCAAATTAAAATGTGGGATTTCTTGTTTTTTAAAAAAAAGTTTTTTTCTGGGACTTCCCTTATGGTTTAGGGTTTCCCTCGTGGCTCAAATGGTAAAGAATCTGCCTGCAATGCAGGAAACCTGGGTTTGATCCCTGGGTAGAGAAGATCCCCTGGAGGAGGGCATGGCAACCCACTCCAGTAGTCTTGCCTGGAGAACTCCATGGACAGAGAGCATAGTGGGCTACAGTCCATGGGGTCTAAAAGAGTCAGACACGACAGAGTGACTAACACACTCCCTGGTGGTCCAGTGGTTAAGAATCTGTGCTTCCACTACAGGGGCCATGGGTTTGATCCCTGGTCAGGGAACTAAGATTCTGCATGCTGCATGGTGCAGCCAAGGAATAGACAAATAAAAGAACTGTTTTTAAGAAATGTTTTCCCCCTCCCTCCCCATCCCCCATTTGCTACTGAATGTCATGCTCCCTGGACACCAGGAGAATCACTGGCAGACCCTCAAGAGGGTAGGGGGTCGTGGAGCCTGCCTGAGGGCAGCCAGCCAGGAATTGGTCACCAGAACCCATCAGGGAAGTGGGACATTGCACGAGCACACAGAGCCTGCTTCCTTGTCCTGTCAGCTTCAAAATGCAGAATCAACGGTCACAAAACAGAATCAAAATTCACGACCCGCGTCAGGCTGGGTAATGGCTGCAGAGCATTAAACCAGTGGGGTTTGCACCCAACTCAATCCCTTCTCTGCCTGAGCCGGCTGTGTAAGGCCTCAGAGACACCGCCCGTGGCCCGCAGTTCATGTTTAGTTCAGACATGCAAATGGCTGGGCTGCACCCACACATCACCACCACCCCCACCCTGCCCCTGCCCGCACGCCAACCCGGCCTGGTTAAAACGCAGATGCTTATCCAGAGGGGTCTGGATGGTGCCTGGAATTCTGCTCTTCTAACCAGCTCCTGGAGGCAAGGCCGACGCTTCGGATCCATGGGTCACACACACTTGGAGGTGCAGGGAATGGTGAGAACACTATTTTAGAGTACTGACCCCTCATCCCAGCTGAACCGCCATCAATGCTAAACGTTCACCTGCTCCATTCCGTGCGGTTTTCGATGTGGCCGGTCACATCGTATGTGGGGAAATGACAGGCCTGTGGCTCCCTTCGCCCCCTTTATCTGATTAAGGGGGCTCCCCTTGCTCCTACTCTGCAAACAGTGTGTGCGTGTGTGTGTGTATGCGTACGTCTGTAAACCATGAATGGGTGTTAATTTTGTCAAATGTTTTCTCTGCGTCAAGCTTGCTAGGCCTCTGCGGCTACTGTTTTGGGCTTGTTGCAAGCTGGCAGGCAGAGGAGCGGGCTCAGATGTCCTGGGGGAGGTGTCCGCGGTCAGGGCCAGCAGTAGGTGGGGGCTGGCCACCCATCCTGGCCGTGGGCCCCAGGGCCAGATGTTTGGGCTTAGCTGCCTGGCCAAGCGGGGATAAAGTGACCGGATAATTAAGCACTCGCTTCTTTGGGGCTGGTAGAGGGTGGAAGGACCTTGGGCCCGGGAGACCCCGCCACCCTGGCTTGCAAGACGGTGGAGCCAGGATTCTGAACCCCCAGCGGGGGCCCTCTCGGGGGGGCCTGGAGCCAGGGTGCACCTGCTCCCATCTGGGGGTGAAAGAGGGCGCCTCTGGCTTCTGAGTCGGGGTGCCGCCCTTGGAGCCCCGACGAGCCGGGGCAGCAAGGGGAATGCAGGCAGACGCCCTCCCCGGGGCACCAGTCAGCAGTTATTTAAGTCATAGGGCTTAATGGGACCCGGGGGGAACAGAGGATTCTCGGCGTGTTCCTTCGTCTGTTGGCAGGGACAGACAGCTCATCTACCAAGACCCCCAGACAATATCCCTCCCCACCCCCAGCAAGTAACTGGACCCCACTGGCCTTTGCCTGACTGCGGGGGCGCCAGCTCCATGACCTTCCAGGACCTCAGAGCCAGGCTGGGGAGAGCGGGGAGGAGGGGAGCTGAGGGATTGACACCGTGTTATTCTGAGGCAGCTCTGCAGCTCTGCTGTGTGACCCTGGGCAAGAAACGTGCCCTCTCTGAGCCTCAAAGCCCTTTCCGAAACAGGGGTCAAGTTGCTCCCTCTGAGGGCTGTAGGGAGGGAGGGCAGGAGTGTATTGAGAGTCCACAATGGACTCTCAGTGGTAAAGAATCCCTGGTGGCTCAGTAGTAAAGAATCCACCTGCCAATGCAGGAGATGCCAGCTCGATCCCTGGTCCAGGAAGATCCCACATACCCTGGAGCAACTAAACCTGGGGACCCCAACTACTGAGCCTGTGCTCTAGAGCCCAGGGGCTGCAACCACTCAGCCCACGGCCTCAGCTATGGCGCCCACACACCTTCAAGCCCGAGCTCTGCAATGAGAGAGGCCACCACAATGAGAAGCCCTGCACCACAGCCAGAGAGGAGACTCCACCCCCTGGAACTAGAGAAGGCCCACACCTCAGTGAAGACCCAGCACAGCCAAAAACATTTTAAAAAAGAGAGCGAGCCCCCACTGTGTGGGGCACAGACAAGCACCGTGAGGAGTGGTCGTGACCACTCTTGTTGACTCGTGCCAAGCTCTGCTGTCACCTGCAGTAACTCCTCTAATCCTCAGGACCACCCCAGGAGGCAGGAGACACAACCACTATTCCCCCCTTGTACAGATGGGAAAACTGAGACTCGAGAAAGCAGATTAACTTCCAGAGTCCCCACAGCCAGCATATGGCCTCGAAGCCAGGGTGATCTGACTAGGGGCATGTAACAGCTTATAAGCAAGGGCCCTGGGTCAGACGGGCCTGGGTTCCAGTCATGAGCCTACTGCATACTCCCTACGTGACTTGGGGCACAGGACCAAACATCTCTGTGCCTCAGTGCCCTGACCTATGAAGTGGGGATAATACAGTAATGACTATCACACAGAGAGGTGTCAAGAGCCAGGCCCTGTGTTAAGCACTCTCATATAGGCTTTAATCTATCAGTTAATCATCACAGCAGCCCCACAGGGTGTATATTATTATCTCCCTTTAAGAAATGGGGAAACTCAGACCAAGCGGTAACTGACTCAGGGTCAGGCCCACAAGGGCTCAAACTCAGGCATTTAGGCTCCAAAGCTCACCCACTCCCTGCTGAGCTGTAGAAACAGTACCCTCCTCAGCGGCTGTTCATGAAGATAAAATGACATCATGCGTGCAAAGCCCTCCACACAGAACCTTACCCGTAGGAAGTGCCCGGAGAACATTAGTCATTATTACTATGACGACGAGCTCAGTCATTCAGAAGGTATTAATGAAGGGGACATGTTGTGTCAGCGTCCATTCTAAGAGCTGGACATACGTCTGTGAACAAAGATTTCTGCCCTCGTGGGCCTTCATCATCACCGTCGTCACTGCCATCGTGATTACCACCATCACTTCCACTATCCTCACCATCACGACCACCACGGTCACTTCCATCATTCATCACCACGACAGTCATCACTGGGACCTTGGAGACCGTCCCCGCCATCACGATCACCTGCAGCACCCTCATTATCACCGTAATAATCATCGGCACCATCACCACCACGATTGTCTTCAACCTCACCGGCATCATCACTGTGACCACCTCCATCGTTGTCATCACAACACCATCACCACAGCTATCGCCGTGATCCTCGTGACCGTCATTGCCACCATAGTATCACCATGACGATCATTACCATCAGGATAGCTGTCCCCACTGGCTTCATGCCCATCACCACCATCACGGTCACCTTCATCGCCCCCACCATCGCCACCTTAATGGGCTGATCATCACCGGGATCCCCTTCATCCTCGCCATCACTCTCACCTCCTCATCTTCCCCATCATGACCATCATAACCATCACAGTCACCTTGATTGCCTCGTGGGGTGCCTGTGGCATTCACAAGCAGATTGGTCTTGTGATTCCTCCTCCCCTAGTCCCCCAGAAACATCATTCACACTTTGTTTTTAAGTAGATACTTTGGTTATCCTTTGTTGTTGTTGTTGTCGGGGAGTGGCTTAAGTCCCTCCGATAAGGTCACACATCTCCCCGCAGAGGCCTCTCTTCCCACTCAGGGGTGGTAGTGGTTGGTACAGGCGTGGTAGGGGGCCAGGCCACCTCTGCCAGTCTCTTCACAACCTCACCTAGCTGCCCCAGACCCTGGGCGGCCTCCACCAGCTGGGTCAAGCCCAGTCCCAGGGCTCGGCGCTCCTGTTGATCTCGCTCCAGGGCC
Organism: Oryx dammah; assembly: GCF_014754425.2. Classification (NCBI taxonomy): domain Eukaryota; kingdom Metazoa; phylum Chordata; class Mammalia; order Artiodactyla; family Bovidae; genus Oryx; species Oryx dammah. Next base: position 3,456,024 of record NW_024070197.1, on the reverse strand, counting down.
TGGGTCAGCCTCTGCAGCTGGCTGCCCACATCCCTCACAGCGGCCACCAGCTCTACTAGGACAGGTGGCTCGCAAGCCATGACCCTCACAGGCGGCACTGGGGCCTCACACGGGCCCAGAGGGCCTGAGCTCGGACTGGGAGCTGGCCCGAGGGAGAGGTAATCAGGGGGCGGTTGATCCAAGGGCTGGGCCATAGGAGCCAGAAGGTCCCCAGATGACCCCACAGGGGTCACAGTGGGGTCAGGGGCTGAGTGTGGAGTCTGGGTAGGTGGAGAGGTTACTTGGGGGCTCTGGCTTATGGTTGGCTTGAAGTTCTCAGTGGACGGTATGTCCACGCTTGGGGCAGGAGACAGGCTGGACTCTGAGGCTGGAGATGTGGAGGGGCGAGGGGCCCCCATGAAGGTCATCTGGGGGTGCAGGCTGGGCTTCACTAGAGAGGGAGAGGGAGGTTCTGTTCCCAAGGGAGTTAGAACAGACTTGGCGGCGGCAATAGGGGCTGAGGTGAGGTCAGGAGTCATGGTGTGGTAAGTAGTGGTCGTGAGGTGAGGGGTCGTGGTGGGGTAAGGGGTGGTGATGGGGTGAGGAGTTTTAGGGTGAGAGGTTGTGGCAGGGTGAGGGATCGTGATGGGCTGAGGGGTTGTGGCAGGGTAAGGGCTGGTGATGGGGTGAGGGGTCGTACTGGGGTGTGGGGTTGTGGTGGACTGAGTAGTAGTGATGGGAGGGGGGGTCGTGGTGGGGTGAGGGGTTGAGGTAGAGTGAGCGGGGGGGGGGGGATAAGGGGTCTTGGTGGCGTGAGGGTTCGTGGTGGGGTAAAGGGCAGTAGTGCGGCGAGAGGTCACTGTAGGGTGAGAGGTCGTGGTGGGATAAGGGGTCGTGGTGGGATAAGGG
>NW_024070197.1:3436955-3454736 GCF_014754425.2 Oryx dammah | reverse complement strand
TGGTGGAGTACGGGGCCGTGGTGGGGTGAGAGGTCGCTGCGGGGTGAGAGGTCATGGTGGAGTACGGGGCCGTGGTGGGGTGAGAGGTCGCTGCGGGGTGAGAGGTCATGGTGGAGTACGGGGCCGTGGTGGGGTGAGAGGTCGCTGCGGGGTGAGAGGTCATGGTGGAGTACGGGGCCGTGGTGGGGTGAGAGGTCGCTGCGGGGTGAGAGGTCATGGTGGAGTACGGGGCCGTGGTGGGGTGAGAGGTCGCTGCGGGGTGAGAGGTCATGGTGGAGTACAGGACCGTGGTGGGGTGAGAGGTCGCTACGGGGTGAGAGGTCATGGTGGAGTACGGGGCGGTGGTGGGGTGAGGCCCTGTGGAGCGGTCTGGGGAACTGGAAGGTTCTGGAACTGCGCTGGGCTGTGGAGACGTGCCCCGGCCTGGGGCTCTGTCCGGCTCCGGGGTCAGCCCTGAGGTAGGGGAGAGGTGGGTCGCCGCCGCCGGCGCAGAGGGGTCTGAGGTGAGCTCCTTGGGCGCGGAGGGCGGTGGGGTAGGCGAAAGCCCAGAGGTCGGCGCGGGGGCCGCGGAGGCGTCAGGGGAGGGCCCGGTAAGGCCGGGGCTCGTCGAGGTGCGGTGGGCGCTCCCCCGAGAGGCCGCGGCCGGGCTGGGTGGCACCGCGGAGGTCCCGTCAGGGGTCTCCTCCGGCGTTGAGGCCGCCGTGCGGATGAGCGGCGGTGCGGAGGCGGTCAGTGGAGGGTCGGCTGGCCCCGGCGCGGCGGAGGAGGGTGGGGAAGGGGCGGCGGGCGCAGTCCTGGCCGTCGTGGGCCGCAGTCGACGCTCTGGCCACCGCCTCCTCGGGGAGCCTGGCGGAGGAAAGACAGATGGCCGAGGTCAGGCCGCCCCGCCCACCGCGCGGCGCGCCCCCCCCCCCACACGGTGCGACCAATGGGGAGGCACGGAGCCTCGTGACGTCACGGGTCGCCGGCAGACTTCACCCGGCCCTAGTGCCCCACCTCCTCGCATGCTCCGATGTCTCCAAGCGCCACCTGGCGTCCTCCCCTCTGGAGGATGCGGGGATGGGCGCGCGGAGAGAGGGGGACGCGGAGGGGTAACCTGGGATGCAGGATGGTGGCGGGGGTGTGTGTGCAGGTGATGTGGGAGGATGCGGGAGGGAGCCAGGGGAATGCGGGCCGGGGATGTGGGATGCAAGAGGGGGCGGAAGGGCAGAGATGGGGTGAAGGGAGATAAAAGAGGCAGAGGGCGTGGGAGCTGCTAGAAGAATGTAGGAGGGGTCGGAATCAAGTAATCAAGACTAGTATCTTCTTGCCCTATTTTTAAACAATCAAAATTAATGCGAAAGATGCACAATTAACAAAAAGTCAAAATTTTAATTCAAGTCAGGATCCGGCCTACCTCACTGGAGTCCCCCCTAAAATTGGCTGTCAGATCCTGGTGAGGTAGGTCGGATCCGACTTAAGTTAAAATTTTATTTACTTCATCGTGGATTGTTTTTGCATTCGTTTCTATTTTTTTAACCTATGGTATTAAGATTTTATCTTCATTACAAAATGCTTGGAATGTCCCCAAATTTTAGGCCTTAACAAAGGTGAAACCTTCCCCTCTTCCAGGCCCTGCTTCCAGATAAATGTGATTTTTAAACTTTTTTGACAGATGAGGAAAATCAGGCCAAGAGGGCAAGTAATGTGCCCGAGGTCACACACTGACACAGTTTGAAGGTTACAAGGACAAGGTCTGAGCCCGAGTCCTTTGCATCCAGAGTCTGGGCCAGTAAGTTATCACTTTCTCAGCAGTGGGAATGTTCTGTGCTGGCCAGTATGGTAGCCGCTGGTCACCTGTGGCTTCTGAGCACTTGAAATGTGGTTCAATTAAGGAACCAAATGTTTCCTTTTTCAATTTTTGACATTTTTATTTTGGCTGCACTGGGTCTTCGTTGCTTTGTGTGGACTTCTCTTGGGGAGCACAGGCTCCAGGGCACCTGGGCTTCAGAACGTGTGGTACTCGGGCTCTAGAGCGCTGACTTCCATATTTGTTGAGCACAGGCTTAGTTGCTCTGCGTTGTGTGGGATCTTTCCAGACCAGGGATCAAACCCATGTCCCCTGCATTAGCAGGTGAATTCTCATCCACTACGTCATAAGGGAAGTTCTCAACTTGTTTTCTGTTTTACTTTGAATGGATTTCTTTTTGTAAATTTTTTTAAACAACAAAAAAGTATGGAATACTTCACAAATTAGCATGTCATCCTTGCACAAGTTTAGTATATGTGCTGCGGAAGCAAGCACTGTAAGTTTTTTTTTAATTAAAATACAGTTGATTTACAATGTTACATTAGTTTCAGGTGTACAGCAAAGTGATTCAGTCATTCATAAATATATATATATATCTTCTTTTTTGGATTATTTTCTTGTATAGTGTTTGCCGCTCAGTCATGTCCAACTCTGAGACCTCATGGACTGTACCCTGCAGGCCTCCTCTGTCCATGGAATTCTCCAGCCAAGAATACTGGAGTGGGTAGCCATTCACTTCTCCAGGGGATCTTCCTGACCCAGGGATCAAACCTGGGTCTCCTGCATTGCAGGCAAATTCTTTATAGACCGAGTCACCAGGGAAGCCCAGATTTTCTCATGTAGGTTATTACAAAACAGTGAGTACAGCTTCATGTGCTAAACAGTGGGTCCTTCCTTTTTCAGGTTTTTTGTTAATTAAACAGCCACCTGTGTTGGTAGCTGCCATATTGAACAGCACAGCCTGACTGACTCCCACTTTTCTGCAGGGTCCCTGAGATGCATCATGTCCCCGTGCAGGGTCAGAGAACAGTTAAGTAAAGGATTTAAACCCCAGATCCTCTGCTTCCTAGCTGGGTTCAGTTCAGTTCAGTTCAGTTGCCCAGTCGTGTCCGACTCTTTGCGACCCCATGAATCGCAGCACGCCAGGCCTCCCTGTCCATCACCAACTCCCGGAGTTTACGCAAACTCATGTCCATCGCGTTGGTGATGCCATCCAACCATCTCATCCTCTGTCGTCCCCTTCTCCTCCTGCCCCCAACCCCTCCCAGCATCAGGGCTTTTTCCAATGAGTCAACTCGTCGCATGAGGTGGCCAAAGTACTAGAGTTTCAGCTTCAACATCAGTCCTTCCAATGAACACTCAGGAATGATCTCCTTTAGGATGGACTGGTTGGATCTCCTTGCAGTCTAAGGGACTCTCAAGAGTCTTCTCCAACACCACAGTTAAAGCATCAATTCTTCGGTGCTCAGCTTTCTTCACAGTCCAACTCTCACATCCATTCATGACCACAGGAAAAACCATAGCCTTGACTAGACAGACCTTTGTTGACAAAGTAGTCTCTGCTTTTCAATATGCTATCTAGGTTGTGAGAGGGTAACAGGCAGGAAGGCCAGGGGTCTCCAAATGGAGAAAATAGCCTGCAAGTGTCAGACATTTTTCTCTCTCTTAAGCGGCAGGAGGAAACAAACTAGCGATTTCTTTTTTTCCTTCTCTATACAAATTTAAAAGGTTTCTCCTAAAATTCTGTGTTGCCATAATGACACCTGGTTTCACCTGAAGTTAACCATTGCCTTTTTCTTATGGAAATGTTTATCTTAAGCTATGCTATTGTACTATGCATTTACCCCAAACTCTGTCTTCAAGTCGGTTCTGCCTTTTGGGCTCAGAACCTACTTGATAAACCAGTATGTTATACTCCGATATTGTTCCTCTAATCTGTGTAAATGACACTATTTGTATGGTGCTCTGCCCTTCTTCAAGTTAATCCTTTTATGGCCCAAGATAAACCACTTGGAGCCAAGATTATCCCAAAATACATCTTATGGGTGAGGGGCCTGGTGCCCTTCTAAGTTTTGAGACATTCCTTTCTTTCATTAACAAACTGCTGGTGACTGTATAACATCCAGCTAAAGACTAGCAGGGGGTACTCTTTCTGCCCCCTTCTGATGCCTATGTCAGAAGCTTCCTCTATCTCCTTTATACTTTAATAAAACTTTGTTACACAAAAGCTCTGAGCGATTAAGCCTCGTCTCTGGCCCCGGACTGAATTCTCCTCCAGGGGCCAAGAATCCCGGCGTAGTAATTCAACAACAACCTTTCAATTGGTCATAACTTTCCTTCCAAGGAGTAAGCATCTTTTAATTTCATGGCTGCAATCACCATCTGCAGTGGTTTTGGAGCCCAGAAAAATAAAGTCTGACACTGTTTCCCATCTATTTCCCATGAAGTGATAGGACCAGATGCCATGATCTTAGTTTTCTGAATGTTGAGCTTTAGGCCAACTTTTTCATTCTCCTTTTTCACTTTCATCAAAAAGTTCTTTAGTTCCTCTTTACTTTCTGCCATAAGGGTGGTGTCATCTGCATATCTGAGGTTATTGATATTTCTCCCAGCAATCTTGATTCCAGCTTGTGCTTCTTCCAGTCCAGCGTTTCTCATGATGTACTCTGCATATAAGTTAAATAAGCAGGTTGACAATATACAGCCTTGACGTACTCCTTTTCCTATTTGGAACCAGTCTGTTGTTCCATGTCCAGTTCTAACTGTTGCTTCCTGACCTGCATACAGGTGTCTCAAGAGGCAGGTCAGGTGGTCTGGTATTCCCATCTCTTTCAGAATTTTCCACAGTTTATTGTGATCCACACAGTCAAAGGCTTTGGCATAGTCAATGAAGCAGATATAGATGTTTTTCTGGAACTCTCTTGCTTTTTCTATGATTCAGCAGATGTTGGCAATTTGGTCTCTGGTTCCTCTGCCTTTTCTAAAACCAGCTTGAATATCTGGAAGTTCACGGTTCACGTATTGCTGAAGCCTGGCTTGGAGAATTTTGAGCATTATTTTACTAGCGTGTGAGATGAGTGCAGTTGTGTGGTACTTGGTAACCGTGGGCAAATGACTTAACTGCCTCGAATCTCCGTTTCTTCCCCTTCTGTAAACCATGGATGATCCATGTATCTCCCCTATAATCATGAGAGTTCAGCGAGACTGTGCGTGCACAGAGTGCTTACGCAATGCCAAGCAGGTAATAAGCATTCTCATCATTACTTATATTGCCACAGGCATTGATATCTGTGCCTCAGTTTCTCTCATCTGTGAAACGGGCACAATTATAACACCTACATCACTCATTAGTCCTTGTGTGGCTGCTACAAGGATTAACATATATAAATGTTAAAGACTAACACACATGAAGTGCACATAATAGTGCCTGACACACGGTATATTGCTCCATAAATGGTGACTGTTCCTAGTTATCATTTCAAGAATCTCAGCTTGGTTTGTGTGCACAGGGGCTCAGATACCTAGAGTGGTGTTGGCTTTTAATTTTTTAGACCCAAGGAACAGAGAGTTGAGCTAACCATACTCCCCTGTACATTGTCATCAATAGCTCCTGTATGTCTCCTCTCGTTTTTTCTCTTCTGTAGCCCCCATCTGCATTCCCCTCATGCTCTCCCACAGGCACCTCCAGTCTAATGTGCCTCATGTGTGGTCTTAAACAACATAGAATGCACAGATGTTTTCAAGTTAATACAAAAGTGTATGTGTATTTGGGGGTTTGTGCTTTTAATTTCTGCAAATAACATTCTGCTGGAAATCTCATTCTGTTTCTGAACTTCTCAGTGTTATGTCGTTAGTACCTATGCATGTTGCTGCGTATACAGCCTGCCACTGCTTTAGCTACTGCATAGAATCCATCAGGTGTAACCCTTTCTCTTCTTCCTTACCTTTCTCTTGGACACTTAACTTGCCTCCCCCACACATATTCCTTTGTAAACCTGGGAAAGAATTTCTCTGGATGCAAAGAGCTGACCCATTGGAAAAGACCCTGATGCTAGGAAAGATTGAAGGCAAGAGGAGAAAGGGGTGACAGAGGATGAGATGGTTGGATGGCATCACTGACTCAATGAACATCAGTTTGAGCAAATTCTGGGAGATAGTGAAGGACAGGGAGGCCTGGCATGCTGCAGTCCATGGGGTCACAAAGAGTCAGACATGACTTAGTGACTGAACAACAATAAACAGATCTAGGAGCAGGGTTGCTGGGTGGGTCATGTACAATCATATTTAATCTCACTAAACATCACTGCTGCTGCTACTGCTGCTAAGTCGCTTCAGTCGTGTCCGACTCTGTGCGACCCCACAGACAGCAGCCCACCAGGCTCCCCCGTCCCTGGGATTCTCCAGGCAAGAACACTGGAGTGGGTTGCCATTTCCTTCTCCAGTGCATGAAAGTGAAAAGTGAAAGTGAAGTCGCTCAGCTAGGTCCTTTTATTGAACTGCTCTATCCAGCGGGGATGCCTGTCTCCCCATGCCCACGCCTACAATGGGTATTATTGACTTTCCATTTTTTTCCCACGCTCGTCACTGTTGTCATTTGAATTTTCTGACCCGTTATGAGCGTGAGCATTTCCAGACATACTCGCTGGGCATTTGGGCTTCCTAGTCTGCAAACCACCCGTGTGCACCTTTCTCCCCATTCTCTTACAGGATTTCCTCTCATGCTTTTGTTGATGTGTCAGAGTGACTAACATGGTACAGGTCAGGGTTTCTCCACCTCGGCTCTGTCGAAATAAGGGGCTGGCTGGTTCTTTGTGGTGGGGGCCCTTGTGCACTGGAGGGTGTGTATTGGCAGCCTGGCCTTGACCCACCAGGGAGCACTACTCCCTTCTCCCAGCTGTGACAACCTGAAATGTCTTCACGTGTTGCCAGTTATCCCAGTTGAAGACCACGGGTGTCAATAACAACCCTTTGTTTCAGGATATATTCCTGCCTGGTCTTTCTAGGGTGGGAGCTGGGTCACCACTGGGAAATCTGCAGTCCACGTCTCCATTCTGTTGTTTAGCCGCTGAGTCGTGTCCAGCTCTTTATGACCCTGTGGACTCCCCACCAGGCTCCTCTGTCCATGGGATTTCCCAGGCAAGAATACTGGAGTGGGTTGCCATTCCCTTCTCCACCACCTCTCAACCCCACCCCACAAACACCCTGGACCACGCCCCACCCCCGCCACATGCCTCACCTGTGTCCCCACGGAGCCTGGGAGCTAGAGAGGGGTGGCCTGAGCTCCTGGTGGTGCCAGGGGGGCCAGGCGTGGCTGCAGTGGGTGTCTCCTTGGCCGGGACTCCTCCTGAAGGTGTGTCCCCCGTCCGGGAAGGCTTACGACAATCCTTGTCACCTTGAGAAATAATAGAGAGAACCGAGTAATCCCCATCTCTGTGTTCTGAGGCTTTCTTCCCAGGATGCCAGGTTTTAGGAGGACTCTATCGAGAAGAACACAAATAGGAACTGCTTTCCCTGTTAAAATGTCAGCCCACCAAGGGAAGGCATGCTCCCTGGGCCTATGTGTTCTCGAAATGTGTTCTAAGAAATGGCCGTATGCTCATTCGTGGTTCATTCATGTGTGATCGATTTGATTTTTTCATTAAAACATACACCGAGAAAAGGGGACGCACAGGGCTTCCCTGGTGGGAGTCTGCCCTGCAGCGCAGAGGACACCACGGCACAGGCGGCGCTGGCAGGCAGACTCTTCACCACGGAACCACCAGAGGAGCACCCGTCTCTCTCGACGCTATCCGGCTGCCCTCACAAGTGGGTGCAGATCCTCAGGCCCACCTTTATCCCAAATCCTTGCCGCTGAAAGACATGTTAATTTTTGGCAAGCTCATGGGGAGCTGGTGGGCAAAGAAGCTGCAGGTTCACTACAGATGACCAACCTGAAGCCCAGAGAGGGCAAGGAATTTTCCTAAGGTCACACAGCTAAGGAGCAACATTGGGCTTCAGATCCAGCAGGCCTACCTGGTTCTGAATGGAGACCTCTCTCCCTGTGGGAGCAGATAGAAATAAAGCCCGAGGCTGGCCTCACCCCTGGTCACTCCCCTTGCCTGGCTCACTCCACTCCAGCCAGGCTGTGGGCTCTTCTCTCAAGACCCCACCACAGGGCCTTGCACGTGCTGATCCCTCTGCCCGGAAAGCGCCTTTAGCTCCCTCTCCAGGCTCCCCATCACAGCTGACATCTTTACAATGGACCACAGCCCTCCCCCGCTGCTGCCACCCCCACCAAGCACTCCACTTCCGCCCCACCGACCTCACTGCGGTGTCTCGAACCAGCTGAGCACACTTCCATCTCATGGCCTTTGCATGTGCTTGCTGACTGCACTTACAGAACACTCTCCAACCAGGTATTTGCCTGGCTTTCCCCTTCTTTTTTTTCCTTTTCCTTTCATTTTATTTGAGTGCACTGCATGGCAGGTGGGATTTAAGTTGCCTAACCAGGGACTGAACCCTCACCCCCTGCATTGGCAGGGCCGAGTCTTAACCACTGGGCCAGCAGGGGAGTGCCCCCGACCTCTTGAGGCTGTCACTTGACTGGCATTTCCTTAGTAGGTCATCTCTTAACCATCCCATTTTAAAGGACAATTCTTCGCTCCCCCCGTTTCCCCTCCCTTGCTCTGTCCATCATGTTCCCAGGGGTTGGGACTCATGCCTGCCACACAGCAAACACCTGAGGCATGAACTAATGCCTGTGTCTTCAAACTCCATCGTCCAGGAAGCCTCAAATGTTGCTTCAAATGAAATGGAAAGAGAATTCAACCTTCATAAGCTTCCATCTTCATCTCCTGTGCAGTCTCTCTAGACCTACACGGTGATCTCACAACTGTTTGTTCATTCATTCATTCAACACAGATCCCGTGGAATACAGATTAATGCTCCCCAAAGTTGTCCAAGCTCTAACCCTCAGAACCTGTGAATATGTTACCTTTCATGGCAAAGACTTTGCAAACCGACTAAGGGCCCAGTCCTTGAAAGGAAGGGTTTATCCTATATTAACCCAAGGGAACCTGATCTAATCACATAAATCCTTATTCTTAGAGAATCTATCCCAGCCCTGGGCTTCCCTGGTAGCTTAGTGGTAAAGAATCTGCCTGCCAGTGCAGGAGACATGGGTTCAATCTCTAGGTCGGGAAGATCCCCTGGAGAAGGGAAGAGCTTAGTGGGCTATAGTCCATGGGGTCACAGAGTTGGACACGACCAACTAATACACACACAAATCCTCACTGTAGTGACAAAGATGTAAAGATTAAAAAAGGACCACAGAGATGCAACATTGCTGACTTTGAAGATGGAGGAAGGGGGTGTGCACCAAAGAATACGGGAGCCTCTAGAAGCTAGAAAAGGCACAGGAACAATCTTTCCCTTCAGCCTCAGAAAGAATACAGCCCTGCCATCTTTGATTTCAACTAGTGAGAGACCTCAGCGGGGCTTCTGACCTCTAGAACTGCAAAATAATAAGCTTGTGTCGTCTTAAGCCCCAAATGCGTGGTGGTCTTATGGCAACAATAGAAACTGACATAGCTAAACCTGAGATGATGTGTCCTCAATGGGCAATGCAATTATCTCAACTCCAGTCTTCGCTGCTCAGAGAAGCCCCTTCCTTGTGGGGTCTCCTGGTGGAAAGGATGCCATCTCCTCTGCAAGCTTTTTCCCACTGCTCTACTAGAAATAATCGCGGTGTCCCTGGGATTCTACAGCTGTTGTTCATTTACGGTAAATAACTCTAACAAGCAGTGCATTGCGGTTTTAAGTGATTTCACACACATTTTGCTCATTGAATTGGGACCTGAGGTCACCCAGCCCCTTGTTCTAATTCCAGTGGAGTCACAGCTGGAACCCTGGCAGCCAGACTCCAGAATTCACACTTGCAATGACTTCAGTAATTCCCCAGTCCAATGAGCAAACTGTGTGCGAAATCGTTTAAAATGGATCTCAGCCGCGGCTCCTGAGTTCAACTTTCCCGAGCTTCATTCCCCTCCCTCCCACTTGAAACGCAGGGGCAACACCAGGACCTATGAAAGTGTGAAAGTGTTAGTCGCTCAGTTGCGTTGGACTCTTTGTGACCCCATGGACTGTCGCCCACCAGGCTTCTCCACCCATGGGATTCAGGACTTATGTCACCCAGTTAATGGCATGTGTTCCTGGCACTGTCCTTGACTCTTTCCAGGGACCCTAGAGCTGCAGCTTTTTAATTTGCTTTTTTCGAAGTAAGGAATTGCAGCTCAATGAAGCGGAATCATTTTTTTCAAGGCCACCTTGCTAATAAGGACAGAATTTCTGTCGTTTCCACCTCTGCCCACCCAACCCTGCCCCTCTTCCCAGTACTAAGGTTGCACATGTGACCCCTGGGATTTCCATCGCGCAGTGCCCAGTTCCGTACTTATCTGTGCTCACGCACCCCCTCTCCCCAACCAGGAACAGGTAGGGTCTCAGAGGCCCGCGCACGGCCGCCCTCAGAGCTGCGCACGCCCAGCATCCGACCGTCTCCGCCGCGAGGGGGCGCGACGAGAAGGACCGGCGCCCGGCTACAGAGACCGAAGGCTCTGGAATCCTGGCCACACGGCACGGCACCTCTGGAAACCGAGCCCTAAGTCACGATTCGGATGCCCCCCCACCCCAAATCTCGGCGGCTCCAAGGCGTGCTACGTGCCCCAGCCCCATCCCTCCGGCGGAAGCACGACACCTAGGCAGAAGACAGACCCGGGTAGGGGTGGGGGACGGAAGGGAACTACAGCGCGCTTCACGCTTTTATAGCTGAGGAGTGGGCCAGCTGGCCAATCAGGAAGCGTACCGCGCTGTGACGTCACATGACGCTAGGCCATTGACGTCCCCCCGCCCGCCCCTCCAGCCGAGGCCCCGCCTCTCTCGCCGAGGCCCCGCCTCTCGCTCCCGCTCCCGCTCCCCCTCCCGCTCTCGACAGAGACTGGAGGGTGGGCAGTGAGAAATGGAAGAAAAGAGCCAGACGCCGGGGCGGGGATAAAAAGAAGTTGACCGAGGTGGGGGAGGGCGGAGAGAAACAGTAATGGTGGGAAATGAACTTGATAAGGAAAGAAAATGAAGAAGGTGACAAGAAAGAGACATGGTCGGTGAAAAAAAAAAAAGTGATCGAGATGCGGAGGGTGAGAAGTTGAAAAAAGAAGGTGAGAAAGAGGAGCAGAGAAGGATCAAGAGCGACTGAGCAGGCTGGAACAGAGATCTCTCTCTCTCTCTCACACGCACACACACACACACAGAAATGGGAACCATCTGAGTGGGTCAAGGCCCGAGTGTACACACACACACAGAAATAGGAACCATCTGAGCGGGTCAAGGCCCCAGCATACACACACACAGAAATGGGAACCATCTGAGCGGGTCAAGGCCCGAGTGTGACCAGGCCACAGGGAGACAGAGGCCATGGGGCAGCGGGGCTGGAGCTGTGGGGCTGGAGGCTGCCCCCACTGACCAGAGTAAGGGGTCAGGCTGGGGAAAGCCGTCGATGCGAAGGCCCCCGAGGCCGCCTCCGAGCCTCAGCCCCGCTCAGACCAGAGCATGGGTTCAAAGAACAGGCTTGAGGGGCTGGGGTGGGGCGGCAGCATGGTGACGGCATGTGCCTCCGTGTGGGGACTAGGGAACTTCTGCGGAGGCACTGCCTCCAGGGACACGGGCTTTGACATCAAGGCTGATTCCCAGAGGCCCCAGAAGATCTGCAGGACAGGGAGCAGGGCTCTGCCAAGCCTGGCTTGATTCTGAGACGCAGGGCGGGGCGGAGGAAGGGATCTCCTCTTCTAGGCTCTTGTAGTACAGTTACAGATGAGCCAAGGGAGGGGTAGTTCTTAGCGTCTTTGGAGCCGAGGAAAACCTGACTGCGGTCTCGGAGACCCGGGCCAGCTCATTCAGGAGGGTCTTTCAGGAAGCCCGGCAGGGAGACGCTCCTCCCCACCCCACGCCTGCCCCTCACCTGTGCTCGGAAGGCGCCTCGTTGCTGGGGCGGGGGCCCCGGGGCTCCCCGTGGCTTCCCGGGAGAGGGTGTGTCCGGGCACCCCTGCAGCGGTGGTCCCCTTGGCCAGGTCCTCCCCTGAGGTGGGGTCCCAGGTCCAGGGGGGATAGTCCTCCTCGTCTGCGTAGCCTGGGGAAGAAAGGGCGGAGGGGCGAGCCCCGACCCGTCTCAGGAGTCCTTGCCGCTGCTGCTCGGGCCGCGCCCCTCCGCCCCGTGCCCCGCCCCCTGCTCCGCGCCCCACCCCCCCTTACCAGTGCAGGTGAGCCCCACGTCCTCCTCGTGGTCGCAGTTGTGCTGTCCCCACGCCCGGGCTGGGCAGTCGCTCAGCGAGGATTCGCTGCCCTTGCAGCCCACGTCATCCAGCCAGATGGGCCCGGAGCCGGGGCCGTAGTGGGTTTTGCCCACTCGAGGCCGGACCCTCCCACAGCCCAGCTCCCAGCAGGCCACCATGCCGTCCCGCAGGTCCCAGCCGTCATCACAGACTGTCCCCCAGCGTCCGGCGTGCCACACTTCCAGCCGCCCAGCACACCGGTTGGGCCCGTCTGCCAGACGAACCCGGAACGGGCCTGCTGGTGGGAAGCTCGGATCAGGAGGGGTCAGAGGGGGTCTGGAGGGGCCAGCCTCAGCCTTCCTGTTCCTCTGCTCACCTGCTGCGCTGGCGGGGGTGGGGGCCGGGTCTGTGGATGACTCTGGAGAACCTTGGCCTGGGAGCTCAGCGGATGGCTCCATTGTGGCCTCGGAGGTCACTAATCGGGGGCCCTGGGTGGCCGGCGTCACCACGGTCTTAGAGGTCCGTTCCCGGGGGGCTCGAGAAGTCCGAGTTATGGTGGTGTGCGAAGTCAGCCTGCGGGGAGCCTGAGTGGTCAGCCTGGTGGTAAACTCGGAGGTGGGTCTTCGGGAGGCCCCCGTGGCCGGGGTGCTGGTGCTGGTGGTCCGTGAGGTCAGTTCGGGGGGACTCTGGGTGCCCGAGACCCTGGAGTGCTTAGTGGTTGGCATCGCCGGGGGCTGAGTCGTCGGTCTCTTTGCGTTCTTGGTCACCCACTTCTTGGTGCTTTTGGGCGTCTTCCCTGGGGCCTTGGTGGTGGTTTTCTCGGGGATGCTTGGGGTCCGCCTTGCAGAGGGCTTGGTGGCCAGCTCCCCGGGGAGCCAGGCCTCCGTGTCTCTGCCCAGGCCAGGGATCCAGCTCCAACTGAAGGGGTCTGAGATGGAGTCCAGGCCGGGGGTTCCTGGAGATGGGGGTGGGGGGTGCAGCAGGGGAGATGGCAGGCACTGTGAGGTTCCCAGCCAGGCCCCGCCTTCTTCTGTCACCCCCTGCAGACAGCCACCGAGTTCCCGAGCACTCAGCCTCATCACAGGTAGCATCTGAGCATCTCCTACTCGGTGGCCACCCCTGCCCCATCCTGCCTCTGAGCATTTGCGGTCCTGAGCTGCCTGCCCCCCTTCACCCCCTTACTCTGACCTGTCCTGTCTGCCCAGCTGCTGCCCGTCCCTCTGTACCTGCTGACTGGTCACCGCCCCACCAGGGTGGTACCAGGCCATTCCCCAGCTCAGAACCCTGCTGTGTCTCCCAGGGCCTTAGGGAGGAGAGGGAAAGAGGGAACATGCCCCAGCTGGAGGCTTCCAGCCTCCACGGCTCACCCGACATCTTTCTGGGCAGCACAGGGAAGGTGTTGGACGCTGTGGGTGATGCCGAGGGTGAGTGGTGCAGAACAAGGGTCAATCTGGCCCACAGAGGGGTCTGGCCCTTCGCACCCAGCTGCTGGAGGCAGGGGCACCCTCCCAGCCCTGGCAGCGTCCTGCCTGGTTGGAGCATGTTGCTTGCCTGGGGGCCTAGGACCAGCCAGGTCATCTCTGCTAACAGCGTGGCTCACGAGTGCTATGGGCCGCCAGCCCCATGGGGGGACCCAGCTCCTGAAAACACTCTGCCACCAGCTGGGAAAGCATCACGTGCGTGGTCGCGTGTCATTGCTGGTGTTGGGAGCGGAGCAGATTAAGTGATGTCTGCACCCCTCCCCTGGGAGAGGAGGGTTCATAAGTCTCTCCCGACCCTGCCCCAGCTGCCTCCTCCCTCATGATGTGAATCTGAGCCCTTCTGCTGCGGGAACCCCTGCTCCTGAGTCTGAGAGCTTCTCTGACCATTGTGAGTCTTTCTAGAAAACTGTGGAACCTGAGGGTGGTCTTGGGGAACCTTCCGAGTGACAACGTGTCACATGGGCTCGCGTCTCTGTCCCTCAGTGAGCCCCAGGCTTCTCGGAGGCCAGAGCCCTCACGTCCTGAGCCCCCTGTACCAGGCTCAGAGTCTGCCGCTGGATGAAACAATGGTGCGGGAGAGAACACAGGCCAAGGCTGACCTCGCTTCAGCGGGCCTCCGTCACACTGGCTTCTCGCCATCTCTCGGTGCCCCTGTGCCTGCTTCCTTTCATCTCAGGGAGGACAGAGCTCCCCTCCAGGAGGGAGACCCCGTGATTCTTGGTAGGAAGAAAAGGAAGAAGGACCCCAGCTGTGCCGCTTAGTTGCTGTGTGACCTTGGGCAAGTTACTCAGCCTCTCTGTGCTGCAGTATCATCACCAGGCTTCCCTGCTGATGGTGGAGAATCTGCCTGCAGTGCGGGAGACCTGGGTTCCATCCCTGGGTCGGGAAGATCCCCTGGAGGAGAGCATGGCAACCCGCTCCAGTTTCTTGCATGGAGAATCCCATGGATAGAGGAGCCTGGTGGGCTACAGTCCACGGGGTCACAAAGAGTTGGACACAACCAAGCAACTAACACTAACATCTCTATCAGTAAAACTGGTGTGTGTGCGTGCATGTATGTGTGTGTGTGTGTGTGTGTGCATGCACACACCCAGTCGCTCAGCTGTGTCTAAATGTTTGCAGCCCCATGGACTGCAGCCTGCCAGGCTCCTCTGTCCATGGGATTTCCCTGGCAAGTATACTGGAGCAGGTTGCCAATTCCTTCTCCAGGGGATCTTCCCGACCCAGGGATGGAATGGCATCTCCTGCATTGGCAGGCGGATTCTTTACCACTGCACCACCTGGGAAGCCCCTCACATGGGCATAATGTCCATCAGTTTGGACTTATCCTCAGGTGTGAACGGGCTCACATGTGTGAGAACAGCCCTCCTGGGGCAGGGGTTAGGAGGCAGGCTCTCAGTCAACGTTAGTGCCCATGTCAGTTCCCGTCCCCTCCTCCAGGAAGCCCTCTGGAAGCCAGCAGATGGCGAGGCCTCCTCACCCGCACAGGTGACTCCAACGTCCTCGTTGTGGGCACAGTTGTGCTTCCCCCAGGGAGCGGCAGGGCAGTCGGCCAGGGCAACCTCGGTCCCCGTGCACCTCACATCGTCCAGCCAGATGGGGCCGGCGCCCCAGCCGAAGCGGCCGGCGGTGGGGTCGGGCTGCCGTGGGCCCCCGCAGCCTAGCTCCCGGCAGACCACGGCCGCATCCCGCAGGTCCCAGCCATCGTCACACACGGTCCCCCAGCGTCCCGCGTGCCACACCTCCAGCCGGCCTGAGCACCTGCTAGGCCCCGCCACCAGGCGCAGCTGGGGGGACCCTGGGGTGGGGTGGAGGGGGACACAGATAATTCGAAGCAGGCCCTCCGCTGTCTCCCCTCTCTGCATTCACCCAGGAGGAGACCCCAGCTGGCCCAGACACTCTGTGTTCTCCTCCCTTCTGTCCTCTGAGCCGGGAGGGGCCCCTGGGGGGCTGTGGGAGGGGGAGGGCAGGAAAGCTACGCTCAGCCTCACACTTGGGGTTCAGGGGAGGACAGGGGGCTCACCGGCGTCCGGCCCAGGCTCCTGAAGGGCGGTCGGGGGGACAGGCGGAGCTGAGACACCGGGCGTCTGCGGGGCCTGGCTCGCCATGGAGGGCGGGGGCCTGGAAGCGGCCCCCCTGGGCCCCGAGCTGTTGCTGCCTGCCGCGGGGGCCGTGGGAGGGACATACCCGAGAGGCATACCTGGGGCGTGGGAGGGGAGAGGTGACCACCAGCCCCTGCTGTGTGGTGGGCAGCTCCCTGACCACCAGCCCAGGACCACCATAGTGGGGATTCACATGTGAGCATGAACGGTGTGGCGGGCCACCTGGACGGAAGGAGTGCGGACACCGGGGCGCGGGGAAGCTTCAGAAACACATAGCACCCCAGCTCTCGCCCCTCTGGGCAAAGCCCCCCAGGCCTCCCTCCCTGGCCTCTCCCCGGGGCCGCCCTCACCGTCACACACGGCCCCGGCGTCCTCCCGGTGGTGACAGTCGTGCTGACCCCAGGGCCGTGCCGGACAGAACCGCAAAGCCGTCTCGTTCCCCCGACAGCGGAGGTCATCCAGAAGGATGGGCCCCGCACCCTCCCCGAAGAAGGCGCCCCCAGGGGCGGCCAGCGCGCCCCCGCAGCCCAGCTCCCGGCAGGCCACAGCAGCGTCCCGCAGGTCCCAGCCGTCGTCACACACGGTGCCCCAGCGCCCGCCATGCCACACCTCCAGGCGGCCGGCACACCCGTGGGGGCCATCGGCCAGACGCAGCCGGGGGGCCGGACCTGGACGTGGAGAAGGGGGGAAAGCAGAGAGGAGGGAGACTGCAGTGGACGGGCAGGAACTGCAGCGGTGAGGATAGGGGAGCAGGCCTAGGCCGTGTGTGGGTCCTGCTTCACACCCAGCACAGGGCTGCAGAGCGGACCCTCCATCCTCACAAGTGAGGAAGAGGCTTTGACACGGACCATCTGGATGGACAGAGTGCAGGCACTGGGGGGGTACCCCAGGAAAATACACAAACCCCCAGTTCGCATCCCTCTGCTCCAGGCCCGAGTCACGCTGCAAGAGTCCAGCTCTGCTCTGTCCACTGCCCCATGCACATCCCTGCCTCCCTAGGGAGAGCCCAGGGCACACCTGCCAACGCCCACCCCCACCTCCCCAAGCAGGTCCCCAGGCCCCAGCTGCCTTCCTCAGGCCTGCAGAGCAGGGCTTCTCAGCCTCAGCTCCCCTGACACAGGCGCTGTCCTGAGCACCATACTATGTCCAGCTGAATCTCCCAGCTCCATTCCAGTCACCCCCCACCAAAAGGTCTGTAGACCCCGCACCTGTCACCCTAGCAGGGGTGCTGAGAGCTGGGGCAGAGGTTTGGGGGCATTTCTGTTAGGTGTTTGTGCGTGAGAGTGGGGCCAGCTCTGGGCAGTGAGGAGTCCATCTCCAACCCCCAGTCGGTGTCTAAAGCGGACAGACCAGAGAGGGTGCCACATCCCTGGCCTGCATGACCCAGCTGCATGTGCCAAGCTCCTGCAAGGTGCACCCCGAGGAGCAGAGATGGAGGTAAGACACCAAGCTCCCAGCCGCTCGATGGGGTTCGCAACTTCTCCCCGGAGCTTAACCGCCCTGGGGAGCCTGGGCTAACCTTCCAGGCTTCCGAGGCCACAGCTCAGCCTCCACGGTATGGCCCTCAGAGGGGTCAACCTCACGGCTGCAGGTCCCTTGGCCTGTGTCGCCCTGGTCTCCACCCCCAGCACACCCCACACGCCAGGCCCCCGCATCATCCCTCTGTGCTGCAGGGCCGAGGTCATGCTCCGGTGGAGCCTTGGCTCCATCTGTGGGTGGGGGTGCGGCTCGGAGCGGCTCTCAGCTTCCTCTCCCAGTTCCCACCCACTCCCTGAAGCATTTCCTGGCCCCTGCCTGGGTGGGTGGGTGGATATCTGCCTCCAGTAGGTCCTTGAACTTGCCCACCCTACACCTGTGCGCCGCCCCGCCCTTTGCCGGCTGTGTCCTCGTCCTGCAAGAGCGAAGACTCTCAGGTCGGGAGAGAGGTCTGGGTCACTGGCCGCATGCATGAGGCTGAATGAGTGTGGGTGTCGGGAGGAGGGAGGAGGGAGGGGGACAGGGCCAGGGGGAAAAATGGGGTGAGAGGGGAGAAAGGGGGAGGGGAAGGGAGCGAAGGAGGAGGAAGAGAGGGAAGAAGGAAGACAGGAAGGAGGGAAGGGGGCTGGGGAAAT
>NW_024070197.1:3387759-3436945 GCF_014754425.2 Oryx dammah | reverse complement strand
CGCGGGAGGGGCGTGGCCCGCGGGAGGGGCGTGGCCCGCGGGAGGGGTACGTACCTGTGCAGACCAGTCCTGCGTCCTCGCTGTGGTCGCAGTTGCTCCGGCCCCAGGGGCTTCGGGGACAGTCTCTCAGGGCCTGCTCTCCGCCTCCGCACCCCACGTCGTCCATCCACACGGGCCCCGCGCCCGGGCCGAACCGGGCCCCCCCAGGGGCGGCCAGGGCGCCCCCGCAGCCCAGCTCCCGGCAGGCCACGGCAGCGTCCCGCAGGTCCCAGCCATCGTCGCACACGGTGCCCCAGCGCCCGCCGTGCCACACCTCCAGGCGCCCGGCGCACCCGTGGGGGCCGGAGACCAGGCGCAGCCGTTCTGCGGAGCGGGCGGGAGGGGAAGCTGTGAGGGGTCTCGTGGAGGCGGCTGGTACACTCTCGTTTTCCGTCTGGGAAAACGGAGGCCCCGCAGGGTCAGGGGCCTTAGATCAGCCTGCCAGCCGGCCAGTGGCAGAAAGTAAGGGTCTGGACAGGGCACGGGGCCTGGGGGCCTGCCACGAGTGGTCTACTGACCAGGCGGGGAGCCTGGACCTGGCTGAATCCCTGGGGACATGGTGCCCGCCCTACCCTGCACCTGGGGGCCCCAGTTTGGTCTGGGGGGCCTAGGGCC
Organism: Oryx dammah; assembly: GCF_014754425.2. Taxonomy (NCBI): domain Eukaryota; kingdom Metazoa; phylum Chordata; class Mammalia; order Artiodactyla; family Bovidae; genus Oryx; species Oryx dammah. The sequence goes on along the minus strand of NW_024070197.1, from coordinate 3,436,291 downwards.
TGACCCCTTCTGGAGTTGTTCCAGATGGAAGGCCTGCCTCAGACTTACCCTGGCGGGGGGCTCCGGCAGTCAGCACTGGGGCCCTGGTGGACTTGGCCGGCTTGGGCAGCCGGGGGCTCTTCTTCCGGGAGCCACTCTGGAGGGTCCCGGCTGGGCGGGGGGCTAGGCAAGGAGGGGGACAGTGGGGAGGGCGGTTGGCAGCTGAATCTGGGGCTGTAGGTCAGTCCTGAGAGTCCCCAAGGGTCTGAAGGGGGTGTCACAGGGACCCCGGGGAGGGTGGAGGAGTCAGGCCTCTGTCCCTTCTCCCTCACGCCACAGCAGGAGCCAGAGCACGGGAAGGGGCTCACCAGGCGTCACTGGGGGCTCCTCAGAGCCGGTGCTCAGCTCCCCTGCCGGCCCCGGCCAGGGGTCCCCATCCAAGACTGAAGGTGGGTCGTCGTGGTCCCTGGAGTCTGTCCCACGCTGGCCTTGGGGACAGCAGCCTGTTGCTGGAGGGCACGCTCCCTCCTGTGGGCCCGTCTCAGGCCCGGGTCACCCCCACCCCACCCCACCCGGCGTGGCTGTTTCACCCAAGCCAAGTAGGTTCCCTATCAGTTTTTACCCTTGCCTTCCTCTGTCTGAAGACAGATGCTTTTTTGCTGACACAGTTGATAAGTGGCCCATGAGGAATAATAGTCATGAGACCCCCTGAGGGGAGGGACAATCCCCCGTTCCAGTCTGTGCAGACCTGCTCTGGCCCCTTTAAGTCTTCCTGCACCTCTTTAGGTGGGGGAAGCACAGGTGCAAATAAATAACTCTGGCTCGCCATCTGCACAATCCATCCTGTCTGAGTTCCCCGTGTGAGTTCATGATAAACTTTATAGTTGTCCTTTACAGAGCTGCCAGCTTTATCAATCTCAAAGTTCCTTCCAAAGAGTTTGGAAGATGTTCTTCCAACACCCACCGTCTAACACCCCAGTGCTACGGAGAGGGCAGTCTCTCAGTGAGGCAGGGGTAGGGTGTCTGGACTTCTGGATGCTCATAGTTAGTTACTGGGCTGAGGGTCCCTGGGCTTTGAGGAGGTTGAGGACCCCTTACCTGCACAGACGACCCCCGCATCCTCCTCGTGTGAGCAGATGTGGGCCTTCCAGCCCCGGTGGGGGCAGAGGCCCAGCTGCCGCTCCCCACCCCGGCAGGCCAGTTCACTCAGCCACACGGGCCCCGCACCCTCCCCGAAGAAGGCACCCCCTGGGGCTGCCAGCGCGCCCCCGCAGCCCAGCTCCCGGCAGGCCACAGCAGCGTCCCGCAGGTCCCAGCCGTCGTCGCACACGGTGCCCCAGCGCCCGCCGTGCCACACCTCTAGGCGACCCGCACACCCATGAGGCCCATCAGCCAGACGCAGCCGCTCTGCGGGGATGGAGAAGCTGTGACATCCTGGAGACCCCGGGACTGGGGGGCAGGGCAGGGGCTGGGGGCTGTCCTGCAGGGGCGTGACCTCCCTTAGGAAGCAGGAAGCTGGGTGACCGTGTGGTCCCGCAGAAGTGGTATGGGGGTCCAAGGGAGGGTGAGCCCGGGCCGGGGGTGGGGAGGGCTTGGAGCTGAGTGCACCCAGATGGGAGAAGTGTTTGGGGCCACTTACCAACAGCCTGGGTCCCCATCAGAGCCACTGGAAGGGAGATTGGAGGGGTGAGGCAGTGAGGTCCTCGCTCCTCTGAACCAGAAATCCCGCCGCCGGGAAGGAGGACTCGGGCCCAGCGCCTGGCCAAGGCCCAGGTCCTTGGGATGGGCGGAGCCCAGAGGCCTCAGGTCTGGGCAGGGGGCCAGGCCCTTGGCTCTCCCCCCTGGGGGCCTGGCTAAAGGTGAATGATGGGTGAACACCCCCTGCAGGGTCAGGGCTCAAGGAGGGGAGAGGAAGTCCTGGGGTCTCCTGAAAGGGTGGGACTCGGGGTGCCTGAGGCCAGGTCCCTGGAGGATCAGTCAGAGGCAGCCAGATGTCCTGTGCTCCCCCACATTCCCCCCACCAAGCAACAGGGACGGGGCCCTGGAACTCAGAGGCTCTGCAGTGGGTCAGCTCGGGGGTCAGAGGGCCGGGCCCGGGGCCCCTGAGTCCCGGAGGAGGGGGAAGGGTCACTCACCGAGGAGGCAGGCCAGGACCCTCATGTTTGCAGAGTCAGGGTGGGGACAGGGTGGAAGTGGACGGGAGCAGGAGCTAGGAGGAGGGGACCGCCGACGCAGGAGGGAGGGGAGCGCCTGCCAGAGGAGCCCTGGACCCGGGGAGGAGCAGGCGGGGGCTGGACGCTCTGCAGGAGGAAGAGAGGCTGCCGAGGAGGCAGCAGGGGACAGGAGCGGGGCGGGGAGGGGGCTGGCCGGCGGCTGAGGCCTGGGGAGGAGGGCGGTGGCGGGCGGGAGGGAGGGTGTCCAACTGCAGACACCCACACAGGAGACAGCCGGCTGGCCAGGAGTGCCGCGCTCAGGCTTTGGGGGTGGCAGGCTGCAGGGGAGGATCCTGACAGGGTGCACGGGCGGGGCGCCCACCCATCTGCTGTTTCTCCTGTCCCGCCAGGGTGGTGTGCCGGAAGCAGAGGGCTTTGAGGGTGGGCTCACATCAGCTGCCAGGGTTGGGGACCTGGTACAGCAAGAGGGCTTGCAGGCAGACACTAGGAAGGACTTCCTGGACTGGGAAAGGAGACAGAGAGACTCCCTTCTCCATTCCCCCTGGTGGATTTGCAGGCAGAAGTCATCAGCCCCCTGTGTGTCGCCCAAGAAAACTGGGGCCAGGGGTCGAGAGGGCCAAGGGTCAAGACTTGGGTAGGGGAGGACGACTGCACACACACACACACAGGAACCTATTCTTTCTCTCTCTCTGCACTAAGCAGCTGTGAGGCGGAAAAAATTCGGTAATGGGGAGCGTGAGTCAGAGGGCTGGCAGGGAGCTGGGCTGTCTGAGCTCATCGCCTCCCCTGCCCCCAGTCCAGCACACTCCCCCCTCCCAACAATTACTGTCAACCTCGGGAAGGAGGGGCCAGACAGAAATGGTGGGTGTGGAGGCAGACTGGAAAAGGCATCAGAGAGAGATGGCGAGCAGCGGTTACAGGCTTTATTAACAAACGGGTGTAAAAAACCAGATGGGTCTGGCCGCCCCTCTGGGCTCCCACCTTCCTGGGGAGGAGCTGGCTGGGCTGCCCTGTGCCCACCACCCCCTCCCCGGGGCTCTCTCCAGGCAGACAACACTCCCCTGCAGAAGCTTCGCTCAGCCCCTCTCTGCCTCTGCAGCCTCACCCCCTCCAAGCACGGGCATCGCCCCCCACCCCACCTCCCCGGGGCTTAGGGGGGCCCTCGTCCCTGTTTGGGGTGCCCCTGCCAAGTCCTAACCCCAGTGGGGGGCGTACTTACTCGGCCTCCTCTCCTGCCACATGTCATAGCACAAGCAACACAGGCTTGGCAGACAGACAGATAAGATTTCTCTGTGCAGACAGAATCTGAGGCAGGGGTCGGACGGGTTGAACTCTCTAAGAAGTTCAAACACTACGGATGGGCATCAGGCTGTGGCGGGGTCTCTTGCCCTCTGCAGGCCTCAACTGCTAGGCCCTGGTGGGGGGGTGGGGAAGGATGGTGTGGAAGTGCCTGCACACAGCAGGTGCTCACTAAGTGCTGCTTTTCCTCCCTCTAGGGTCTGCAGTCACAGTTCCTTGCTGAACTCGCGCACCAGCGTGTAGCCCATGCAGCCCCAGCTCCCCTCGGCCTGGTAGCCACAGCCCTCCAGCAGCCCGGCCACGCCCCAGGCTGCCACGGCCACCGGGACCACTAGGCGCGCCCGGGGCTCCCCCATGCCGCCAGCCCAGGCTCGCGCCCGGGACTCGGCAAAGGCCAGCAGGCGCCTGCCTACGCCTCGGCGACGGTGCCAACGGGACACCGAAAGGCGGGTGACCCGGGCCCCATCCCCAGCACCAGAGCCTGGGGCCAGGGCCAGGACCCCACACACGTCCCCCGAGCCCCGCACTGCCACCCACGGCCCCCCGAGGCCGCCGGGCGGGGGCAGCGAGCCCCAGCGGGCCCGCAGGCCCAGCTTCATGGCCGCCACAGCCAGGAACACGGGCAGGAGGAGGGCCAGGGCGAAGGAGGCCAGGACGAAGCGAAGTCCGCTGCTGGCCGCAGCCAGGAGGAGCAGGGCCGGTGGCCGGGTCAGTGCGTGAAGGGCCACGCGGTTTTCTGTGTCCTTCACGCCAGCCTGCGGGCAGGAGGAGCAGTCAGTGTGGGGGAGGCAGGCAGTCGGGGCGGAGGCAGGCCCTGCCTGGGGTGGGAGCAATCGGAGGCGAGGGGACAGCAGTGAGCCGGGGCCTGTGGCAGGCGTCCCGTGGCGTGAACACACTGCTGGCTGGCACACTGGGCTCTGAATGAGGGAGCTGGTGAATTAGGAACGGTGGGCGCTCCGGGTTCAGTGGAGTTGCAGGCGTGAGGCACCAGGGGAGACTGGACAGAGGGGCGGCCCCACTGAGCGGGGAAGCTGGAAGGGCCTGGGGGTCCTCGAGGGCCAGGCTTGGAGGAGGAGGAGGCCGGGGCACAGGGCTGAGGGGAAGTGGGGAGATGGAAGGGCTTGTACTGCGCGGGTTACGGCTTGGATCCATGATGGGGGAGCACTAACATCCCGCGTGCCATGTGGCGTGGCCACACACACAAAACCGTTCTCGATCTCCAGGTTAGGGAGAAGGCACTAGAAAGAGGAGGGTCCAAGGCTGGAAGTGTCTTAGGAGCAAAAGATTGATCTCCAGGGTCACCGCTGGCTCAGGAGGGTGGCTGAAGCCACTCAGGATGCCCCCCGCCCCCTCCCGGGCTCCCTGGTGCCCCTCATTCTGTCCCCGCCTCTCCCAAGCTCATTGGTGTCCCCATTCTGTCCCCGCCCCCTCCCGGGCTTTCTAGGGTCCCGCCCCCCACTCCCAAGTGGTACCCTCCGTCCCACGCCCCCGGGCTCAGTGGCGCTGCTAATGAGTCTCACCTTCAGCATTTCCAGCACTAAGGGTTTTTCATCTTCCCTCATCTCCCGCACCGACAGGTGGCTGGGGGCCATGGCAGCCCCCAGGCTCCCGCGCCCCCAGAGGAGCAGGCGTGCACCTGGCGAAAACAAGCAGGTCAGTGTCAGGAGGGCACCTCTTGTTCCCCAAAGCGCCCCAGAGCTGCGGGCCAGCAGCGGCAGCGTGTCCAGGTCAGGAAGCGGGATGCTGGCGGCCTCCAGGCGAGGCCCGAGACGGGACAGGCTTCCCGGTCAACCCAGCGACCTTCCGAAAGCCTCTCGGGTGAAGCCCTCGCCCCAGGCGGTATTCGGGGACCCACGCCTAAATGCCTGGTGCCCGCCAACACCTGCCTACAGCGCCCTGTCTCCAGGCCCCGCAGCTGCCCTGGGGGTAAGTGAACCCCCCCAGCCAGGAAAAGGACCGCGCTCCCCGCTCCCAGCGCTCAGAGCGCCTCTGCCCCCAGCGCTCAGAGCGCCTCTGCCCCCGGGCCGCCCCCGAGCGGCGCTGTGGCAGGAACGAGGACTTTCAGACACCTCTGTGAGTCGCTCCGGCTTTTAACAAGATGCAGGGGGTGGCAGGGTCGGGGAGGGGTCGCCGACGGAAGTGACGTCAGACCCGCGCGCTGGGGGCGGGGCGGCGCCTGCTCTCGGCCTTAGCAACCGTTGCCAAGCGTCTGGCCTGATGGGTTAGAGCCGGGAGGAGCGGCGGAGAGAGCTGGCGTGCGGGACGCTGGCAGGGGAGGGGGCCGGACTGAAGGGCCTGGAACTATAGACTGGCTGGGGGCGGGCAGCGGGGCTTACCCAGCGCGCGCCCCGGCCGGCTTCCCGACGGCCCCTGGTTGCTAAGCGACCTGAGCGCGGGGGTGAGGCCGCGAAGGCGGCTTGATTGGGGGCCGCGGCCGGGGCCGTCCCCTCAGCCACCTCCAGGGAGAGCGTGGCCTGGAGGTGGGGGAGGACGTGCACATCCTGGGTGGCCGACGGGGCAGACCCACAGGTTCCCCAACTGCCCACCAGGGCTCTCAGTGACCGTTGGGATAAGCATTCCCGCCATCCACCTATTTTTCTGCCCGAGGAGGGGTGCGGTGACTTACAGAGAACAAGTGGCAGAACCGGGGTTCCAGATTCCAGCGCCTCCCCCAAACCGTGACTGTTGCGTCCCTTTTCTTAAAAAATGGATAAACAGGGCCCCCACATAGGAGCAGCGGCTGGCCCCAAGACGCAAAGTCACCTGCGAACCAGGAAGCAGGAGACCCCACCAGTTCCCAAGTGGTGGCTATGGGCATGACATTGACCTCCAACCCCACCAAGAAGAAGAAAAAACACGAGAGGGGATTCTGGTCTTTATTTGCAAGCCCAGCCTGCAGCTCCCTCCGCCCAGCCCAGCCCAGGCGGCGATGGGGTGGGGGCCTCTTCGTGGGGCGGGAAGAGATACCGGTGGTCCGACTCAAAACGTGTGCACCAGTTGGACCGCGGGCAGAGTCTGGACAATCTGGATGGAAGGCAGGCCCTGTGAGGCCACACCCCCGGGTGCCGCTCCTGCGGGGACCACTTGTACCATCTGGGGGCCTGTGGCCGCAGGGACGCCCGCAGGAGCAGAGGCTGGGCCAGGTGGGGGGGGCGCCAGCAGCTGCAGCGCAGCGGCGCCTCCCCCAGCGCTGCCGTTCTCCAGCAGCTCTGCGGCCGGGGCGCTGCGGATAATGAGCAGCTTCTGTCCCGGCGGGCCAGAGGCGGGCGGCTCAGCCAGCCCCGACGGTAAGGTCTCTACCTCCTGCACACACAGCTGGGTCTGCTCCCCGTCGGCCCCGCTCAGCACCAGCACGCTCTGCAGTCCCTCCTCCGTCTGCAGCGTCTCAAAGAGCACATCCGGGACTACCCCCTGGCCAGCCTCGCCCTCGCCAGGCTCCACTGGGCCGGGGTCCGCCAGCAACTCCTCAGCTGCCCCGCTCTGAACCACTAGCAGATTAGGTGCCTCGGTGGTCACGGCTCCCCCGCTGGAACTGGACAGCGGACCCGTAACAGGCTGGAGCTGGACCGTGGTCACCTCCTGGGCCGGCTGGAGCTGGACGGTGGTCAGTTCCGGGGCTGGACGAAGGGGCTGGAGCTGAACCCCACTCACTTCCTGCGGGCCTGTTTCCCCACCCGCCACGTTCTGCAGAACTATGAGGCTCTGCCCTCCCATGTTCCCCGCAGCACTGCTTCCTCTCTGCACCCCTAACCCCCCAGGGCCTGGCAGCCAGACTACTCCAGCCCCCGGCCCAGCTTTCCCCGCGGCCCGCGGGCCCTGCCGGGCGCAGCTGCCTCCACCAGCGGGGCCGGAGGAGGGCAGCAGGATGAGCTTGGGGGGTGCAGGCGGGGGCGGGGGCGGCTGGGTGCTGCTGGGAATCAGCTGCAGGCCCTGAGCCGTCTGCACCAGCAGAAAAGTCTGCGAGTTGGGAGCGGCGGGGCCAGGGGCCGCGGCCGGGGCCGTCCCCCCAGCCACCTCTAGGGAGAGCGTGGCCTGGAGGTGGGGGAGGACGTGCACATCCTGGGTGGCCGACGGGGCAGGGGCGGCGGCCAGTGGGGCCGGGGGCTGGGGGCCGGCCGCGGGGGCCGCGGGGGCATGCGTCCTCAGGTGCCGCTGCAGGTAGGCAGCCATGACGAAGCTGCGGCCGCAGACCGGGCAGGTGAAGGGCCGCTCGGCCGAGTGCGTGCGCTGGTGCAGCAGCAGGTTGGAGGAGTGCGTGAAGGTCTTGGGGCAGAGCGGGCAGCGGAAAGGCCTCTCGCCCGTGTGCACGCGCTGGTGCTGCCGCAGGTTGGAGGTCTGCGCGAAGCTCTTGCCGCACACGCCGCAGGCGTGGGGCCGCTCGCCGGTGTGCACATGCCGGTGGCGCCGCAGGCATGATGTGTTGCGGAAGGCCTTGCCGCACTCGCCGCAGGCGTAGGGCCGCTCACCCGAGTGCAGCCGCAGGTGGTACTGGTAGTGCGAGGACCATTTGAAGGTGAGGCCGCATTGGCCGCAGGTGAAGGCGCGCAGGCCCGTGTGCACGCGCTGGTGGATGGCGAGCAGCGACGAGCGCTTGAAGGCCTTGCCGCACTCGCCACACTGGTAGGGCCGCTCGCCCGTGTGGTCCCGCAGGTGGTAGCGCAGCCCCGAAGAGCCCTTGAAGGCCTTGCCGCACTCGGCGCACTTGTAGGGTCGCTCTGCCGAGGCCGGGGCGGGCGCAGGAGCCGGAGGGCCGGGCGCGGGCCCCAGTGGTTCCTGCGGGCAGGTGACCTCGGCGGCCTCGGCCTGGGGGGGAGGGCGCCCGGCCGCGGCCTCCTCCACGTGGCTCTGCTGATGTGCCAGCAGGCTGGCCAGCTGCGGAAAGGCGCCGTCACAGCTGCCGCAGCGGAACGCCTGCCCACCCACCGCCCCGTGGCTGTGCTGGTGGCGGGAGAGGCCGGCCACCGTCCGGAAGGACTTCCCGCAGGGGAGGCAGGCAAAGCCAGGGCCGGCGGCGGTGGCGGAAGCAGGCTGGGGCAGCGGGGACCGCGGTGGTGGTGGTGGGTCGGCCTTGGGCGCCTCGGAGGGCGCGGCGGCCGGCGGGGGCGGCGCCTCGGGCCCTGGGCACGGCTGGTGCTCCAGGAGCAGTTCCTCGCTGCCAAACCCAAGCTCGCAGCCGTCGCAGCGGTACACCAGCTCCACCGTGGTCTCGGCCGCAGCCAGGAAGAGCTCGGGCACCACGGGCGGGGGCGCGGGCGGCGGCGGCGCGGGCGGGCTGGGCGGTGGCAAGGGCCGCTGCAGGTAGGCGTCAGAGACCAGGACCTTGCCACCGGCGGCGGGCTCGCGCGGCGGAGGCCCGGGGCCGGCGCCCGGGACAGGGGCGGCGGCGCCGCCACTGTGCGTGCGCTGGTGCAGCAGCAGGTTGGAGGAGTGCGTGAAGGTCTTGGGGCAGAGCGGGCAGCGGAAGGGCCGCTCGCCCGTGTGCACGCGCTGGTGCTGCCGTAGGTTGGTGCTCTGTGTGAAGCTTTTGCCGCACACGCCGCAGGTGTAGGGCCGCTCGCCCGTGTGCACATGCCGGTGGCGCCGCAGGCTGGACGAGTTCTTGAAGGCCTTGGGGCAGTCCGGGCAGGGGTAGGGCCGCTCGCCCGTGTGCTGCCGCAGGTGGTACTGGTAGTGCGAGGACCACTTGAAGGCCAGGCCGCACTGGCCGCACGTGAAGGCGCGCAGGCCCGTGTGCACGCTGCGGTGGATCTGCAGCAGCGACGAGCGCTTGAAGGCCTTGGGGCAGTCGGGGCACTGGTAGGGCCGCTCGCCTGTGTGGCCCCGCTGGTGGTAGAGCAGCGCCGACGAGCCCTTGAAGGCCTTGGGGCAGTCAGGGCACTTATAGGGCCGCTCGCCCGTGTGCGTGCGCTGGTGGTGCAGCAGGCGGGACGACCAGCGGAAGGACTTGCCGCACTCCCCACACTCATACTGCGCCGGTGGGGCGGGGGCCGCGGGCCCGGGATTCTCGCTGGCCCCCTCGGCGGTCGAGGCCGGCGCCATGTCCGCGTGGGAGCCGACCATCACACCTGGGGAGGGACGTGGGGTCAAGGCAGGCCAGGGGCGCCCCGCACCTCCACTCACACGCCAGACCATCGCAGCCCCACACCCACAGGCTGGCCCTTTCAGAGGCAGGGAGCACCTTCCTTTGGACAAGGAGGCTGCCCGCGAAGGAGGCTGCCGGCGATGGAGGCCTTGGGTGCTCAAGGGTGTACTGGGAGGAGCTGGTCACTCCCTGATACGGGGCATCCCTTCCAGGAGGCTGAAGGGCTCTCTGCCCCGTCCCCCTAAAGACAGGCGTGACCTTAAAGGACGCCGGGTCTCTAGCGCCCTGGCTCCGGATCCTTCGGCTGGCTCCCTCTAAAGACCTCGTCCTCCATCCTGCCTTAGTACCTGCTCCCACTGCCGAAGCCCTTTCCCTCTAGATGAAGCCTCTCCGACACCTACACTCCACTAGGCATCCTGCTCCAGCGCCCCCTTCTGGCGGCTGAACCCCGAACCCACCACTGACCCTGCAGCCAGCACCCTAGCCCCCATCCAGACCCTCTCCCCCACCTTACCCAGCATTCGGTGCTGCTGGGGACCTGAAGCCGCCTGGCCTTCGTCTCCCTGCGCATCCAAGCCCAAGGATCTCAAAGCTCCCTCCCCATCGCCCTGCACTGCCCACCAGGTGACACCTGGCACGTCTTCTCTCCTCTCCTCTCTCCTGTGCCCTCTTGCTCTTAGCAGGTGGCATTTGCCACTGACCCTGTGGCTGAGAAAAGCAACCAGAACAGAATGTCCCCATGATGCAGCAATTACACCGGTGGTTCTCAACGAGGCCATGCGATCTGCATGGCCCCCACTACGCCCCCACTCCAGGGGACATCTGGCCATGGTTGCAGACTGGGTTGGCTGTGTCGACTGGAGGGGCAGGGGCCAGAGACGCTGCTCCACGGCCTAAATGCATGGGACAGAACCACTCACCCCCCAAACAGCAAAGAGCCATCGGTTCAAAATGCCAGGGGTGCTGAGGCTGAGAAACCCTGAACTGCCCCCCAGCCCTGCCATCTGCCTCCTGCCTCTGGGCCAAAGACTCTGACTTTCCTCACCTCCTGGACCTTCCCCATCACTGCACCCACGGGCTAAGTCTCCCATCTTTAAAAAGAACAAAGACCTTTTACCCCACTTCCTCCTCCAACTGTGGCCTCCTTTCTGTCTCCGTGCAAAGCCACCCCAACATGTCATCAGTACACCCTTCCTCCCATCTCAAACCCTGCCAGCCAGACCCTCCCCACTCTCATGGCCTCCATGGTGCTAAAGCCAGTGGTCTCTGCTCAGTGGTCAGCAGACACCGTGGTTCTCTCTCCTTGAACCACTGCCCTGGCTTCTGAGCTCCCTGCTCTCCTCACCTGCCAGCCCTTCTCTGTTTCGGGTGGCGGTCCTACTTGTGAATACTGGAGAGTCTAGGGCTCCGCCAGCCCTCCTCTTCTGCACCCATCCTCTCCCTGGGACTCCACAATCTACAAACAGGACCATTCCGAAACTCCTCTCCACTTGACACCTGACCTTGGACACCTACACCCCTGCTGGGTGCCTAAGAGACACCTCACACTTAGCAGGCCCCACACTTAGCTCCAGCTCCAATTTCTGTTCCTGCTGTCTCCCCTCTGTGTCCCGACCCACTACAAACATCTCTCTCACCCTGAGTCTTCTCCATCTCTGAAAACACCTTTGTTTTTCCTCAGGCCAAAAGTCCCCGGGCACCCTCGATTCCTCTCTCTCTCTGACCAGTCCATTAGCTGTCTCCCCTATTCTTGCAGGAGCATCGCTGGAATCTGACAGTTCTCCTAGTTCCCATCCTTACTCTTCTCACCCCCAGCCTGTTCCCAGCACAGAGGCTGAATGGAAACTGCTGACACAGACCATCTCATTGCTCTGTGCTAAAGGCTTCCACAGCTTCCATCTGACAGCAGAAGACAGATCCCTCCCCAAAACCTACAGACTTCCCACAGCCTGTGGCCTCCTCCCCTCCCTGACTCTCTGCCTGCTGGCCTCTCCAACCCTCATAGCTCCCTGCTCCCGGGGCCACTGCAGGCATGCCCGCCCCGCCTGGGACCCTCACACAGGCCCCTGCCTAGAAGCCCCTTCCCTCCCTCACCTCCAAGGCTTTGTGAAAACGTCATCTCCGGGAGGTATTCCCTGATCACCCCACTAAACTCTGCAGACCCTGCCAACATGCTGCAATCTCTTTCTCTGCCTTATTATCCCCCCGCCATGGGGCTTTATCACTTTCTAACCTACTTCATAATCAGAGTTTCCTAGCATCAGCGCTGTTGAGATCTGGGGCTGATCGGGGTCCAGGGGTCTGTTCCCTGCACGGCAAGTTGGTCAGCCCCTGGCCTCTGCCCACTGGATGCTAATGGCATCTTGTTCACTGTTGCTTTCCTGCGCCTAGAGTCTGGAATGCATCTGCCACAGAGTGAGTGCTCGGTGAACACATCTTGAGTGAAACAAAGCGGGGCATCCTCTCTGCACAAGCCATAAAGATCCCCTTTGAGAAAAAATGAGCGACCCCTTTGAAATGGAAGCACCTCCTTTTAAGAGACTACGCCAGGAAGCTGCACGTGTCTTTCAGAAAGCAGCATGCCTTAAGTGTCTTGCTCTGGAAGGGACCGGACCCTGCTGATCCGGTCAACAGCAACCCGTCAAGAGGCCAGGCCACACCCTTCCATCAGGCCCGCCTTCCCCTTTAAGAGGGTTCTGCGCCCGCGTACCCACCTATCTTGCTGAGCTAAACTAGGGACTTGCTTTGAAGCCACTAGGATTCAGAAGCTTTTCCTTCAGCGTGTGGGACACTGTCAGCGGCCTTTAAGAGGCGAATTCTTTCTGGGGGTGCGGGATGGGGCAGAGGAGCGATGGGAGAGGGGAAAGCTTAGGAACTGCACTACCTGCCCCGACCCTTTAAAGAGCGGTCCCTTGCCCTTTAAGAGGGCGGGGCCAGCCCGGCGGACAAAAGTCGGAGGTGAGGCAGCGCCCTTCCCTTTAAGGCACCCCTTCCGGTTTCACGTTCGCCGTTTCCCCAGCGTCTCCGCCCTCCGGTCCCTCCCCCACCACCGCCCCTCCGGTCTCTCACCTGCGGCCCCGACCGGGGAACGAGCGGAGGCAGCCCAGGGCCCTCCCGCAGGGGTCGACGGGAAGGCAGGGCCCCGGCGGCGGCGGGGCGGGAGCGGGGGCCGGGGAGGGGGCGGGGGCGCGCTCCCTCCCTACGGCCCCCGGCGCGAGGCACCCAACCTTTATCGGCGGCCTCTCGCGCACACAAACCCCGACGTCGCCGCCGGTGCGTCAGGACGCCACGTGCGCCAAGGCCCCACCCCCTCCACCCCATTGGCCGCCGGCGGCCGCGGTGCTCTCGGGCGCTTACGGCGCGAAGCATCCTTGGAGTTGTAGTTCTCCCGGAAGCCTGACCACCGATCAGATCCAAGAGGCGGTTGCTGGGATGGGACCAAGGCCCGGCAAAGACGGGTCGGGGCGCGGGGTCGGACGTGCCCCTTTACCAGCATCGACTCCCTCTTGTCTGTGATAGAATCCTGAGCAGGCGTTGCCCTGTCACTCCTGGCCCACCCCGAGGCCCTCGGGGTTCCCGTTACTCCCGTGAGGGAAACCGAGGCCCGCAGTGCTGGCAGTTGCGGGCGTCTGTCGCCTGCTCGCGAGTGCGGCTGTCGGGCAACCTGGGCCTGGCTTTGCAGGGGGCTCGCCCAGGGCACTAGGGACTCCTGGGGGCTTAGGGACCGCCGGCACCGTTCTGAACCCCCTGTCTGCCCTTACCATGTTCACCAGCCTCCAAGCCACACCGGCTTTTCTGCGGGCCTTCCAACCCACGTTCTCAGCCAGGGCACTACTGGCATCTGGGCTGACCTCTCCTTGCTGTGGAGGCTGTCTTGTACCTTGCAAGCTGGTTCAGCCTGGCCCCCACCCACCAGAGGCCAATAGGGCTCCCTCTACCACACCTTAAGACGGCCCCCTCCAGACCTGGCCTCAGTTCCCTGGTTGAGAACCACTGTTCCAAGGCAACGCCCCTCGGCCTGATGGCCATGCCTCATGCCACCCCATAACCCATTCCTTCTCAATTCCTACTGGAAAGTCGCTATGTTAGGGATAGAATCGGATAGTCATATAGGTAGCTACAAATAGGGAAACCTAGGAAACTTTGGGAGGCCACTGTAAGTTGATGATCACTCAAGAAAGTTACTGGACCGTGTTCCCTCCCCCGTGTTCCTTTAACTGTAAAATTGTAGCCCACTTAATCCTTGGTGGCAGGGAGGGGCGTCCCGGGTGGCTCAGATGGTAAAGAATCCACCTGCAATGCAGGAGACACGGGTTTGATCCCTGGGTTTGGGAAGATCCCCTGAGAAGGAAATGGCAACCTGCTCCAGTATTCTTACCTGGAGAATGCCATGGACATAGGAGGCTGGTAGGTCTTCACTCCCTGGGGTTGCAAAGAGTCCCTCACAACTGAGCAACTTTTCTTTTTTTTATCCTTGGGGGCAGAGCTCCCTCACCTGCCCATTTTCACCTCTTACAAGCATCCTGTATTAATAACTCTACTTCTTCCTATCACTTTGTCTCACTGAATTCTTTCTGTGATGAGACCTCAAGAATCTGAGTTTCATTAAGTCATGAGACCAGCTGTATGATCTTAGTTGGAAGACTGTGGGTTTGGGCCGGGTTCCAGTCCCAAGCTGAGGTGAACGGTCTCCCCTTTGCTATGTGGAAGTCCCATTACATGCTCATCTCTGCTCCATGTCAGAGGGGTGGGGTGTGCCTTTGCCACCCAGGTGTCCCCAACAACCAACAAGGGGCCCTGTCAGGAGCAGGCAGCACTCTTGAATGAGTGAAGTTCTACAGCCTCCCAGATGGTTGGACCATAAAGAAGGCTGAGCACCTAAGAATTGATGCTTCGGAATTGTGGTGTTGGAGAAGACCCTTGAGTCCCTTGGACTGCTAGCAGTCCATCCTAAAGGAAACCAATCCTGAATACCCATTGGAAGGACTGATGCTGAAACTCCAATACTTCGCCTACCTGATTTGAAGAGCCTGATGCTGGAAAAGACTGAGGGCAGGAGGAGAAGGGGGCGACAGAGGATGAGATGGTTGGATGGCACCACCGACTCAATGGACATGAGTTTGAGTAAACTCCGGGAGATGGGGAAGGACAGGGAAGCCTGGCTTGCTGCATGCAGTTCATGGGGTCGCAAAGAGTCGGGACTCGACTTAGCGACTGAACAACAAAAGGCAGTTCCCCAAGGCCCCCAGGCAGGCTGGAACTTGGGCTATCTGAGTGGTCAGACCTACCCTGACCAGCAGGGTCTTTATGAAATCCCCAGTTAATTCATGAATATAAAGCCCTTGTCTTACAGCTCAGCCCAAACATTGCTCTCCCTTTAGCTTTTCTTTACCTTCCCTGCCAGAAAAGAGGCCCTGGAGGGACACCTGAGCAGAGCACTGAATGGTCCAGGAGGAGGAGGGGAAGGCTAGGGAGAAGCGAGAGCTGCAGGCTGCGCCCCCAGGGTCTGTATCCCCGGCTCTTCCACACGCCAGGCCCCGCCCCCTGACCCGGGCTTGGGGAAGGAGGGAGGAGCGCCCAGGAGCAACGGGATCCCGTTCTCTGGGGCCTAGGGCCTCTTTGGGGAAGGGAAAATGAAATCTGCAGATCTGGCAAGCTCATTTTCAAAGCAGCAGTAACAGCCCTGTGGGGCGCCTGACGGAAAGCCAGCACCGTGTCTGGCTCCCGAGGGACACGTGCAGGAGGAGCCGTGCCCCTCACCAGCCATGCCTGCGCTGGAGCCCTCACGGAGCCTTGACTGTGGACTCCTCGGCACAACCCTGCGCCGGACGTCACGGGCCCTGACCCAGAGGGGCCAGATCAGAGGCACCCGGTCCAGGCTCCGGAGCCTCCAGACCCTTAGCCGCGACCCACGACCCTACCCCTGCCTCGCTCCAAGAGCTGGGACAAAGCCACGTGGGACGGGGCGGGGGGGGGGGGGGGGGGGGCGGGGGGGGGGGTGCGTGGGGTGCAGCAAAAGTTGGGCCCCAGTGAGTTTACAAAGTGTTAGTCGCTTCAGTGGCATCAGACTCTGTGACCCCATGGACTGTAGCCCCCAGGCTCCTCTGTCCATGGGATTCTCCAGGCAAGAGTATTGGGGTGAGTTGCCATTTCCTTCTCCAGGGGATCTTCCCAACCCAGGGTTTGAACCTCAGTCTCCTGCACTGAAAGTCTTCACCATCTGAGCCTCTACAGGGGGTGAGGGGTGGCAATAAACAGGACATAATAATGCATGTCCTACGACTGTGGCTCAGATCATGAACTCCTTATTACCAAATTCAGACTTAAATTGAAGAAAGTAGGGAAAACCGCTAGACCATTCAGGTATGACCTAAATCAAATCCCTTTTGATTATACAGTGGAAGTGAGAAATAGATTTAAGGGACAAGATCTGATAGAGTGCCTGATGAACTATGGACTGAGGTTCGTGACATTGTACAGGAGACAGAGGTCAAGACCATCCCCGTGGAAAAGAAATGCAAAAAAGCAAAATGGCTGTCTGGAGAGGCCTTACAAATAGCTGTGAAAAGAAGAGAAGCGAAAAGCAAAGGAGAAAAGGAAAGATATAAGCATCTGAATGCAGAGTTCCAAAGAATAGCAAGAAGAGATAAGAAAGCCTTCCTCAGCGATCAATGCAAAGAAATAGAGGAAAACAACAGAATGGGAAAGACTAGAGATCTCTTCAAGAAAATTAGAGACACCAAGGGAACATTTCATGCAAAGATGGGCTTGATAAAGGACAGAAATGGTATGGACTTAACAGAAGCAGAAGATATTAAGAGGTGCATGAATACACAGAAGAACTGTACAGAAAAGATCTTCATGACCAAGATAATCACGATGGTGTGATCACTCACCTAGAGCCAGACATCCTGGAATGTGAAGTCAAGTGGGCCTTAGAAAGCATCACTACGAACAAAGCTAGTGGAGGGGATGGAATTCCAGTTGAGCTATTTCAAATCCTGAAAGATGATGCTGTGAAAGTGCTGCATTCAATATGCCAGCAAATTTGGAAAACTCAGCAGTGGCCACAGGACTGGAAAGGTCAGTTTTCATTCCAATCCCAAAGAAAGGCAATGCCAAAGAATGCTCAAACTACCACACAATTGCACTCATCTCACATGGTAGTAAAGTAATGCTCAAAATTCTCCAAGCTAGGCTTCAGCAATACGTGAACCATGAACTTCCTGATGTTCAAGCTGGTTTTAGAAAAGGCAGAGGAACCAGAGATCAAATTGCCAACATCCGCTGGATCATCGAAAAAGCAAGAGAGTTCCAGAAAAAACGTCTATTTCTGCTTTATTGACTATGCCAAAGCCTTTGACTGTGTGGATCACAATCAACTGTGGAAAATTCTGAAAGAGATGGGAATACCAGACCACCTGACCTGCCTCTTGAGAAACCGATATGCAGGTCAGGAAGCAACAGTTAGAACTGGACATGGAACAGACTGGTTCCAAATAGGAAAAGGAGTACATCAAGGCTGTATACTGTCACCCTGCTTATTTAACTTATATGCAGAGTACATCATGAGAAACGCTGGGCTGGAAGAAGCACAAGCTGGAATCAAGATTGCCGGGAGAAATATCAATAACCTCAGATATGCAGATGATACCACCCTTATGGCAGAAAGTGAAGAGGAACTAAAAAGCCTCTTGATGAAAGTGAAAGAGGAAAGTGAAAAGGTTGGCTTAAAGCTCAACATTCAGAAAACGAAGATCATGGCATCTGGTCCCATCACTTCATGGGAAATAGATGGGGAAACAGTGGAAACAGAGTCAGACTTTATTTTGGGGGGCTCCCAAATCACTGCAGATGGTTACTGCAGCCATGAAATTAAAAGACACTCCTTTGAAGAAAAGTTATGACCAACCTAGACAGCATATTAAAAAGCAGAGACATTACTTTGCCGACTAAGGTCTGTCTAGTCAAGGCTATGGTTTTCCAGTGGTCATGTATGGATGTGAGAGTTGGACTGTGAAGAAAGCTGAGCGCCAAAGAATTGATGCTTTTGAACTGTGGTGTTGGAGAAGACTCTTGAGAGTCCCTTGGACTGCAAGGAGATCCAACCAGTCTATTCTAAAGGAGATCAGCCCTGGGTGTTCCTTCGAAGGAATAATGCTAAAGCTGAAACTCCAGTACTTTGACCACCTCATGCAAAGAGTTGACTCATTGGAAAAGATTCTGATGCTGGGAGGGATTGGGGGCAGGAGGAGAAAGGGACGACAGAGGATGAGACGGCTGGATGGCATCACGGACTCGATGGACGTGAGTCTGAGTGAACTCCGGGAGATGGTGATGGACAGGGAGGCCTGGTGTGCTGCGATTCATGGGGTCGCAAAGAGTCGGACACGACTGAACTGAACTGAACTGAACTGAACTGAACTGAACAATGGCTGTGTGCTGCTAAGCGTCTCCAGGAGAAACCAGCAGGAGAGATGGGTGAGGGGATGTGTCCAGGGCTAGGGGCAGGCAGTGAAGGCTCCACGGGGCATCAAGCTGTTGGGACCTAACAAACGCCATGACAGGCTTCAGGGACTAAGGTAGGACTCACGGGAGAAGCTGAGTCATTGCCCAGTGAGGTCATCCCCGCAGATGCCAGGACTTGTCTAATCAGCATACTCCCCGGAACCTGGTTTGAGTTTATCAGGACATAAAAGACATCCCCCTGCAGCCAATAGCCAATTAGTAAATACCAGGAAACCCCTGCAGCCAATTAAGATTAGCCAATTAGTAAATACTAGGAAACTCCTGCAGCCAATCAGCCCTTGCCAACACTCTGTTCTAAAAACCTATAAATACTGCTGTAAATCTGGGCTCGGGGCTCTTGCTCCACTCCACTGTGTTGGATGCGGTGGGAGCCCTAGCTCAAGCTAGAAATAAAACCCCTTCATGCTTTTGCATTGCTGTGGACGTCTTATTCTCTCAGTTTTGGGGACTCGGACTCTGGGCATAACACAAGCCAACATCTGGACGTCTGCCTCTCCGGTCGTCAGGTGGGATCTTGGTTCCCAACCAGAGGCTGAACGCCAGGGACGGAACTTGCACCCCCTGCAGTGAAAGCATGGAGTCTTAACCACTGGGCCGGCAGGGAAGTCCCCCAAGGCATTCTTCTTTCTGGCGGAGGACACCCCACCCCAGTGCTTTACAGGGGGAGGAACCCCCTCCAAGGAAATCAGGGGTCCCGTCCAGCCCCAGTGCCTCGAGCCCCCCGCCTGGCCAGTCGGGTGGACGGTTCTTCCCAGGGGGACAGGGCTGAGGGAGGCCCGCAGTCTTTGAAGGTGGCCAGGACCTGGGGAGCACAGGGATCACTCCTGCCCCAAAGGCCCTGCGTGCGGCGGGGGTGTCCCTCACTCCTGTGACCCGTTCTCAGCACGTGTAATCAGGGTCCTCATCAGCTGACTTTGAGTTAATCTACAGAAAATGTGACAGTTCATTTCATGAGTAACCTTGATTGGACCATAGGCTGCCCAGCAGTTAAACGTGATTTCTGGATGTGTCTGTGAGGGTGTTTCTGGAAGAGTTTGTCTTTGGATCAGTAGACTGAGTGGTGCTGGGGGCCCTCCCCTGTGTGGGTGGATGTCATCTGATCCACTGAGGGCCTGAACAGAACAAAAAGGTGGAAGGAGGTGGACTTCACTGTCTGCCTGACGATCTGAGCTGCCTGACAACACTGCTCTCTGTCTGCACTCGCCATTCCTGGTTCTCATGTCTTCAGACCCAGGCTGGAGCTTGCAACGTCAGCTCTCTGGTTCTCAGGCCTTTGCACGACACCATGGCTTTCCTGATATGCCGATCACACCACCCTAATGGCAGAAAGTGAAGAGAAACTAAAGAGGCTCTTGATGAAGGTGAAAGGAGAGAGTGAAAAAACTGGCTTAAAATTCAACATTCAAAAAACTAAGATCTTGGCATCCAGTCCCATCACTTCACGGCAAATAGATGGGGAAACAACGGAAACAGTGACAGACTTCATTTTCTTGGGCTCCAAAATCACTGCAGCCGGTCACTGCAGCAGTTAAATGAAAAGATGCTCTTTGGAAGAAAAGACCAACCTAGACAGCATATGAAAAAGCAGAGAGACATCACTTTGCTGACAAACATCCATATAGTCAAAGCTATGGTTTTTCCAGTAGTCATATGAGAGTTGGACCATAAAGAAGGCTGAGTTCCAAAGAATTGATGCTTTCAAACTGGTGTTGGAGAAGACTCTTGAGAGTCCCTTGGACTGCAAGGAGATCAAACCAGTCAATCCTAAAGGAAATAAACCTTGAATATTCATTGGAAGGACTGATGCTGAAGCTGCAGCTCCAATACTTTGGCCACCTGATGCGAAGAGCTGACTCATCTGAAAAGACCCTGACGCTGGGGAAGATCGAGAGCAGGAGAAGAAGGGGGCGACAGAGGATGAGATGGTTGGATGGCATCACAGACTCGATGGACATGAGTTTGAGCAAACTCTGGGAGATAGTGAAGGACGGGGAATCCTGGAGTGCTGCAGTCCATGGGGTTGCAAAGAGTCAGACATGACTTAGCGACTAAACCACCACCACCACCACTCATTGGACTACAGCCCACTCAACTGACCTCCTTTTCATTTAATTACCACTGTAAAGACCTTATCTGTGAACACAGTCACATTCTGAGGTTGGATGGCTGGGACTTCAACACACAAGTTCAGGAAGACATAATTGAACCCATCCCTCTTCTCAGAAGAGATATGAAGCAAACGTGACAGGGCCGGCGCCTCTGGGTTACGGGGTGAGGACACCAGGAACCTCTCATCTGTAAATGTTTACAATAAATGCTATGGGGAACATGGAGTTCCCCGGTTGTCCAGTGGCTAAGACTCCAGCTCCCAATGCTGGGGGCTGGGGTTCAACCCCTAGTCAGGGAACTAGATCCCACATACCGTAAGAGCTTGCATGCCGCAACTAAGACCTGGCACAGATAAATAAATAAATATTTTAAAAAGAAAATATTATGGGGACAAAGTCCCTCTTGGACTGGGTTGAGGGAGGCAGCATATGACGGGGGTGGGGCGGGGGGAGGGCACGGAGGCAGGGAGGGAGAAGCCTTGTCTGGGCTCCTGAGAGGGTAAAAGGCAGGAAGGCCAAGGGTCTCCAAATGGAGAAAATAGCCTGCAAGTGTCAGACATTTTTCTCTCTCTTAAGCGGCAGGAGGAAACAAACTAGCGATATTTTTTCCTTCTCTATACAAATTTAAAAGGTTTCTCTTAAAATTCTGTGTTGCCATAATGACACCTGGTTTCACCTGAAGTTAAGCAATGCCTTTTTCTTATGGAAATGTTTATCTTAAGCTATGCTAATGTACTATGCATTTACCCAAAACTCTGTCCTCAAGTCAGTTCTGCCATTTGGGCTCAGAACCTACTTGATAAACCAGTATGTTATACTCCGATATTGTTCCTCTAATCTGTGTAAATGAAACTATTTGTATGGTGCTCTGCCCTTCTTCAAGTTAATCCTTTTATGGCCCAAGATAAACCATTTGGAGCCAAGATTATCCCAAAATACATCTTATGGGTGAGGGGCCTGGTGCCCTTCTAAGTTTTGAGACATTCCTTTCTTTCATTAACAGACTGCTAGTGACTATATAACATCCAGCTGAAGACTAGCAGGGGGTACTCTTTCTGCCCCCTTCTGATGCCTATGTCAGAAGCTTTCTCTATCTCCTTTATACTTTAATAAAACTTTATCACACAAAAGCTCTGAGCGATCAAGCCTCGTCTCTGGCCCCGGATTGAATTCTTTTCCTCTGGGGGCCAAGAATCCTGACGTCGTGATTCAACAACAACTTTTCACTCCCAGCGGGGTCCTGAAACCCCCTCCCTACACCAGAGAGGGATGTAGGGGCAGGGTCAGCGAGGCCAGCAAAGGAGGTTTGGGGCAGGGCCCTGAGCCCTGGGAACTACCTCTGTCCCAAACCTTCCATGGTTCCCATCACTCATAACCCAACTCCTGCCTAGCCTACAAAGCCCCACGTGTCTGGCTCCTGACCACTTCTCTGACTTCATCTCCTCACATCGCTCTCTCTCTCTCCCTCCCACCCACCCATCAAGCTTACTCCTGCCTCAGGGCCTTTGCACCCGCTGTGCCCTCTACCTGGGAAGCTCCTGGTTGCCACCCCTTCCATTAGCGTTGCCAGACAATTATCACCTTCTCAGAGAGGGTTTCTCCACCTGATGCATCACCCCTGCCTGCAACTTCCTGTCCAGCCTCTGCATCCTCATGGCACCTCTGGAACTGTAATTTCTAGTTTACAGATGGCTCCCTCCCAGACTCCTGCAGGGACAGATTGTGCTTGTCTTGTTCACCACTTCATCCTGAGTCCCTGCACACAGCAGGTGCTGCATAAATGCTTGCTGAGTGACTCCATGCACCCTCTACCACCAGTTCCGAGAGCTGGGCTAGGAGAAAGGAGTCTGAATACTTTCTCATACCTGCAAGGGCAGGTCCTCAGGTGAACCCAACCCCCAGCTGCAGGGAACTTTCATCAAGGAAGGAGAGAGACAGCAGGGCTTCCCTGGCGGTTCAGTACTGAAGGATCCACCTGACGATGCAGGAGATTCGGGTTTGATCCCTCGTCCCGGAAGATTCCCACATCCCGCGGGGCAACTAAGCTCATGCACCACAGCCATTTAGCCCATGCTCTAGAGTTGGGGAGGCACAACTGGAACCCTCACGCTGCAAAGCCCTGACTCTGCAAGACAAGCCGTCGCAACGAGAGGCCAGCGCACTGCACTAGAGAAGGCCCACGCAGCAATGAAGACCCAGCACGGCCCAAAATAAATGCATTAAAACATTATTTTTAGGAAAGGAAGGACGCGGGGGATTCCCTCGGTGGTCCAGTGGCTAAGACTGCGCTCCCAATGCAGGGTGCCTGGGTCCCGGTCGGGGAACTAGACCCCACACGTCGCAGCTGGAAGATGCTGCATGTGCAACTAAGACCTGGTGCAGCCAAATAAATAAATATTTTTAAAGACTTTTTTGCCTTTTTTTTTTAAAAAAAAAGGACGGAGACAGGAGGAGAAGGAAAGCGGCTCAAAAGTGCGAGCCACGTCCCTCCCTCAGGGTGTCCCAAGGCTGGCCTCAGACGTTGGCGCCCCCTGGTGGGCCATCCAGGCGACACCCTGCCGGCCGGCGGCCCTCCCACGGGGACGGAGCGGGCACAGTTCTTGCCTGTGACCCTTGATGTCTTGGATGTGAGTCCGCTCCTTGAGCTGGGATGACAAAGGTCATGCCAGCCATGCAGGGGCAGCCCCTTGCCTGTCCTGGGGCCTGAGCTCTGACCTCTAACCCTGCAGAGACCTGGAGGTCCACTACCCCCAGCATTCCGCTGCCCAGGCATCCTGGACTTTCCCCTCTGGGCCTGAGAGCAACAGGTCAGGAAACCTTCCAGGCCTGCCTAGCTAGGACACCACATGCCTGTCCAGGACACGTGCGCACACACACACACACACACACACACACACACACACAGTCGGCCCAGATCAAGACAGAGACACATTCAAAGTCTGAGTGATGCTCTGGAGATGGTGACAGGTGGTAACAGAGACAGCGAGACAAGCCAGAAGCACAGAGTCGGGGGCATCATCAGAGACACCGCAAAGAAGAGAGACGTGCAGACCCAGGGTGGGGCAGGAGAGCTGGGCACAGAGGAGGAGAGAGCAGGGGTGACACAGAGCCAGCCCTGGAGTCAGGGAGACTCACAGACAGATGGTGAAAGGGCCAGGGCGGAGCACAGGAGGCCCGTGATGGCCCCAGGCGGACCCAATGCCCAGGCCTCCATGCTGCATCCACGTTGCCCTGTCCCCGACCGTGGCGTGGCACACGGGTGGCACTGGGGGTGGAAGGGACAGCTCTCAGCACACTGGAGCTGTGGCTAGCGTGGGTGATACGGGGCGTCTGGTCCACCCTCTGCTACTGGCCGCACTGGCTGCAGCTCACAACACGCTGCCAGGGGGACCGGACCTCCGGCAACGTTGCTGGCTGCCTGCTGCTGGCACAGGTCACCTGCCCCATGCAGGCCGCCACACTCAGTGCCCGCTGCTACCATGCTGCGGCTGGCCTGGTGCCCCCTCTGAGCCCTGTGCCTGGCCGGGCTTTGGCCACTGCCCACTGGGCTGCCACCTGGGGCATGGCTGGATGGTGAACGGCCCGGGAAGCAAAGGCCTGGATTCGGGCATTGTTCTTTAGTCGCTAAGTTGTGTCCAGCTCTTTGTGACCGTGTGGACTCTAGCCTGCCAGGCTCCTCTGTCCAGTCCATGGGGTTTCCAAATTCAAGTTCAAACCCCATCTTTACCACTTAGTCGCTGTGGGAGTTTGTGGGATTTCTCCCTGGGCCACCTTCTCATCCCCATTTTACCAGTGAGGTAACAGAATGCAACAGTTGGACCCTAAAGAAGGCTGAGTGCCAAAGAGTTTATGCTTTGCAACTGAGGTGCTGGAGAAGACTCTTGAGAGTCCCTTGGACTGCAAGGAGATCAAACCAGTCAACCCTAAAGTAAATCAACCCTGAATATTCCCTGGAAGGACTGATGCTGAAGCTGAAGCTCCAATACTTTATGCTATATCCCATCTGGTAGCTCTCATTTCAAAAGGATGGCTTGCTAAGCATTCCCAAGAGGTTCCATTCTCTCACTACCAGGACCTGGATTCAATCTGTGGTCTAGGAACTAAGATCCCTCAACCCTCTCTGCCAAAAAAAGGGAAGGGGGGGAACTCCTATAATATATATTCTCTTCTTGAGCTGTGTTATAGTCGTTTATAATTTGTTGCTGATAATATTACCTGGGAATCGTTCAGGGGAAAATTTATAATGGACTTAGAAATAACATATTTTACTACTTAACGACTGAGAGCTTTTTAAAAGATTTATTTATGTTCGGCTGTGCCGGGTCTTAGTTGCTTCCTCCGCTGGCGGCGAGCGGGGCTGCTGTGCAGCTGCGGCGCGCTGGCTTCTCACTGCAGTGGCTTCCCCTAGGGCAGCGCCCGGCGCTGGACGTGCGGCCCCATATTGCTGCACGCGGGCTCAGTCGTCGCGGCTGCCGGGCTCCACAGCGCAGGCTCAGTAGTTGCGGTGCGCTGGCCCAGTTGCTCGGCGGCCTGTGGGATCTCCCCAGAGCAGGGATCAAACCTGCATCCCCGGCGTTGGCAGGCAGCCTCCTCACCGCTGAGTCATAAGGGACGCCCTATGAGAGCTTTCAGAAAGTTCTTCGTTTCCCTCCTGAGAGCTTTTTCCCTACATGAGCTAAATCCCAGCTCAGCTGCAGTGGCTTTGGGTGCACGTGTGCCCTGACCTCCGTTTCTCCTTCAGGAAACAGGGACACTCACGCCTTCCTGTGCGTGCCTGGGGGCAGGGGGCCTCGCCAAGGGGCAGCGTGTCAGGCGCCGGGGACCCCGGGGGCTCCTCCTCACCATGCTGTGTCGGTCTGTCTCCCTGCCTGGATGCCGGAGCACGCCCGGCGCCCCGCCTCCGCCCCGGCAGCCCCCGGCTAGGCCTGGGCGGCAACCACTGACC
This sequence comes from Oryx dammah, assembly GCF_014754425.2. Lineage (NCBI taxonomy): Eukaryota > Metazoa > Chordata > Mammalia > Artiodactyla > Bovidae > Oryx > Oryx dammah. The sequence continues at coordinate 3,411,175 of NW_024070197.1, read as the reverse complement.
CAGTTGCCGTGGGCTCCAGGGGGAGACCGGGAGGAGCCATCAGGGGCGGGGTCAGAAGGAGACGTCGGAGGAGGACTCACTTAGGAGACGTAGGAAGGAGCCACAAGAAGGGCGACCTCAAGACCGGGAAAGGCAGGAGCAGACCCTCCAGAAGCAACGCCCTGACCTCAGCTCAGGGGACCCAGCGTGATCTGACCCAGAACTGCAGGGGAAGCCACGTGCCTGGTGTGAAGCCGCCAGCTTTGTGGCCACATGTTGGGGCGTCCACGGGGCTCACGTACCTCCCAACACAAACTCCCACCGGTCTTCTCAAACGCGGAGAGGCCCCTCCCACACCAGCCAAGACCCCAGGGCCAGCCCCCCAGCCCCTCAGTGAAATGCCTGGGAGAAAACCAGGCCTGGGTCTCCACTTCCCCTCCCGGCCCCATCTGGCTGGCATCCCCTCAGGGCATCCCCCCGACCTGAGCAGCTAGGCCCAGCCTGCAGGCGGTCCCCACCCCTCTCCCTTGCTCACTCGGAAGCTAAGGTGGGAAAGTCCGGGTTTGGGAGTCAGCCCGCCCCCTAGATGCCAGCCCCCTGCAGCTGTTAGGCCCTGGGCAGAGCAGGCCTCCCTGAGCCCTGGAGCAGAGGGGGCAGGAAGGCTCGGGGAGGAGGTATGGTGGGGGCTGGGCAGATGTGGGGTGTCTGCCCCACAGCTGGAGGTGCTCAGCACACTTCCGGGGGCACTGCCCACTCCCTCTGGGCGCTGGGCACCCAAGCCTCCCTGCACCCCCTCCCCTGGGCTGCAATTACGGGTCCTCCAGGCTAATCGCTGCGGTTGACTCGCTCCTGGCCCCGCTTCCCTAATGAGGCCTTTGTCCCCTTAATTGGCCATCTCCAGGCGCTTTTCTCTGACCGCCCCCCACCTTCGCTGCCTGTCCCAGATCCCAGGCCCAACTATGTGCTAATTGGGCCTTTGGGGGGGACACACAGAACGACCCCTCCCCTCCCTGTCCCCTGGCCGGCCTATATCAGACCCCCACCTATGGGCTCTTCACACCTCAGGGCTGGAGTGAGGGCCCAGGACGGTTCGATTCCCTGGGCCCTGCTCCGCCAACCGAGGTCCCCCCTCCCTATATGGCCCCCCACCCCCGCCTCTTCCCGTGCCCCTCCCTGGCCCTGGGCCCCCAGCCCCAGCTGCTCCTCGCCCCTCGCAGATTTGCAGGGGTGGCTGCTCTCTGATCAGCACTGTGGGGAGCCGCTCCATCACACCAGCTATGCACCCCGGGGCTCCCACAGGCCCTGGAGTCTCCGAGGCAGGCCCCCGGGAGCTGTGCGCCTTCGTGAGCGGGGCAGCTGCCCACGTGCTACGGGCCCTGCACCCGCGGCGGGCCAGGCCCCCCAAAAGGAGGCCCAACCACAGGCGGTTTCTACACAACCAGATCTGCAGGTGAGGGGAGCAGGGTGGGAGCGGACTGGGAGGGGCCGGGGTGGGACCCAGGCCCAAACAGCACAGAGCGGGGGGTACCCCGGGGCCGGATGCCCCCAACATGCATCTACCGAGTGCCGACTGTGTGCCCGGCCCCAGAGACCCATCCGTAGGAAGCGAAGTTCTCTGCCTCCGGAGTTCCCTGGCGGTCCAGTGGTTAAGCCTCTGTGCTTCCACTGAGGAGGCGTGGGTTCAATCCCTGGTCCAGGAACCAAGACTCTGCATGCCGCGGGCATAGCCAGAAAAACTCTCTGCTTCATGGAGTTTGTGTTCCAGTGGGGAGGTAGCTGATAAGGGACTGTCAAAATAAAGAAGTGGGGCCTTAGCCCGCGGTCCAGGGGTTAAGCCTTTGCCTTCCAGTGCAAGGGGTGCAGGTTCGGCCCCTGGGCAGGGAGTTAAGAGCCCACATAGCTTAAAAGTGAAAGTGTTAGTCACCCAGTCGCGTCCCACTCAGTGCGGCCCTGGGGACTGTAGCCCGCCAGGCTCCTCTGTCCATGGGATGCTCCAGGCAAGAATACTGCAGTGGGTAGCCTTTCCCTTCTCCAGGGGATCTTCCAGACCCAGGGATCAAACCCAGGTCTCCCGCATTGCAGGTGGATTCGTTACTGTCTGACTCACCAGGGAAGCCCAAGATCCCACATACCTTGTGGCCAAAAAAAAAAAAAAAAAAACATAAAACAGAAGCAATATTTAGCAAACTCAATAAAGACTTAAAAAAAAATAAAAAAGTGAATGACAGCATAGGAGGCTGCAGCATGACAGGATGGTGAGTGAAAGGACCCAGACACGGAAGGCCCCTACTGTGCGAGCCCAGTCCTGTGGAATATCCAGAACGGGCATGGCCACGGAGCAGGAAGCAGGGTGGTGGGTGCCAGGGGCTGGGGGTGGGCTGGCGAGATGTGCCTAACAGGTGCCAGGTCTTCTGGGATGTGATGGAAAGTTCTGGAACTAATTAGAGGGGGTGTTTGGACGACATCATGAGTGTACTGAAGGCCACTGAATTGCACGCTTTAAAATGGTTCCTTTTAAGTGCTGTGAATTTTACCTCAGTTTTTACAAACGATACGGCGTGTTTGAAGGTGGTGAGTGCTGCTGGGGCATGCTGGGGGCAGGCTGGCATTTTAGGAAAGGTGTCCGGGAGGACCTCCCCGGGGAGGGGAGGGAGTAGCCCTGCGGAGATGAAGAGGGCAGCTCTGGAAGGGGGCGCACTGCAAAGGCCCAGAGGCACCAGGGAGCCGGCCTGGGGAGGCTGGAGCAGAGTGAGGGGAGGGACTCAGGTTCAAGACAGAGAAGGGACTGATCGGGGGACCTCGTGGGCCTCGGAGGGTCTTGGGCTCTGGGCAGGGACATGGTGGGGTCTGAGAGGACCCCCAGGCCGTCGATCGGGGGTGCAGGCAGCTAGGGATGGTGGTGGCTCAGACGATGGAGGCGGGGTCCGACACCAGGGCGGTTTGAAGGCAGCGCCTTTCTAACCCCCACACCACGCACACTGGGCCTCTCTCTTGCTTGAGCACCCCCTCCCGTGGCTCCCGTGGCCCTCAGCACAGAGGCTCTGCCCCGCCAGACCCTGTTCTCCTGCAGCTGCAGCTCGCCACCTTGGCTCTGCGCCAGTCAGCCTCTTGCAGGGGCCACGCCTTGCCCTGTGTCCGGGCATGTGGATGGAGACCTCTGCTCCTCCGGGTCTCTGCCCAGCCTGTCCACGCCCGCACACCCGCCTGGCCCTGTGCTCGCCCCTCACCCTGTGACAGTGACCGTTTTTTGAGGCTCCTGTGTGCCAGGTACACTGTCCTAAGGCCCTGACATACGCTAGGTCGCTTAACACTCCCACAAACCTGCACTGTAGGTTCTGTCTTTTCCCCGAATTACTGACAAGGGAGCTCAGAGGGGTGCAATGACTTGTCCAGGGCCACACAGCTAGAGAGGTGAGACAGCTGTAGGCAGTCCGAGTCCATGCTGCAGACCACTCTGCCGTCCTGCCTGGATACAGCATCTCAGGGACTGGGTGGGGAGGGTGACGGTGCTGAGGGTGCTGAGGATGAAGATGATGAAGGTGACAGTAAGGATGATGGTAGTGACTGTGATGATGGTGACGGTGGTGGTGATGGTGAGGGCGGGGAGGGTGGTGGTGAGGGCGGGGAGGGTGGTGATGGTGGTGATGGTGGTGAGGGTGGTGATGGTGAGGGCGGGGAGGGTGGTGGTGAGGGTGGTGAGGATGGTGAGGGTGAGGGTGGTGAGGGTGGTGATGATGATGGTGGTGAGGGTGGTGATGACGGTGAGGGTGGTGAGGGTGAGGGTGATGATGGTGAGGGTGGTGAGGGTGGTGATGATGAGGGTGGTGATGGTGATGGTGCTGAGGCTGAGGTGATGGTAAGGATGAGGGTGGTGGCGATGGGAGCTAAAACCTATCGGACACTTCCCATGTGCCTGGCGCTGTTCTGCTGCTGCTGCTAAGTCGCTTCAGTCGTGTCTGACTCTGTGGGACCCCACAGACGGCAGCCCACCAGGCTCCGCCGTCCCTGGGATTCTCCAGGCAAGAGCACTGGAGTGGGGTGCCATCGCCTTCTCCAGTGCATGAAGGTGAAAAGAGAAAGTGAAGTCGCTCAGTCCTGTCTGACTCTTCGCGACCCCATGGACTGCAGCCTACCAGGCTCCTCCGTCCATGGGATTTTCCAGGCAAGAGCACTGGAGTGGGGTGCCATCGCCTTCTCCGCAGCACTGTTCTAAGTGCTTTAGTTTTAGCCCCCGATGCCGCTTACAGTGAGCATAAGCTCAGGAATCGCTGACAGCAGCCCCAGGAGGCGGGTGCTCTCACAGTCCTCCCTTTTCAGATGAGGAAACTGAGGCACAGAGCTGTGAAGTGACTTGCCCAAGCTCCTGATTTTCTGGAGGTGGGTGGCCCTAGGGACTCGCCCCAGGAGATCCTGGACCACACGTGAATGAGTGGGAGCCGCCCAGCCTAACCGCTTCTCCCCTGCCGCAAGCGGCCTTCCTCCAGGGAGCCCAGGATGGAAGACCCACCTGCCCGCAAACACGGTCCCGCCCCACGTTCCAGAGCCAGCCTTCTCACCAACTGCTCAAGGACCCCTCCCCACCTTCAGCCTGCCCCCAGCCTGGACCCCGTGGCGATGCCCCTGCTGGGCACCCCCCGCAGCTCCCTGCCTGTCCTCCCCACCCCCCAGGGCCAGCTTCCACAGCACAGACGTCCCCACCCCCATGGCGTCTCTGCCCCAGGCTCCCTGAGGCCCGGGTCGCCCACAGTGAGCACATCCCCCTGGGCACGCAGGCGCGGCCCGACAAGATCCAGGGCAGGGGCGAGCTCCGCTGTGTCTCCCCACCCACGCCCTCCTCTCTCCTGGTCCCCTCAGGCCCCGCTCCCCCCGGATCCCCCTCACCCACGCTAGAGATTGTTTAACTCCGTGTGAAGATTTTCAAACTCGCAGAAAGGTCGAAAGACAGCTGTCTGACGCAGCAGTTCTTTTATTGAAACTTTGATTATTTATCCGACAGCTCTGGGTCTCAGTTGCGCCCTGCGGCACGGTGTGCAGGGAGTCTAGCTCCCCAACCAGGGATCGAACCCGGGGGCCCGGGTTTGGAAGCACCGTGTCTTGTGTCTTAGCCACTCGACCACTGGGGAAGTCCCATCAGATATATTTTCTAAAATTAATTAATTAACTTTTATTTATCTTCGCGGCTGTGTGGGTTTCTCTAGTTGTGGCGAGCAGGGCTCCTCTCTAGGTGTGCGCGTGGGATTCTCGTTGCGGTGGCTTCTCTCCTTGGGGAGCACGGGCTTCCCACACAGGCTCAAGTTGTGGTGCTCCGGCTTACTTTTTCCAGGGCATGTGGGGTCTTCCCTGATCAGTGACCCAGTGTGCTGTCTTAGTCACTGGACTACCAGGGAAGTTTCAACGGATACATTTTTAAATAAACCTTTCCCTGCAGGTTTAACAGTACCAAAAAAAAAAAAAAAATGCATGCATCATCCATGCGGAGCTTAATGAATTTTTCCCAAAGGGGACCTGCTGATAAAATCAACATTCAGATCCAAGAACAGGGCATTTCTTGCCCCCAGAGATCCTGGTGGGATCTCCTTCCCATGAATCGCCATGCTGACGTCTCTCCCTGTTGATCGAGTTAGCCTGGTTTTGAACTTTATTTCTATGGTGTCACGCACTGACTGGGAGAAGGCAATGGCAACCAACTTCAGTACTCTTGCCTGGAAAATCCCACGGACAGAGGAACCTGGTAGGCTGCAGTCCATGGAGTCGCAAAGAGTCGGACACGACTGAGCGACTTCACTTTCACTTTTCCCTTTCATGCATTGGAGAAGGAAATGGCAACCCACTCCAATATTCTTGCCTGGAGAATCCCAGGGACAGGGGAGCCTGGTGGGCTGCCGTCTGTGGGGTCGCACAGAGTAGGACACGACTGAAGCGACTTAGCAGCAGCAGCAGCACGCACGGACTAAGTCTCACTGCTTTTGTTCAACACCATGTTTTTGCATTCATCTGCTGGAACGGCCACGATCAAACATGACAGACCGGGCGGGGCACTGAGGACAACCTCACGATTCTGGAGCCTCAGGCCCCAGAACAAGGTGCTGGCGGAGAGAGGCCTCCTCCTCGGCTTCTCCTGTGGTCCTTCCTCGGTGTGTCCTAATCTCCTCCTTCTGGGTTAGGAACCACCCTGATGATGTCATTTTGACTTAATCACCTCTCTAAAGACTCCATCTCCAAATGCAGTCATGTTTTGAGGCCCTGGGGCATCCCTGATGGCTCAGTGGTAAAGAATCTGCCTGCGATGCAGGCGACCTGGGTTCAATCCCTGGGTTGGGAAGATTCCCCTAGAGAAGGAAATGGCAACCCACTCCAGTATTCTTGCCTAGAGAATTCCATGGACAGAGAAGCCTGGTGGGCTACAGCCCGTGGGGTCAGACATGACTGACGACAGAGCCTGACGCTGCAGCTGCCAAAGCCTGTGCACCCTAGAGCCTGTGCTCTGCAACCAGAGAAGCCACCTCGATGAGAAGCCCGCACACCCCGACTAGAGGAGCCCCCGTGCGCCCCAAGGAAGGAAAGCCCTCACAGCAACAGACCCAGCATGGACAAACATAAAGAAATATTTTTAAGTGCACACAGTGTTGGACAGCACGTGCTGCCCTGTGCAATGCACAAGCCCCACAGCTGTTCATAGCTTCCCTATGGATGGGGTTGAAAATGAAACAAAGGGTCGGTTGATCAGTCCTGTCCGACTCTGCAACCCCATGGACAGTAGCCGGCCAAGCTCCTCTGTCTATGGGATTTCCCAGGCAAGAATACTGGAGTGGATTGCCATTCCCTTCTCCAGGGAAATCTTCCCCACCTGGGGATCGAACCTGTGTCTCCTACATTCCAGGCAGATTCTTTACCATCTGAGCCACGAGGAAAGCCCATGGATGGGGTTAGAGACACTGAACTGTGGGACTCAAGAAAACGGACCCAGGGCAGAGACAGTAGCTTAAAGACAAATGGGGAGGGAGAGAAGAGACAGGTCACTCCGGGGATGGCAGACGGGAGGGGATTTCTTTGCGGTCACCCCTGTAACGCTCGGCTCTTTCTGCAGGCAGTTTGCCAAGATCGAAGCTGCCACCCAGAACCTGGCCATGTCCATCCTGTCCCAGGAGGCGCCTCCCCAAAGACCGCCACCCCAGAGGCCGCCCCCACCACCACCCTCCCCCTTCCTGGGCGTGGCCTGTGCGGTGGCGCCCACCGAGGCACTGCATGCTAGCCCCAGCCTGAGTCTCGCTGCCCTGGACACCTCCACCCTCGACCTCTTTGAGGACATTGCGCTCCCCCCGGCCTGTCCTTCAGCCCCATCTGACCTGTCCCTCTGTGTGCCGGGCCAGCCGGCCCTGAGGCAGGACACACGGCTCTGTGACCCCCTGCTCCCTCCCCCACGTTCCCTGCGGGGAGGAGAGGAGCTCTTGGCTTCTGAGGGGGCCAGGTGGGAGGTGTCTTGTGCCTGCCCTTCTCAGGGTACCCCTGCAGGCTGGGGGACCTACTTCCCGTGACATCCAATCACAACCCAGCCCAGGCTCCCAGAGGGACCAGAGGCCCCGCCATGACAGCTCCTCAGCTGCCTGCCGGGCAGTCTCCTGTCCCATCCACGACCCTCCTGGCAACCTCTGGCCACAGGAATCAAGCCCAGACTCCCGCCTTGGCCTCAAGGGTCTTCTCCCAGGTCCAGGGCCCCCAGTTCAGCCTCTGGGATGGGGGAGGGGGTGCTCTCTCCCTCCCTCACCTTCTCCCTTCTTTCTGCTCAGCCCCACCTCTTTGGTGACTATCCCACCTTGGCTCCCTCTCACCCTGGTTCAGCTCTGTCTAATGTCTGGTATCATCTTGTTTATTCCCAAAGATCTGCGGAGCGCCCTACTGCATACCAGGCCCAGATTTGGGTGTGAGGACTCAGCAGTGAATAAAACAGACATCTCTGCCCTCGTGGAGTTGACATGGCAGGGTGGGGGGTAAAGTTGGGAGCACTGAAAATAAATGAGTACATCCATACTTTTTTTTTTTTTAAAGGCAAGATAAATTTCCAATTTCAGATTGGTATTGGTATTGGGAAGAAAATATTGATTGGATAGCAACCCGATTGGGTGACTCCTTGATACAGGGTGGTCAGGGAAGGCCTTCAATGACAAGGAGCTGGTACTGTGAAAAAGTCTGGGGTTTCAAGCAGAGGGACCAGCCGGTGCAAAGGCCCTACGGTGGGACATTGGGGGCCAGCCTGGCTGGAGCGGAGTGAGCCGGAGGAGAGTGTAAGATGGATGGGTGGGTGGTTGAGGGGCTGAAAAGGCAGACAGTGAATTGGGAGTTCAGTTCAGTCGTTCAGTCATGTCCGATTCTTTGCGACACCGTGAACCACAGCACACCAGGCCTCCCTGTCCATCACCTACTCCCGGAGTCCACCCAAACCCATGTCCATTGTGTCAGTGATGTCATCCAACCATCTCATCCTCTGTTGTCCCCTTCTCCCCCTGCCCTCAATCCCTCCCAGCATTAGGGTCTTTTCAAATTAGTCAGCTCTCCGCATCAGGTGGCCAAAGTATTGGAGTTTCAGTTTCAACATCAGTCCCTCCAATGAACACCCAGGAGTGATCTCCTTTAGGATGGACTGGTTGGACCTCCTTGCAGTCCAAGGGACTCTCATGAGTCTTCTCCAACACCACAGTTCAAAAGCATCAATTCTTCAGCGCTCAGCTTTCTTTATAGTCCAACTCTCACATCCATACATGACCACTGGAAAAACCATAGCCTTGACTAGACAGACCTTTGTTGGCAAAGTAATGTCTCTGCTTTTTAATATGCTGTCTAGGTTGGTCATAACTTTCCTTCCACGGAGCAAGCGTCTTTTAATTTCATGGCTGCAATCACCATCTGCAGTGATTTTGGACTCCAAAAAAAATAAAGTTGGCCACTGTTTCCCCGTCTATTTGACATGAAGTGATGGGACCGGATGCCATGATCTTCGTTTTCTGAATGTTGAGCTTTAAGCCAACTTTTTCCCTCTCCTCTTTCACTTTCATCAAGAGACTCTTTAGTTCCTCTTCACTTTCTGCCACAAAGGTGGTATCATCTACATATCTGAGGTTATTGATATTTCTCCCAGCAATCTTGATTCCAGCTTGTGCTTCATCCAGCCCAGCGTTCCTCATGATGTACTCTGCATATAAGTTAAATAAGCAGGGTGACAACACACAGCCTTGACGTACTCCTTTTCCTATTTGGAACCAGTCTGTTGTTCCATGTCCAGTTCTAACTGTTGCTTCCTGACCTGCATACAGGTGTCTCAAGAGGCAGGTCAGGTGGTCTGGTATTCCCATCTCTTTCAGAATTTTCTACAGTTTATTGTGATCCACACAGTCAAAGGCTTTGGCATAGTCAATAAAGCAGAAATAGATGTTTTTCTGCAACTCTCTTGCTTTTTCCATGATCCAGCGGATGTTAGCAATTTGATCTCTGGTTCCTCGGCCTTTTCTAAAACCAGCTTGACCAGGAAGTTCACGGTTCACGTATTGCTGAAGCCTGGCTTGGAGAATTTTGAGCATTACTTTACTACCTTGTGAGATGAGTGCAACTGTGCGGGAGTTTGAGCATTCTTTGGCATTGCCTTTCTTTGGGACTGGAATGAAAACTGACCTTTCCAATCCTGTGGCCACTGCTGAGTTTTCCAAATTTGCTGGCATATTGAATGCAGCACTTTCACAGCATCATCTTTCAGGATTTGAAACAGCTCAACTGGAATTCCATCACCTCCACTAGCTTTGTTCGTAGTGATGCTTTCAAAGGCCCACTTGACTTCACATTCCAAGATGTAATGCGTGGGTCTAAATTTCTGTCTCTAGTTAAAAGGGCCAGATTCAGACCCAAGGTCTGCCCCTGCGCCGCGCACCTCGCGCCCTTCGCCGCTGTCGTTGGAACTTGACAGTCGGTCTGATCGCGACCCACCAACCTCTGGGGCTGCAGTCCCGTGTTCTCTGTACCCGGCTCACCGCTCCGCCTTTAGACACGCCACGCACTCCTTTCGCGAGTATCCATTGGCCTGACCCTCTGCCTTTCTCAAAGGCGGGCCAATCACGGCCCCCTCTCCCCGAGGCGGTGGGAAGAAGCGGCGTTCGCGGATTGGCTGCCAGCGGAGCGGAGCAGAGCTAGGCGAGTGCCTATTGGGCGAGTAGGCTCGGGAGGCGGGACGTGGAGGGCGCGGGGTGGGGCTCCGTGTCCAGAAGGTGAGAAACGTTGACCCTGCCTGCGGACCCTACCCGAGGAGTCGAGCTGCGCAAGTCCGGCGGCAGCGGGTGAGTGACTGCAGGCCTCACCTGCGGAGGGCAGGCCCGGCTTCCTCTGGAGCCTTCGGAGTAAGGCCCCGCCGGCGCTGTGGGGGCACCGACCTCCCTGCCTGCCGCTGGGGGAACCGAGGCTCCGTGGGGCCATCCGGAGCCGAGGGGACGCGGCCGGGGCAGGACTCCTGCCCGCGCCCGACACTAGTGGCTGGCCAGGGCCGATTCCACCCTCCGCGCCGAGTGCCCGCATCACCCTTGCGCGGCGGCTGTTTCCCCAAGAAGGAAGCGGGCTCAGACGGAGCGTGAAACTTGAGGGTCACACAGCCAGCGAGGCTGGGTGCAGACGCACTCCCCCCGGGCCACCTGGGGGATCTCAACAGACCGATTCTCTCCGCAGGTGGCCGCCCATCGCGGGCCGCTCCTCCGCCCGGCCTCGGGCCTCCTCTGCCCTGAGCTGCGTTCCGGATCCTCACCACTCCCCTAGAGCACCCCCAAACTCTGTCTCCAGCCAGGCCCCGCCCCCACGTGTTTCATCTCCTCTGCCTCAATCTGGTGGGCTCTTCAAGGGAATTAGCCCACCCTCTTGACGACTGGAAACCAGGCCCGCCTGCCCCCTCCTCTCCGTCCCCACTGCCTGGACTGGACCCTGCCGTCCCGGCCTCCACCTCCAGTCCAGCCCCACAGGCGGCCAGCGAGGCCTCCCTGTTTTCTATTTTCAAAACTTTCTTGTGGAAGTTTATTATACGTGTAGGGAAAAGTACAAATCACAGATACACAGCTCACGTTTCTTCACAAAGAGTATGTGAACAGCATACAAACGCAGAAACCAAACACCCCCGACGCGGAGTCCTAGCCCCTCCTTCATCACTGCTGCGCAAGGACAATCATTATCATGACTTTAATGCCACCGACGGGTTTGGCTGGGTTCTTGCCTTATGTAAACGTTTTACTGTATTGTATTCACTGTATTATATTTACCTGACTGGAAAACCTGTTTACACACTGTCAAAAATTCAAGAGCAACAGAGTCGTACACACAGTGGTCAAACATCCTTCACACTGCCCCTCAGAGACCTGTCCATGCAGAAAAAGCCTGTTCTTATGTGCTCGCCAGAGAGCAAATACGGATTGCAGCAGTATGCAGGCTTTTTTTTTTTTCTTCTTGCATTTTGGCACAAATGGGAGCACTGTTTACACACCATGTTTGTCGCGTCTGTCCCCCCCCCCACTCCCCTCCTTAACATCTCTCAGACACTTCTCCACATTGTTACTTAGATCTTCCTTGTGATTACCAGTGCCCTAACCGTGCATGTTTAGATTTATTTCTGTTCTTTTGCTCAGGGAGGGGTCTATAGTGAATAACCTTGTCCCATAATGAATAACGTGTCATTTCACAGGCATGTCTGCAGGCATGCACTTAGGCTAAACACTTAGCATGAGTTCCCTGGGTCACAGGGTTTGTGAATCTGTAATTTTGAGAACTGTGGGCATATGGTTCTCCCTAGGGGGTGCTTGCTGCAGTTTACACTCCTACCATCCCAAAGGGAGCTCCTGCAGGCGCCCCTCACAGACGGACATTCCAGCACCCCGCCTGCTCCTGACCCTGTCCCTCCGTCTCTTGGAGAGTTACCACCCAGAACCAGAGTGAGGAGAGTGCTCCAGGTGGAGGCAGCTGCCTGGGCAAAGGCCCTGAAGGGGGATGTGGCAGTCCAGCGCCTTGTGGGAGGATGGTACCTCTTAGTGTTGAAGACAGAGAAAAGCCATGAGGCCTGGGGGAGAGCTAAGATGGGGTAACAGGGTCACCTGTGTGTTTTCAAAGAGATTGCTTTCTCTCTTCACTTTCTCTGGGAGAACTCTGCCAAGACAGAGTAGCTTCCCCAGAAAGCCTCACCCTGGCCACAGCTGTAATTAATTACACAATGAAGTAACGCAGTGTGGTTTCATTTTTGAGGGAATTTCCCTTCCATTTGTATTTCGAGACAAAATTCCCACAGCATAAAATTCACCATTTTAGCCATCCACTAGGTTTTAAACTTTAGATATGCCACATGTAGGAAACATTTTCAGTGGGAGATGTGCTCAGTTTAAAGAGCAACCAAAAACACCTGTGGGACTCCCGACACTGAAACTTGCCCTGAGCAAGGGCCAGCTGGCTTGCCCTCTGCTGGGTGCACTGGGTCCGCAGGGCCTTTGCTTCCTAAATAAATTAACAAATAAGTGAGTGACATGCAGAGCTGAGGGGAGCTGCAGACACAAGCCAGGACTCCCCATTTGTGCACCAGTTCCAGGAACCAGAGACAAGTCTCTGGTAACATGGGCTGGGTGTCCGGGGCCCGGATGGGGAGAGGGGGCAGTCACCCCTCTAGTCCCCGCAGCACCTCCGCCTTCATGGACCCCTCCCCTGGACCTCAGTGTCCTCCCCTTTAAAAGGGCTGCTGGCCAGGTGACTCTACCAGTGCGCCCCTTAATTTTTACATTGCTTTCTTTCTTTTTAATGGTGGGAGGGGCTTCCCCTGGAGGCCCGGGAGTTAAGACTGCTTCGGATGCTGAGGGCACGGGTGCCATTCTTGGTTGGGGAACACTTGCCACACAGTCAGAAATTAAACAAAATAAAAATAATTAAAATAAAACTGTGGCAAAATATACATAACCTAAACGTTACCATCCTGACCATTTTAAAGCGTATAGTTAGGAGGCGTTTGGTGTGTTGCTAACATTGTGCGCCCAGCACTGCTATCTGGTTCCAAAGCACTTCTATCTCCAGACGGGAACCCCGGGCCCCTCTGCAGTCTCTCCTCCGCCCCCCATCCCCGCCCGCTCCGTCTCCGCGGACGATCCCTGTAAAGGGACTCCTGTGCGTGCTCTGTGACTCGGCAGCATCACAGCGAGGGGCGTCCACACTCCTTTCCTTTTTGTGGCCGAATACACCACGCCGCGGGTACCCCAGCCTTTCTTTCTAAGACCCTGAGGCGGCGGGGTTCAGCTAGTCTCAGGCGTGGGCAAACTATTCAGAGAGGCAGTCAGACCTGATGGATCACAGGCCGTGGGGGGCCGGGGGGGGGTGGTGGTGCAGCTTGGCCTCGGGCTGGCCGTGCCCTCCGGGGGACTTCAGAGCCTCAGTCTCCCCTGGGGCTGCGGGAGGGTCACAGTGGGAGTCTAGGGGGTGAGTGCGTGGACCCCGGACATGCAGAGAAGCCCCCTCTGAGCCTAACCGCACTTCCTGGGCCCTCTGCCCATCCCAGGACATGGCAGCTGCGAGGCCCGCGTTGGGCCGTGTCCTCCCCGGATCTTCCATGCTCTTCCTGTGCGACATGCAGGAGAAGTTCCGCCACGTCGTGTACTTCCGCCAGATCGTCTCTGTGGCTGCGCGCATGCTCAAGGTACAGCCCTGCCCCCTCAGACCCGTGTCCAGACCCCACGCCTCCTCCCTCCAGACCTGGGGGTCCAGCCCTCCAGCCCCTCGTCCCTCAGACCAGGAGTCCAGGCCGCAGCCCCTCCTCCCTCAGACCAGGAGTCCAGGCCCCAGCCCCTCTTTGGGCTCAGACCTGTGCTCCTCTGCCCCCACGCCAGGTGGCCCGGCTGCTGAATGTCCCGACAGTGCTGACTGAGCAGTACCCCCAGGGCCTGGGCCCCACGGTGCCCGAGCTGGGCGCCCAGGGCCTGCAGCCGCACTCCAAGACCTGCTTCAGCATGGTGCCTGTGGTGCAGCAGGAGCTGGACGCGCGGCCCCAACTGCGCTCTGTGCTCCTCTGTGGCTTGGAGACACAAGCCTGCATCTTGGTGAGACCCCCCACTGACCCTTGGGACCTCCTTTCCACCTGCGACCTCCCCAACCTGAAAACCCAGAACCCTGGACGCTCTCCTTCCTGACCCGTGGCTCCCCTCCTGACCTGGGATCTTCACCTCCACTCAGGACCCCTGGGCTTTCGTCTTGCTGAGGATCCCGCTATAATCCCCACCCCTCCTGCCCTGATCCGCCCTCAGCTCCACCCTGGCCCCCGTCATTCCTGGCTGGGGTGGTCCTGACCTCTCTCCACCTCCAGCAAACGGCCCTGGACCTCCTGGATCGCGGGCTGCAGGTCCACGTGGTGGTGGACGCCTGTACCTCCCGGAGGTGAGCTCTTCTCAGGGGTGAGGTGCGTGTGGGTTGGGTTTGGGGCACCCAGGGAGAACCCGGGGGCGGATCCTTGCTGAGTTCGCCGGGTGTCTGGGCGTGCGGTGCTGACCGAGACACCCTCTCCCCCACCCCCTCAGCCAGGTGGACCGACTGGTGGCTTTGTCACGGATGCGCCAGAGCGGCGCCTTCCTCTCCACCAGCGAGGGGCTCATTTTGCAGCTCATGGGCGACGCCGCCCACCCTCAGTTCAAGGAGGTACTGGATTCCCCCACACCCGACCTCCCCCTTCTCCCATCAAATAGCAAATGCCTTTCTAGCGCCCACGGTACACTGGCAGAATACACCCCAGAACATAGCAGGCTGCCGCCCCCAGGGGAGACTGCAGGTCAACGCCGCGGTACATCCCGAAGCAGAGAAGCCGGCTGGCCCTGAGGGCTGTAGAGACAGAAAACAGGGGAGGGCCGGGTGTGCCAGGACGGGTTGCTGAGGGTGGTCCAGAGGCTTCCCAGAAGAAGGGGATTTTAGAGCGAGGTGGAGATGGAAGGGAGCCACGGGGACCCTGTTGACGGCTCCCCCCGGCCCTTCCCCAGCACCCCTCCTCCTCCTCCAGTCTGGACTCAGGTCCAGCCTCCACAGCCACCACCCAAGTGGCCTTCCCAGTACCCAGGTCTGACTGGGTTGCCACGGCTTCACACCTTGGCCCTTAGGGTAACGGAATATGCTAATATCCCAGTCCTCTGAGGTCTGCCCCTTCTCCTCATAGATCAGGTCTGTTGAGCATTTACTGAGCACCTACTGTGTGCCAGCCAGTGTGGCAGGTCCAGGGGCAATCGCAGAAAAAAGACAGTCTGTATTCAGTTTCACATGGCAGCCAGGAGCTGGGAAGGGAGTCTGTGGGGTGTGTGAGAAGAGATGGGGGCCGGCAGCACAGAGCCCCCGGGGGTGGCCTTAAAGTGAAGACCTGAAGTGGGGGCGGTGAGTAACCCGTCATCTGAAAAGCAGTCTTGGCAGAGTGGACAGCTAGGGCAGAAGCCTGAACGTGGGACTAAGCTTGACTTATTCAAGGAACCACAGCAGGGCACGGTGAGCTCAGGGTGGAGGAGGGGCGGGGGGCAGGGAGGAGCCAGAGCAGAGTCTTCCCAAAGGTTCTGGTGCGGTTGCACCCGGGAGCTGGACAGTCAGATCTGTGTGTGGTGCTGGGCGGCTAATGGACATGGGGTAGGAAGGAGGGAAACGAGGGTGGAGGCAGCATGGTTACAGGCCTGGCTCACTTTTATTTTGTAATTTCTGTAGGATAGCATGGGAGGACTTGCTAGTGGGTGCAGTGCATGAAAAGGCAGCCCAGAGAGGCTCCAGGTTGAGCACGGCCGCTCAGGCTGTGCACTGATGGGGGAGGGGGCGGAAGGTCAAATGACCACCAGCATCTAAGAGGCAGTTGCATAAGTGCCTCCAGAGTTGAGGCGCCAAGGCGTGGGCTGGACGTGAGAGTTGAGAGGGGAGATTACTTAAGAAGCAGGTGTACACAGGAAGCCCCAGGACAGTCAGTCACCCTCAGTGGTCGAAGCCGGCAAGGTGGGCCCAGGCGACAGATAATCAGGCATGAACCCTGGTACCTGTGGTGAAAGGGAGACCACCAGCAGAAGTCTTGAGGGGAGGGGGCGGTGAGTTTGGCCAGTTACTGCCCGGGGGTTGGGGGGGGGGGTTGGCGAGGGAGATGAAAATGGATCTGTCGTGGAAACGGGAACCCCTGACTCCTCCTGACCCCCCTACAGATCCAGAAGCTCATCAAGGAGCCCAGCCCCGACAGCGGGCTGCTGGGCCTTTTCCAAGACCAGAACCCCCTCTTCCGCTGACCTCGCCACCCTGCGCTGAGCGGAGACACCCTCTTCTTCTGTCCTCGGGACTCTGGCAGGCGCGCCTTCTCCCCCCGTCGCCGGGTCCCGAGAGTGGTGCAGTCCACCAGGAGAACCGCCCCCTCGGGAGGGCGGTGGGTGCCGCCTTCCCATTGGGCCGCAGCTCCCGGAAATGCAAATGAAGCTCCCGGAGCTGGGCGAGGGTTGGTCGAGCCGGGCTGGAGGCGGGGCTCGGCCCCGGGCCACTCCAAGGGGCGGCGAGGGGGAGGGCGTCACAGTCTGTGTGGGACCCGCTCGCGGAGAATAAACACTGATGTGACTGTGGGCCGAACCATTCTTGGGCTGGGGGGGTGTCCCGGGGGCGACCGGGGCCCGCGGGCGGCGGGGGAAGAGGGGTCCCCGGCAGGTGGGGAGGGGGTGGTACCTCTGCTCAACTCCGAGCCGGCGGCGCAAGGCAAAGGCGAGGGCGGCCACTCACATCTGCACCGCAGCCGGCGCCCATCTGCCCGCAAAGGGACTGCCGGCCCGGGTCTCCGACACGCTGCCGGCCGCCCCCCCAGGCAGCGCGCGCGCACACGCCCAGCCGGGTTGGCTCACAGACACGCGCTGGCTCTGCTTCCCCCGGCCGGCCCCCCACGTCGCCGCCACCCCCCGACTCCCCCAGGGTCCCGCATCCGGAAAGTGAGGTGAGCGCGGCCGCACCCCGGTGCGGAGGGGGAAACTGAGGCAGGAGGGACTTGGGGACGCGGAGGAAGGAAGAGAGACAGGCATGCGGTTGAATGGATGGACGGATGGATGGGAAGGACAGATAGCTTCATCTGAGTGGTCCCTGCTCCCCTAAGACACAGGAGCCCGGGGATCCGCATGCGGGCTCCCAGAATTCTACAGCCCCCTTGGAAATCTGGGAGTCGGGACTCAACGAGCCCCCCACTCAGGGCCGCTCAGCCCTTTTAGATTCTCAGGCTCCCCCACCCCCATCTCGCAATCTTTGGGGGCCCAAGAAGGCAATCCGAGTCCCCCAGGGACCCAAGCGTCAGAGCTCTCAGCCAGACCGCCCCCACTGGGGAATCAGAGCACCCTCCCCACCCCACGTCCCTGGGTCCCAGACCTCGCTCAGAAGGCCCGGTCACCGGACCCCGCGTCAGAGCGCCCAGGGCCCTCTCTCCACAGGGACCTAGGAGTCCCTGCTTCCCCCCTCCTCCAGGAACCCCTGGGACCGGGCGCCAGCGCCCCCGGCCCCCGCCTTCCGGATCCAAGTGTCCCCCCTCCTCACCCCCCAGCCTGAAGCCTCGCGTCTCGGAGGCCGCGCTCGCGTCGCCATGGCAACAGGAGTCTATTTTGCGCTGGGAACACACAGCTCCCGTTGCAGCGCCCCCCCACCCCGCCCCTCTAACCTGAGCCTGAGTGAGAGTGAGGGGCCCAGGAAGGGAGATGGGTGGTCCAGGGTCGGAAGGGGCACAGAGACACTCACAGGGTCAGAGATCTGTAGACAGCAAACCTGGGAAAGAGACACACACAGATGGAGACACGCAGTCAGAGGTAGCGAGAGACGGGGATGTGCAGAGGAGACTGACGGGGCAGAGGGGAGGAGGAAATGCTGGCACGCGGAGGAGACGTGGGGGCAGAGACGGCAGGATGCAGAGATGCGCTGAGACACGTGGAGAGAGACGGGCTAAGAGAGCCCGTGACCCCGGGCACCTCCCTGCAGAGACGAGACTGGCCGGCGGGCCGAGGGAGGGGCAGTGGGCACGAGATCCCGGGAGGAGGTCAGGACAGGGAGACACAGAGACTCCCAGTGAGAGAGAGCGGGCGGAAAGGCCTAGGAACCCGGAGGGCCGCGGGGGTTGCGCGGGGACCCGCCGCGTCTCTCCCTCAAACCCCGCCCCCGGGCGGCGAGCTGGAGGCGGGGCCGGGTGCCTCCACCCCGCCGCCCCCGCCGGGAGCTGGGATCCCCGCCCCCTACCTGGACCCCTGCGGCCGGGTCCGCCTCCTCTTGAACCCGGATCGCCCCTCCTACTGCCTTCTCGCCACATCCCTACCCCAAACCCACCCTCAACTCCAGACATTCCCAGACATTCGCCTTCGGACCCCCGCACCCTCAGCGCCCACCTGCCCACCACTCTCCAACGCCCTGCAGCCCGAGATCAGGCTTCTGACTTTCTCTGGGTCTCCGCCCCCTGCGGGTCTCTGTCCTCCTCGGGCTGTCTCTTTCCTTCTCTCTCGCTCTCCTTTGATCCCCAGTTCTCTGGGTCTTTTCTCCCGTCACTGCTCGCCCTCCCAGGTCTCTTCCCTCTTCTCTTTGAATATTCTTTGAATATCTTCAGTTTCTTTGAAAGGAGGAGAATATCCCTTCTCTTCATCTCTGTTCTTCTCTCCCTGGGTCTCTGACCCTCTCCCTATCTCTCTCTCTGGGTCTCCGTCTCTCTCTCTCTCTGGGTCTCTGTCCCTCTCCCGGAGGCTCTGTTTCCCTGAGTTTCTATATTTCTCTCTCTCTGGGTCTCCGTCTCTCTCTCTGGGTCTCCATGTCCCTCTCTCTGGGTCTCTGTCCCTCATCCCTGAGTCTATGTCTCTCTCTCTCTGGGTCGTTACCCCTCCCTCTCTCTAACCCTCTGCCCTCACCCCAAGACCCTCTCCCCGTCCTCCGGCATCCTGTTCTCACTCTCTGCTCCCAGGCATCTCACAAGGCAGTCCTCGCCCCCCCAGCCCAGCTGACAGGGTCAGGAGAGGGGTGGGGGGTGAGGTGTGGGGCGCAGTGCTGGCAGGGCAGCAGGGGAAGATTGGGTTCTCCAGGAGCACAGGGACCCTGTCTCACACTGGCTCCCCGAGCTCTGTGCCCACATCTGTTTTCTCTCAGGTCCTGGTCTAGGATCCTGGGTTCTGGCCCTGAGCTGCTGGCTGTGCCCGGGGCGGGGAGGGAGAAGACGGCTTGGGGGAGGAGGAGGATCGTGCCTTCCTGCGTGTGTGTGTGTGCGTGCGTGCGTGTGTGTGTGTGTGCTGGGGGGGGTGCTGTCTGGGCGTGTCTGACGGAGGGTCACATGCTTGCTTCCAGACGCTCCACCACGGGGTTTGCACTGGCCTGTGTACCCACGAGGCTGCCCGTCTGGCTGGGATACAAGCATCCACGGTCTACGGGCGGTGGGCAGCGTGTCCAGGTGCAGCTGGCTGGGGTGGGCCTCTGGCCGCGCTCTGGAGCTGTGTGTGGTCCCAGGGTGTCGTGGTGTCTGAGACTGTCTGACTGTTGGGTGCTGTGGGCGAGAATGCCCAGAGACGCAGGGCTGTGTGTCCACAGGGAGCTGTCCTGCACTTGTGTTGGGAGGAGGCTCGGGCGTGCTGCCAGGACGACCCTGGGTGTCCTTGAGTGCTGTGTCCTGTGTCGCTGTGTACACAAGCTCTGTTGTGCATCCATGCAGAGTTCTGTGAGGCCGAGGAAGGCCGGTCCTCTGTATCCGCGCATCTGGCCCAGTGTCGGCAGGGATAGGTGCTGCAGGGCAAGAGGTGGGATGCAGGGGTGGGAGGCTCTGGGACCCCGCTGACAGGGGGGCCGCGTGTGTGTGTCTCTGTGTGTGTGTGTTGCTGGACCTGAGGGGGTGTATGCCCCGCTCCTCCTGCCCCGCTCCCCGGAGCTGTCAATGACCAGGAGCTGGAATCTCCCTGGGAATGCACCTGTGCGCGGAGCTGGAGGGGACCACGGCACTCTGTGCACAGAGGGAAAAGTTCCGAGATGCACCCCTTGGCCCTGTGCAGCTCCCCAGCATCTGGGACTTAGCAGGCAGATGGCACCCTTGCGTGTGTTTGGAAGGAGTGCCCCTTCCCACAGATGGATGCCGCCCCGCCAGTGTGCCTTGGGAAGGAGAGCCAGTCTCTCTGCCAGACCCTCTTGTGCAGCGCACAACCTGCCCAACCATACGTGGCCGCCCTTGTATGAATGAAGGATTCCACATCGCCACGGGCACGTGTCACTCTCAGAAGGGGTATCTCTGTGGGCATGAGGGCCTGCATTTCTCTGTGTGGGACAGGGGCATCCATGTTCTATGGGCGGTGGTGCCCTGAGTTCAAAATCTAGCTGTGACACCATTTGAGGTATGTTGGTTTTTTTCTGTTTCTTAACTGTAGTAAAATACATGTAACAGAATTTAACCATCTCAAGTGTACAAGTCAATGGCATTTAATGATGTTGTGTGACTACCATCACTGTCTAGTTCCAGAACATTTTCATTACCCCCAAAGAAGGCCCTGCCCCCACTGAGCAGTCAGCTCCTCTTGCCACCTGCGCTTAGCCCCAGGCAACCACTTATCAGCTTCCGTCTGCATGGACGTGACT
Source organism: Oryx dammah (assembly GCF_014754425.2). Taxonomy (NCBI): domain Eukaryota; kingdom Metazoa; phylum Chordata; class Mammalia; order Artiodactyla; family Bovidae; genus Oryx; species Oryx dammah. The sequence goes on along the minus strand of NW_024070197.1, from coordinate 3,390,601 downwards.
GTTGTGGACATTTCAGATCAATGGAATCATCGATATGTGACTTTTTGTGTCTGGCTTTTCTCTCTTAATGCCCTCGAGGTTTCAGGATGTAGAATCCATCGGTGCTCCGTCCCTTTGCGTGGCTGAGTAGTATTCCACTGAATGGCTAGACCGCGTTTTGTTTCCCCATTCATCAACTGATGGGCACTTGGGTGGTCTTCCGTCTAGGGCTGTTGTAAACCATGCTGCTGAGGACGTTCATGTTTTCGACCCTTTGGGACAGATTCCCAGGAGCAGAACTCCTGGGTCATGTGGTAACGCTAACTGTTTTTTGGGCCACATCCTGCTGCATGCAGGGTCTTAGTTCCCAACCAGGGACAGAACCTGAGACTCCTGCAGTGGGAGCACAGAGTCGCAACCATTGGCCCATCAGGGAAGTCCCTACATGTTTAACTCTTGAGGAACTGCCTAAGTGCTTTCCAGAGTGTGGGCCAAGGCACTTCTTAGATGACTGTGACACACCAGGTGGGGGCGTCCAGAAGGCAGTGAGCGGGGAGTGCAGGATAGGGGCCAGAGCAGAGCTGAGAGGGAAGGTTGGGGCCCCATGGAAACGCGGGTGGTGCCGCAGCCTCCCACAGCCCTCTCAGCATCCCAGCCCCCAGCAGCCTTTGATAATGCTGTGGTCCCAAGATACACGTGTGCTCAGTGGGGAGGAAGAAAGGGTAAAAATAACAGCGGACAGACATCTATTAAACGAGTCCCCCCGCCCACCCTCACTCCCACCTCCTCGCGCTGCTTTATTTCTTCATGGCCTCCTTCATAATTTCTTAGCGTTTCTTCATGACAGTTTTCTGCATGCAGCCCATTGATGCGTGTCTGTGTGCTGGCTTTGTCTGCGTGCCAGAATGCGAGCCCCATAAAGACAGAGGCGGAACCCTGCGGTTCGCCCACCACTGCACCCCCAGCCTCAGTAAACACTGCCGCAGGAACCCCTGCCGGCCTGCTGCCGCAAACACAGCGAGGCCGACCTGTCCGTCTGGCCCCTCTCACCCTGTGTCCCCTCCGGGGAGTGTAGTGCCTGCACTAGGCCAGCGCTGCTCAAGCCCTCTGAGTGCGCGCTCAGTTGCATCTCTCTGCGACCCCATGGACTGCAGCCCGCCAGGCTCCTCTGTCGAGGCAATTCTCCAGGCAAGAATACTGGGGTGGGTTCGTCCTTCCAACCACACAGTGATAGCCACCCTTACCCCCAGTTTCCAGATGGGGAAACTGAGGCACGTGAGGACTTAGGTGTGTCCAGTGCCAGGCACCTGGCACACGGTGGGGCTGGGAGATGAACCACTGCTACTCTGACTTGCCAGCCGTGCAAGGAGACACTTCAGAGCTGAAATTTTAAGATTGTGTGTGTGTGTGTGTGTGTGTGTGTGTGAGGGGTAAAGGTGGGGGGTGGGACAGAGAGAGAAAGGAGACAGAGGCTCAAGACCCCTTGACTATCAGACCTAAATAAAGGGAAAAAATAAGCCTTGGGAGAACTGAGGACCACAGGGATGTAAGCCAGCAGTTCTAACTGAGGGCAAATGTGCCCCCTGGGGGACACTGGGCAATGCCTGGAGGCACCCTATGTTGTCCCGATGCAGTGGGGGGTGTGAACCCTCCTGCACCCAGCAGCTGCTGCTAAACACCCCGCGTGCAGGGACAGCGGCTACAAAATGCACTCCGCCCTGTCAGTAGTGTAGGGCGGTCCCTCCCCGCCCGCCTCCTGGTCTAAACTCAGATTCTCAACTCGGATCTCTCTCTCCTCCCATCTACTCCTCTCTCTCTCCTCCCCGTCTCCCCACTCCACTCCACCCCACCCCACCGTGCCCCCTTCATTGCCGCCCTTGGTCCCGCTGACGCTGACCCTGCCCGCCTCCACCCTGGCTCGCTGGCTCCCCTCGGCCTCTGCCTCCGCCCTCTCCCTCACCTGCCTCCTTGGTTTCTTCTCCCTCCATTCCATCTCTCCTCTGGTTTTTCTCTGTCCCTCTTATTTCTTCACACCCCTGTCCACTCTCCCTCTATTGCCTCCCCACTCATCACTCTCTGACCCTTTCTCTGCCCGTGATCGTTGCTGTTCCCCTTCCGCGGCATCGGGACATTCTTCTGTGGCTCCCGCATCACCGACCACTGCCCCCTGGGCCTGGCCAACCCCGGGCCCATGCACGTCCCCCCCTTTCCCGGGCTCCTGCTCGCCCCCTCCCCGTGCTTCTGTCTTCCCTTGGGCTGCCTTCCTCATCCTTTCCCGCCACCATCTCCACATTTCTGCACCTCTGGCGCCTTTCTTCCGTGCACCGTTCCAGCCTCGGTTCTCCCCCCAGCCTGGCTGCCCCGGCCGAGCTCCTGCGCGCCCCATGCCGGCCCTCCTGCTCCTCGGGACCCTCCTGTTCCTGGCCTCGAGTACCGGCCAGGCTGGGGCGCGTCCGTCCAACGCCACGAGCGCCGAGCCCCCGGGTCCGCTGCCTGCCCTGCTGGCGCACCTGCGGCGCCTGACCGGGGCGCTGGCCGGCGGCGGGGGCGCAGCGGGCGCGGGGGCCAACGGCAGCAGAGCCAGCACCCCGAGTTCGGCGGGCGCGGCCGCCCGCGCGCCCCCGCCGGCCGAGCTGTGCCACGGCTACTACGACGTCATGGGCCAGTACGACGCCACCTTCAACTGCAGCACCGGTTCCTACCGCTTCTGCTGCGGGACCTGCCACTACCGCTTCTGCTGCGAGCACCGCCACATGCGCCTGGCGCAGGCCTCCTGCTCCAACTACGACACGCCGCGCTGGGCCACCACGCCGCCGCCGCCGGCCGGGGGCGCCGGGGGCGCCGGGGGCGCGGGCGGGGGGCC
>NW_024070197.1:3307741-3387359 GCF_014754425.2 Oryx dammah | reverse complement strand
CGGGGGCGGGGCCAGCATGGAGTGAGGGGGGTGGGCCCGCTTGGCCAGAGGCTGAGGCAGCCGATGCCTTGAGGAGATGGGCGGGGTCTGAGAATACAGGTGACTTGAGTGACAGGCTAGGGAGTGACGAGGTTGGCTCAGGCCTTCATTCAGCAAATATTTCTTGAGCGCTTTCTGTGAGCCAGGAGCTGGGGCACAGCGGTGAACAAGACAAAATCCCTGCACTGACGAGTGAACCTAGCTTCTAATCCCAGGTCAGCCGCCTGCGGGCTGTGTGACCCGGGGAAAGTTGCTTAACCTCTCTGTGCCTGTTCCCTGTGTCTGTACAGTGGGGCTAATCATTGTTCCCCACCCATTCGGACAGCAACGAAGATTAACTGGGTTGATTCATGTCCAGTCCTGGCACATGGTAAGCCCTCAATAAATGCTGGCTACCGTTATCATTAAGATAGTAAGCAAGCAGTGTTAGTTGCTCAGACGTGTCCAACTTTGGGACCCCATGGACCATAGCCCACCAGGCTCCTCTGTCCATGGGATTCTCCAGGCAAGAATACTGGAGTGGGTTGCCATTTCCTTCTCCAGGGGATCTTCCCAACCCAGGGATCAAGTCTGGTCTCCTGCATTGCAGGCAGATTCTTTACCATCCGACCCACCAGGGAAGCCCTGCACACGGGCAATATACTTTCAGATACTAATAACTGCTGTGAAGAAAAGCAGTATGACGAGCTGTGAGTGGGAGGGGAGGTGCTGTTTTACATGAAGGGGTCAGGAAAGACCTCTCTGAGCAGAGACCTGAAGGACAAGAGAGAAGCAAGCAGGTATCTATAGAAAGGGCACTCCAGGCAGAGGAGGCCATAAGCGCAAAGGCCCTGGGGTGGCGTGTTGGAAGGACTGTGAAGAGGCCCACGACACTGGAGCGCAGTGGGTGAGGAGGAGGTGGACAGAAACAGGCAGAGGTGGGTTCACCCTAAGTGTGGTGGTGGGGGGCCACTGGCGTGTCCTGAGCTCCATGTGCGGCCACCTGAGCCCTGGGCTGTGCATGTGAACTTAGCCGCAAGGAACAAGGGCAGAAACGGGCAGGCCAGATGGGTCCATGGCGAGAGGCAGGCTGCTAGCCACAGAGGTGGCGACAAATGGTTGGGATATATTTTGGAGAGCGAATCCAGGGGATTACTAAGGGCCATGGAGGAAAGACAAAGAAGAGTCTAGGGTGAATCTAAGGTTTTAGCGCCATGGGGACGGCAGCAAAAGAAACAGGGGTAAGGTCCCAGGTTCGGGGTGGCGCAGAGCCACAGAGAGGACGCTGTGGAAAGGACCACACAAGGGGTAGGGTCCAGATGAATTGGGGAAGTGAGTCGGAGGGACCCTGAGGCAGGCGGAGCTCAGACTGACGCTAGCAAGGGGCGTGGCCAAAGGCGAGAAGCCGAGCTGAACTAAGATACCCGCAAAGGTGAGAAGGGGAGGGGAAAGAGGCCTGCGCCCTCCCTCTCTCCATCCCTACCCGCAGCCCCCAGGCCACTGACCATCCCTCTGCCCCTTCCAGGGCTCTGGTGGACATTCTGAGACATCAGGCGGGGCCCGGGGCCCGCCCGGACCGGGCACGAAGCAGCTCCCTAACCCCAGGGGTCGGAGGCCCCGACAGCATGCCGCCGAGGACGCCCAAGAACCTCTACAACCCGGTGAAGCCGTCCAATCTCGGTGAGCAGAGGCGGGGCTGCGGCTGCCCTCGGCCCCGCCCCACCCTGTGGCCCCGCCCCCAGGGTGGCCCCGCCTCCCACCGCCCCGGAATCTGCCTTCCCCGCGCAGTCCGGGCTGAGCCCTGTTCCGGACACTACTCCGGACGCTGCAGTGAGTCCGCCCCACTCCCTGCCCTTCCGTGGGCACCCTAGGTGGGTACCGCGGGCGCGTCGACGGTTTCTCAAGCCACTGCGCTTGAGAAACTCATGTCAGACCACCCAGCAGCCAGTGACACACAAAGACGCAGGTAGCCATTGAGTTAGAAGGTCTGGAGCTAGACGCCTGGTTAGAATCCTAGTTCTACCACTGTGGCCTGGGGCGACCGGCTTCAGTTCTCTGGGCCTCAGTTTCCTCATCCATAAAATGAGCATCAGAGGAGGGGTCGCCTCACATCACCGCTCTTCTCACGGGGCGTGGCCAGAGCGTCCGCAGAGAGGTCCAGGCGGCTGGAGAGGGTCAGAGGGTCTCGTCTGGGGAGGCGGAGGAGGCGCCCTCAGAAAGAGATCCCGGAGCAGTGGCCAGGGGACGGAGGGGAATTTCTTGGGCAGGGGGAGCTCAGCTTGTGAGGCGCCCAGAGCTGAGTCTGGGGAGAGGGTGGGCAGGCACCTCAGGAAGGGCCTCGAGTGCCGGGCCGAGCTGAGTAGCTCTGTGTCCTGAGGGCAATGGGAAGCCAGGGAGGAGTTTAGAGCGGGAGAGGAGCAGAGTCCCGAGTGGGCAGGACTATGTCTCTGGGACCCGTATGCAGGGAATGAAATGAGAGGAGGAAGGCTCCGGAGGAGGCTGGGAGGCGGGTCCAGGCAGTAAAGTTCGCGGATTGATCTGAAGTCAGGAACGCAGGAGAGAAGAGGGCTTTGAATACTAGCGATGAAGAAGAGACATTTGACCTGGATCTGGAGGGATGAGCAGGAAGGAGGTCTTCAGGCAAAGAAGGGGAGGAAGGGGTTCAACGGGCGGAAAACAGCGGAACAGCACGTGCAGAGGCCCTGTGGCAGAACTGAGCTGGACCACTGGGCATCAGAGGGAAGCAGGGCTTGAGGGGAGGGGTGAGAGATGAGACTGAGGGCAGGTCGGAAGGCCTCAGAGGCCGGCCCCAGCTTAGCCTGTGTCTCATCGGTGATGGTGAGACAGGCGGAGGGTTTCGTGCAGCAGAGGGGTGGGGTGTGTGCGTGTGTGTGTGTGGAGCAGAGGGGTGTGTGTGTGTGTGTAGCACCGTGGCAGGGCTGGTCTTGGAGCTGGGAGGAAGGCTGGTTTGACGATCCAGGAGGGAGAAGGAAGTCAGGGCAAAGATTGCAGATCTGGGGACCAGGAAGACGCGAGCAGGAAGCCCTCCACACGGACCAGGATGGGGTGCCAGCAGGCCGCCGGCAACGGCAGTGACGCCCCTCCTCTTGGTCCCCACAGATAACCTGCACCACAACTACCTGCATCTCAGCGTCAGCAGCCCCAAACACCGCGCTGCCACTCTGGGTATGCACCCGGGCGGCAGGGCTCCCTCCCTCCCTACCCGGCACGAAGTCGGAGCCAGGCGCCCCAGTAGGACGGGGGAGGCCGTGGGAGCCTGTCCTCACGGACCAGCCGGGCAGCCCTGAAGCGGTCCGCGGGAAGCGGCCTGCAGCGCGCCCCTTCTGCCTGGGGTGGGGCACACAGGATGTGCCGGCTGCGCCTCCTGCTCCTTCCCCAGCAAGGAGCCCCCGAGGGGGCGTGGTGGGGGTGAGCAGAGGGAGCTTCGACTGCTGCAGCTTTGAGGGGCTGGAACCCCAGGCTGCTAAAGCTCTAAGGGGGCGGGGGCGGAACCGCGGGGTCCGAGGGAGCAGGGCCGGACTGACCACGGCTGTGTCCTCTGCCCCAGACTGGCCTGGACTGACCCCGGCCGTGCCCCCTGCCCCAGACTGGCGGGCCGTCCCGCCGCCCAGCCCCTCCTTGCGCTACTCCACGCTGTCCTGCTCGCGGTCCTTCCACAACCTCTCGCATCTTCCCCCGTCCTACGAGGCTGCCGTGAAATCGGAGCTCAACCGCTACTCCTCTCTCAAGAGGCTCGGTGAGTCCCGGGAGGGGGGCTGCCTGGGCGGCGGGGCAGGGGCAGGGCCTGGGTTCAGGACCCTGGACAGTGGCTCGAGCGCTTGCTCAAGCTCTCGATTACCCGATTAGGGTTCTTTTTTTTTCTCCAAGGGCTTCCAGAAAGACCCAAGGTCATTCTGCATCGCAATTAACTACTTAGGGTGCTTTTCATAAATGCAAATCCATGGTCCTCTCCACAAGATCTATTGCATTCATCAGGACTTGTGTTTGCAATTAATAGAAACACAATTTAAAGAGAAAAAAAAAAAAGGTAACTATGCTGAAACACAACTTAGAAAAGAAAGGTAATTACACTGGCTTGATAAGGCAAATTCTGTGTGCTACAAACTTCAGGTGTGGCTGAACCCAGGTGCTCAAGAGCTGGCGCCAAGATTCTGTCTCTCTCAGCTCTGCTGAACAGTGGGCTGGCTTCATTTTCAGACAGAATCTCCCCCTGTGATGGCAAAGACTGCCCTGAGAATCTTCAGGGCAGTTCTTACCAGAAGAGTCTCTCCCAGTGATTGCAGCAAAATTCCTAAGCCTGAACCCCACTGGCCAAGAAAGGGTCATGAGCTTGTCCCAGAACCAGTCACCGTGACTCTTGACTGGACATTCCTGGTCGTGGAGGAGGCGTCACACATTTTAAACAGATTCACGGTCAGAAAGGGTTTTTATACTGTGTCTCATGAAACCCACGTACACTGGCAGTTTTTAAATTACAGCGAAGTTTTGAAACTTGCTATTGTGGACATTTTCAAAGAGGTTCAAGAGCAGAGAAACGAGAAAATGACCCCCTAGGCTCCTATCACCCAGCGTTAACATCTTCCTATTCCCTCCTCCCCCCACCCCATCTTTTGGTGGATTATTTCAAAACAAATCCCAGATACTATGTCACTTCAGCCATTGATATTTCAATAACACACACAGCTGAAACAAAAATTGTATGAACGGCACTGGGGGCTCAGGCGGTAAAGCGTCTGCCTGCAGTGCGGGAGACCCGGGTTCAACCCCTGGGTCGGGAAGATCCCCTGGAGAAGAAAATGGCAACCCACTCCAGTACTCTTGCCTGGAAACTCCCATGGACGGAGGAGCCTGGTGGGCCACAGTCCATGAGGTCGCAAAGAGTCGGACATGACTGAGCGACTTCACTTTCTTTCACTTTTTTCTTATTGTGGGAAACTTTCTAATAATTTTCTATCCTATCTCATTTTGCAAAATACTGTCTCTACCCACAACACTGACTTTACAATCCACGAATGGGTCGAATCGAAAAATACTTTCTACAGTATGAAAGAGAAGGAAGTTTCCTCAAAAAGCAAGAGCTAGGTTCTACGCCCCAAAAAAAGGATATTCCTAAGCGATTTAAAAAACAATCCCCCTCCTCATCTATGGCACCAGCACTGCAAGCTGGGCTGGGAACATGCATTCTTCTAGCTTGACTGTTCCCACTGGTTAAAACCGTGCCCCTGCCCAGGCTAATGCCCAGGAAGTTCCAGTGATGTCTGGAGCTCCCTGGGGGCGGGGGCCCAGTGCGAGGAGAGGCAGAGGGATGGCCCAGGGAGGCGGGCAGCTTCTGGGCCGGCTGGGGGCCCAACTCTATGGTTTCCCCGCTTCTCCCGCAGCCGAGAAGGACCTGGACGAGGCCTACCTGAAGCGCCGGCACCTGGCGGAGGTGCCCCGCGGGACGCTGCCCCTGCACGCGCTGCGGCGACCCGGCACGGGGGGCGGCTACCGCATGGATGGCTGGGGCAGCCCGGAGGAGCTGGGCCTGGCCCCCGCGCCCCACCCTCGGCGCGTCATGTCCCAGGAGCACCTACTGGGCGACGGGGGCCGGTCGCGCTACGAGTTTACGCTGCCGCGCGCGCGCCTCGTGTCCCAGGAGCATCTGCTCCTGTCGTCGCCCGAGGCCCTGCGCCAGAGCCGCGAGCGCCTCCTGTCGCCCCCGCGCAGCCCCGCGCTGCCCCCCGAGCCCACTGCGCGCGCCAGCCTGGCCGCCTCCCACTCCAACCTGTTGCTGGGGCCCGGGGGCCCCCCCACGCCGCTGCACGGCCTGCCGCCACCGCCCGGCCTGCACGCGCACCACCACCACGCCCTGCACGGCTCGCCGCAGCCCGCCTGGATGTCAGACGCCGGTGGGGGTGGGGGCACGCTGGCCCGCAGGCCGCCCTTCCAGCGCCAGGGCACGCTGGAGCAGCTGCAGTTCATCCCCGGCCATCACCTGCCCCAACACCTACGCACGGCCAGCAAGAACGAGGTGACTGTCTGAGCGTCCGAGGCCGGGCCGGGGGCTGGGGCGCTGCGGCCTGGGGCCCCCATCCCAGCCTGCACCCCCTGCCTCACCCGGCTGGGGGGCCTGGAATCCAGACCTGCGGGGGCCAGGAGGGCTACGTCCAAGGACATGGTTTTGGACGAAATCCTCACGAGAGAAAAAGTTTCCTTCTGCAATGTCATGGCAGATAAGATCCTCATCCTGACACAGTCTGAAGCAGGGCCTCCTTCCCATGACGTCATCACAGAGGAAGAGGCCTGTATGTGAGGTCATCAGTAGCAAAAAACGTCTGTGTTCATCACAGGGACAAACCCTGCTTCCCATGAGGTCATCGCAGAGGAACAGGCCCACTACAGTCATCGCTGGAGGCCGTGTCTGTGCTCCACAGCGTCATCACGAAGACCTCCCTCCAGTGACGTCGTAAGAGGAGCAATGCCTTGTCCCATGACATCGTCCCGAGAGACAAGGAGCCCTCCTGTGACGTCACTACACAGATAAGTCTCACCCTCTGATATTGTCTCTGGCACCAAAAAGCCTCTGTGGACCTCATCATCACCAGGAAAATATTTTCTTCCAAAGAAGATGCCTCTGTCTATGAAGCCGTGCCTGCGGACAAAGCCATCTTCCCGGGACGTGCCACAGGGAAAAAAGCCTCGCATCCTCACGAGACACAAGGCCTCCTTTCTAGGACATCGCCACGGGGGCTCTGCTTCCTTCCTGTGACACCATCGCCAGAGGAGCTGGCTTGCCCTGTGATGTCATCCTTGAAAACGGGCAGCCCGCTCGGGACTTCTCCGGGGTGAGGCCCTTCTGCACCGAAGCACCAGACTCTGCCTGCGCAGAGATTATGTCCCCGTGAGACACGTCCACTGCGATTACCCAGCATCTACAAGGCGGGGCGCCCAGAGCCCACGGCTAACCTGGGGGCCACCAAGGAAGGGACAGGTCCTGAGATGCTACCCCGGGTGTGACTGCTGGGGCGACTGCCCTGTGGGGAAGCTGCGGCCAGAGGTGACAGCCCACCCCTGGGGCCCCGGAGCTGTGACGTCTCCACCAGAGACACTGCCTGTTCTGGAAGGCCATTCCTTGTGATGGTGTCACCAGAGTTTAGGCCTCGTCCCACCATGACTTCGTTTGGTTGCTCTCTCCCCTGACCCCAGGGACAAGCCCTGTGCGATTTCCACCAGACCCTCCCCTCAAGTGAGGCTGGGCCAGGGGTCTTCCCCCCGTGCAGGGATGTCACCTCCTGGTGACTCCTGGAGGACAGCACACACTCCCAGACTGGCTTCTGCTCCCAAGGTGGCCGCTCCACTGCTCCTGAAGTCCTGGGGACTCTTAGGCGGCCCCACGTCTCTCTGCCACAACTACAGACATCAACTCTGCAAAGTCCTGGCCTCCTGTTGGGGTGGGGAGTGGGGTGTGCCTGCTATTGACATCATCGGCCCAAGACTTCCACCACTCATGGCCGCAGTGCACCTGGGGTCCCGTGGTAACCATGCCTGATGATGACGTCATTTCCCAGGGTTCCCTGTGATCTATGGCGTGTTCATCTCCCAGGATCCACCACAGCTAGGGTCTCGTTCTCATCCAAGGTAACAATAGTGTCACCTTCTAAGGTAGCCGAGAGCCAGTGGTGTCACCATCTTCCATGATTCTCCACCAACACGGTGTCATCATCTCCCAGGATTCACCACAGCTGATGACGTCGTCATCCCCCAGAATCCACCATGACCAGTGATGTCATCACCTTCCAGAACCCAGTATGGCCGATGGTGACATCTTCTACCAGGATCCACTAGGGCTGATGATGCCCCAGTTTCCCACAGACCGCCACAATTGTGCTGTCATCACCTCCCAGGATCTGATTCAGCCACGATGCCACCAGCCCCCAGCATCCATGAGAGCTGATGGTGTCCCGGGACCCATGACATCCAACATCATCATCTCCTAGGATCCACTTCAATCTTGGTACTGTCATCAACTGGGATACACCATAAGTATGACATCATCATCTCCCAGGATTCCGGACACCCAATTATGTCATTTATCAGGATCCATGTCAACCATGTATCATCACTTACCAAGATCCATCCCCTTGGGAGCCAAGTACTATGACAGCTGTATTTCAATTGTCTTGTGGGGTCACCTACAGTCGTTCCCTTTAGAGGAACCAGCACAATATGTATTCTTTCCCCCCTCCCTCAAAAAGAGCGTGGGGTGGGGCTCCCTCTGATGACATCATCCTACTCCAGCCCTTCTTGGTGATGTCACCGCCTTGCTCCTGACTCAGGCTGATGCCTGCCTCAACCGGACCAGAGACTTGGCCTTGGCCAGTGCCCCCTCACCCCTGGGTGAGGGTACCAGTCCCTCCGGATAACTGCCCTTCACCCAACCATCTGACCGGCGACAGGGTCAACACAGAGACCTCTTACCATCCCCAGAGGGGGGCCTTCCAGTCCTTGGGTGGTGTCACAGCCCCAGTCCCGTCCCTGGCACCAGAGCCGCACGCCACTGGCTTGGGCCAAACTCTCCCTGGAGATGCCCAGGGCCGGGCCAACAGCTGCCGACCTCCCCGGGGCCTTCAGTGGTGTCTGCCGCTGCCTGGCCCCAGGAGGCCACATCTGGAGTGCGGTGGCCACCGCCCCTGCCAGCCGCGGGGCAGGGTGTGCTCTGCATCTCCCCGGGATGGCAGAGGAGCACCACTCCCTCCCCTTGCCCCCTCACCCTCTGGGGAGTCCCCAACACCCAACGCACAATTTGCCCAAATTCTCTTTGTACATAGCCATGTTGGGGGGGCGGCCATTCCCCCACTCTTAAAGGGCTACACGCCCCCTCTCCCAGCCCCGAGGGCCAGGTCGGGGGGCCTCTTCTCCCTCCTCTGGGCCGCCCCCCTTCCTCTCCTCTCCCCACAAATAACGGCACCTCAGCTCATCCCTTCTCGTCGGGAGCCTGGGGCAGAAACCTGGCCCTCGACTCCCACCATGGTCCCCTGGAGGAGGAAACGGCAACCCTCTCCAGTACTCTTGCCTGGGAAACCCCATGAACAGAGGAGCCTGGAGGGCAACACTCATGGGGTCTGAAGATTGGACACGCCTGAGCAGCTGAGCACGCACAGCACGGCTCCAACCACACTGAGGACACTGCGGGGCCAGCCCCAGGCTACCAGGGCCCCGGCGCCAGTTTTGCAGCCCCCTGCTTGCAGCTGCTCCGCCGGGCTCCTCCAGTCCCTGGAAGGGCCTCGACACACCCAGGGGCCCTAGGGCAGACTGTGACTTCCCCCAAAAGGAGCCAGCTCGAGCACCTGCCCCGCCCCAAGCCCCTCCCCTCCACTCACCACCCTCAAGGAGCACTCAGCTTTCTCCGGCCCCCACATCTGCAGGGTTTGGGACCTCTCATCTTTTCTACGCCCCCTCCCCTTCCACTTGCTCTTTCCTGGCCTGGCTTCCAGGCATCTCACCCCCCGCCACCCACCACACATCACTCACTCGACACAGGCTGCCCGACCCTGGGGCCTTGACCTCTTATCTCAAATAAGCCATAGTGGGGAGAGGTCTCGAGGTGGGTGAGGAAGTGGGCATGTCCTGCCAGACTCCCTTGATGCTTCCAGAGCTGAGACCTCGTCATCTGAGTCTCCCCCCTGCCCTGCCGCCTTGTACATCATACAGGCTTGTGCGCGCACGTGTGCGCACACACACACACCCATTCCAGTGAGGGGGCAGTGGAGGGCAGTATGGAGAGAAGATGATCCATTCTGGACCAGAAGACCTTCCGCAGCTCTGCCTGCTTCCTTACCCCTCCCCACCCTGCTCCTCCACCCAACACCGGACTCGCCCCAGCTCCTTAGTGAGGACAGCCAGCCAAGCTGCACTGGGTATTTTTTTTTTTTTTTTAATAAACACGTTTTCCTGATCCCCGGCCTCAGGTTTCCTATGGGGAAAGGATGGGCTTCCACCTCTGCATCTGCAGGTCACTGGGGAGTCCTCGCTGTGGCCGAGGCAGGGTGAGCATCTGCGTGTCTTTGCAGATGGGTGGTGAGGAGTCAGGCTGCCCTGCTAGGTGCTTTTAAATCCTTCATTTCTTCCTACGTGTCTTGACTCGGAGCATTTAAGCATTTGTTTGCAGATTCTATCTGTTTGCACCTCCTTACATCAATTTTTTTGACTGAATATCATTCAAGTGTGTGTGTGTCGGGCGGGGGGCGCTGTGTTAGTTTCCTTAGGCTGTGGTAACGGTAGTACACTTGGGGCAGCTTAAACAGAAGTGCATTCTCTCCTGGAGCTGCTGGAGGCCGCGGGTCTGAGGGGGAGGTGTCGGCAGGGCCTGCTCCTCCTGAGGCTGGGTGGGAGGATCTGTCCGTGCCCCCCCCCCCCCCCCCCCCCGCTTCTGGGGGCTTGCGGGCAGTGCTGGCACTCGACACACCATCTTCCCTCTGTACGCTTGACTCCTTGGCAAAATGTCCCGTCTCATAAGGACGCCAGTCATGACAGATTAGGGCTCACCCCAGTGATTTTCCCTGCAAAGACCCTATTTCCAAGCAAGGTCTTATTCACAGGTCCTGGAGGTTAGGACTAAAACACTCTTTTTTTTGGTGGGAGGACGGGACAAAATTCAACCCATAACAGGACGTGTGACAGAATACAGTCTAAGTGTCAGTTTTTGTGATAACCAGGAAGCATTTTTCACACCTCTCTCTTCCCGCCCAGTGCATTAACATATATGCATAGTGAAGACAGAACTGTCCCCTCCCTCTGTCTCAGGAGGTGCCCCAAAGGCAGGGTTTTATGAACTTTAGGGCAGCCTACCCCAGGAGCATCTAAATGCTTGTTTGCCAACTGCCAGCTCTCATTACATCAAAAGCATGCGTTTGCTGGTCTCTCTGAGTCGTGTGTGCAGGGCATTCCAGTATCAGTTTTATCACTAAGTAAACCCCTTCCTCTCTAGTGCATTTAAGTGTTTGCATCTCAAATATCAGATTTTATTCTGTATCAGTCAGGGTACTCCAGACAAACAGAACCAGTGTGTGTGTGTGTGTGTCTGTGTGTGTCTGTTTCTGTCAAGGAACTGGCCTGTGTGAGTGTGCCTGCTCAGTCGCTTTAGCAGTGTTCAACTTTTTGTGACCCCAAGGACTATAGCCCATTAGGCTCCTCTGTCCATGGGATTCTCCAGGCAAGAACACTGGACGGAGTTGCCACGCCCTCTTCCACGGGATCTTCCCTGACCCAGTGATCAAAACTGTGTGTCCTGCATCTCCTGTGGGGGCTGGAAAATTCAGTCTGTAAGGCACTTCAGAAACTCAGGCAGGTTTTCTAGGCTGCAGTCTTGAGGCAGCATTCACTCTTTTCCAGGAAACCTCAGTTTTCTGCTCTAAGGCTTTCGACTGATTGCATGTGGCCCACCGTACGATCTAGGATAACCTCCATTACTCAAAGTTAGCCGACTGTAGGTGTCTACAGAATACCTTCACAGCAATACCAGGGCTGTGTTTGAACCAACAACCAGGCACTGTCACCTGGCCAAGTTGACACATGAAACCTAACCATCCTTGCAGGGAAGGGCTAGCTGGGAGACAGAGTGTGATGTGCAGTTGAGAAAGACTCCTTCCCTTCCGTGACATGTTCACCACCAGCTAGATTTCACCTGCTTGGGTCCATTTGTTTGACTCTAGATTAATGGGAGGGGAAGGGAGTAATGCCTTCAAACACTGATGTTGGGTCACTGGTAAAATGCCCCCATCTGGTCCATGTAAGGGTTGTTCTTCCATCTATTCTTTGTGTTGGAGGCTTTGACTGCAGGTAACTGGAGGGTGGGGTGGAAGGAGAGGCAGGGTGGTGATGCACTGCATCTAAGTATGGGATCACTGAGCACTCAGAAGGTCTCCTCCTGGGCACAGACTAGGAAAGTACTTTCCTGCCTCCCAGACGTTATTAGACATGCCAGATATAAACAAACCCTGTTGCTTTAGCACCTGGGGCTGCTGTTACTGTGGGACACTGCAGCCTATTCTGCTGATGCACCTTGCCTGTGGAGAAGGGGACTGGATGGCTGGGGGCTATTTGCTGTACTCTCTTGCATTTGTATCTTACCTGCCTCCTGAGAAATCTGTATGCAGGTCAAGAAGCAACAGTTAGAACTTGACATGGAACAAGTGACTGGTTCCAAATTGGGAAAGGAGTATGTCAAGGTTGTATATTGTCACCCTGCTTATTTAACTTATATGCAGAGCATCATGCGAAATGCCAGGCTGGATGAAGCACAAGCCAGAATCAAGGTTGTCAGGGGAAACATCAATATCCTCAGATACACAGATGACACCACTCTTATGGCTGAAAGTGAAGAGGAACTGAAGAGCCTCTTGATGAAAGCAAAAGAGAAGAGTGAAAAAGCTGGCTTAAAACTCAACATTCAAAAAACGAAGATCATGGCATCCGGTCCCATCACTTCACAGCAAATAGATGGGGAAACAACGGAAACAGTAACAGATTTTCTCTTCTTGGGCTCCAAAATCACTGCAGATGGTGACTGCAGCCATGAAATTAAAAGATGCTTGCTCCTTGGAAGAAAAGCTATGACCAACCTAGACAGCATATTAAAAAGCAGAGACGTTACTTTGCCAACAAAGGTCCATCTAGTCAAGGCTATGGTTTTTCTAGTAGTCATGTATGGATGTGAGAGTTGGACTATGAAGAAAGCTGAGCACTGAAGAATTGATGCTTTTGAACTATGGTGTTGGAGAAGACTCTTGAGTGTCCTTTGGAGTGCAAGGAGATCCAACCAGTCCATTCTAAAGGAGATCAGTCCTGGGTGTTCATTGGAAGGACTGATGCTGAGCTGAAACTCCAGTACTTTGGCTACCTGATATGAAGAACTGACCCACCTGATGCTGAGAAAGATTGAAGGCAAGAGGAGAAGGAGGTGGCAGAGGATGAGATGGTTGGATGGCATCACTGACTCCACGGACATGAGTTTGAGCAAGCTCCGGGAGTTGGTGATGGACAGGGATCAGTCCTTGGGTTGGGAAGATCCCCTGGAGAAGGAAGGGAATTCTACCCATTCCAGTATTCTTGCCTGGAGAATATCATAGACAGAGGAGCCTGGCAGGCTACAGTCCACGGGGTCACAAAGAGTTGCTCACAACTGAGCAACTAACACTTTTTTACTTTTTTTAACCTAGTTTTTAAAAATAAAGTTTAAATTCATTTTTAAATTATTTAATTTTTTTTAATATTTTCAAATTTAAAAAAAGTTTAAATCTGAATGTCAACAGTGCCAACTTCGGCTGCCACTGCCCTCACTAAGTAGATAGATGCCCAGAAGTGAGTGATATAGGAGACAGAAGTCTTCATTCCCTTCCCATGCAGTTGTAATGCCAGGGCTTAAATGTTACCTATTTTTCATTCAACGTACCCTCTATGTGCCTGTCAACTATTTCATTTCTGCTCAAACAAGAAAGTAATCTGATCCACATGTCCCGTGCTTTGGTTGGGCAAGTCAAGGACAAGATCTGGCACAAGAGTTTTGCCTTTGTAACCTAACACTTGCTCAATTTGCAACTTCACTGTGTTGATTTTAAAAAGTTCAGCCTCTGAGCAGGTATTCTTAACCTGCATTTGCCGGGGTAGGCTTGCGAACTTCTGATATCTGTACCAGATGCTGTATGCTGCTGCTGCTAAGTCACTTCAGTCGTGTCCAACTGTGTGCGACGCCACAGACGGCAGCCCACCAGGCTCCCCCATCCCTGGGATTCTCCAGGCAAGAACACTGGAGTGGGTTGCCATTTCCTTCTCTAATGCGTGGAAGTGAAGTCGCTCAGTCATATCCGACTCTTAGCGACCCCATGGACTGCAGCCTACCAGGCTCCTCCATCCATGGCATTTTCCAGGCAAGAGTACTGGAGTGGGGTGTCATTTCCTTCTCCTGCACGTGCCTTTTTTTCTTTTCATGTCTTTTTAACTTTATAAAGTTTCAAGTGTACAAGAATTATAAGAATAAGCCCAAGAACTCCTGCACAGCTTTTGTCAACTCACCAATTGTTAGCAATTCATTACACTGCTTTCCAGTTTTCCTCCCACATAAATGTTTTTTTAAGACAGTTGAGAGTCAGTAGCCCCTAAGGAACATTTCTGAAAAACACAGACATTCTCTTACACAGTTACAGTACAGTTATCAAAAATCAAGGACTTAACATTGATGAAGTCCATGTTCAAGTTTCACCAACTGTCCCAATATTGTCCTTTGGAGCAATTCTCTTTTCAGCCCCTGCTACTCTGTGATTAGGTGTTGTAAGTAGTTATTGTGTCTCTCGAGACTTGAACAGCTTCTCAGTATCTTTCATGAGTTTTGGAGTCCAAGGAGCAGCATAATTTTTATTTCAGTCCCTACCAGTAGACATCTGGGGTTTTCCCATTTTCCACTATGATAAACAATACTTTAAGGAATATGTTTTTGCACACCACATGGAGCATTTACATAGTTTTCCCTGGGATGAGCTCCTAGGAGGGTGAACTTCTGGGTTGGAGGGAGGTGTGTTTTTAAGACTTGCTACATGAGGCCAAGATGCAGTTCCTAGAGCCTTGCCAAGTCCATGTATGTGAGAATGCTCATTTGCTCCCACAGTTGCCAGCATCAGGCATTGTTCTAGTTAATCTTGCAGCGCATCAGAGAAGTCAGTTTTACAGCCATTTAAGGAATCCTCTGGCAGTCCGTTTTTATCCAAGGAGAAGTCAGCCCTGCAGTCTGGGGTTTTGGAGCAAGTTGAGAGCCAGGCAGTGCAGTTCACCGTTGCTGTCACTAGAGGGAGCACCTGACCCACTGCAGGCACTATTGTCCCATCACTAAGTAGCGTCTGACTCTTCGGGGCTCCATGGTCTGCAGCGCTCCAGGCTTCCCTGTCCTTCACTATCTCCCTGAGTTTGCTCAGACTCATTTTCACTGAGTTGGTGATGCCATCCAACCATCTCATCCTCTGTCATCACCCCCTTCTCCTGCCCAGCATCAGGGTCTTTTCCAATGGTCAGCTCTTCACATCCAGTGGCCAAAGGAATCAGAGCTTCAGCAGCAGTCTTTCCAATGACTATTGAGGGTTGATTTCCTTTAGGACTGACTGGTTTGATCTCTTTGCTGTCCAAATGACTTTCAAGAGTCTTCTCCAGCACCACAATTCCAAAGCAGCAATTATGTGGCACTCAGCCTGGAGAATCCCAGGGACGGGGGAGCCTGGTGGGCTGCCGTCTATGGGGTCGCACAGAGTCGGACACGACTGAAGTGACTTAGCAGCAGCAGCAGCCTTCTTTATGGTCCAACTCTTACATACATACATGACTACTGGAAAAACCATAGCTTTGAATATAGGGACCTTTAACAGCAAGGTGATGTCTGTGCTTTTTAATATACTAAGTTCATCATAGCTTTTCTTCCAAGGAGCAAGCGTCTTTTAATTTCATGGCTGCAGTCACCCTTCTGTGATTTTGGAGCCCACGAAAATAAAAGTCTGTCACTGTTTCCACTGTTTCCCAACCTATTTGCCATGAAGTGATGGGACCAGATGCCATGATCTTAGTTTTTCAA
The DNA here is from genome assembly GCF_014754425.2 of Oryx dammah. Lineage (NCBI taxonomy): Eukaryota > Metazoa > Chordata > Mammalia > Artiodactyla > Bovidae > Oryx > Oryx dammah. Next base: position 3,371,731 of record NW_024070197.1, on the reverse strand, counting down.
ATGTTGTTTTTAGGCCAGCTTTTTCACTCTCCTCTCTCACCCTCATCAAGAGGCTCTTTAGTTTCTCTTTGCTTTCTGCCATTAGAGTGTTATCATCTGTATCTCTGAGGCTGTTGATACTTCTCCAGGCTGATGCTTGTGATTCCTCCAGCCTGGCATTTCACATGATATACTCTATATATAAGTTCAGTAAGCAAGGTGACAATATACAGCCTTGATGTACTCTTTTCCCAATGTTTTCCCAATTTTGAACCAGTCCATTGTTCTGTGTTCAGTTCTAATTGTTGCATCTTGACCTGCATACAGGTTTCTCAGGAGACAGGTAAGGTGGCCTGATACTCCCATCTCTTTAAGAATTTACCAATATTGTAAATTGGTAAATATGGTAAATATGACTGCAGTCATATTTACCAATTAACTAGCTCTGACCACCGAAGAGAGTTCTAAGTTCTGCTCAGGGACACAGAAGAAAGTGGTTCTTGTTAATCACCTACCACAGCCCCTACAGATGACCTACCACAGCCCCTACAGATGACATGTTTTATATTATGGCCACTAAGGAGCAAAGAACTTGTTAGCAACCACAGACCATGGACTCAGTAATAAATATGGAGGCATTTACCCACGAAAAGATGCTCAGCCTCACTGAGAAGAAAGGGAACACAGCAGAAAGACAAGGCACCTCTGTCTTTCCATGACTGACACACGTTTCAGAGACTGCTGATGCTTGGTCTCATTTCTGCATCAGGATATTGACATCGGCAGCCTCCTCTGCCTGGAACAGTCTTTCTCTTCTGGATATTCACAAAACTTGCTCCCTCACTTCCTTTAAATGTTTATGGAAGTGTTTCCTTCTCAAGAAAGGTCTACCCTGACTCCTCTAATCTAAAAATTCTCCCCCTCCCCCTTCCTCTCCCCCTAGTGTTACTGAACTGTCTTGCCTTAGCTGCTCTAATTTTTATAGTAATTATCTTTTTGTACCACTAACTTTTCTTACCAACTAGCCTTGGACTTTCCCAGTGTCAGCACTAAAGTTTGGCATTGTGGGCAACCTGGACAGTTGGCCACCCTGGGTTTAGTGCTTACTGTTTATCATCTGTCTCCCCACAGAATGGATGCCCCAGGAAGGCGGTTCCTTGCTTCCTGTCTTGGTCACTGATGTATCCCAAGCACACAGAACAGAGCCTGGCAGACAGCTGGCTATAAATAAATACTTGAATGAAGGGACCAGATCCTAGTGGTGGGGATCCAAATAAGGAGAGCCCTGCCAAGGGCTACTTGGCAGAACTTCAGACACTGTGCTCTTTGAGCCTGCAATTCCACTTCTAGGAACTTCCCCTTCAGGAAAGCTCACAGCTTTGCCCAAGGATGCTCACTGCAGCTCCTAACCACACACTAGACCAGCGTAAACACCCATTAGCTGGAGAATGCTAGAAACTCCTAGGTTCTTATGGAGGATCACAGTGCACGCTGCTGAGGAAGGATGTGTGGGAATGTAAATGTGCAAGTAGTGTGGGGACGAAGACACCAGATATTCACAGCAGGTACCTGAGGGGTGGTGAATGGGAACGTGAGAGGGGAAGGAGGACTAGAGCTGGGCTTCCTCCTTTCACTGCAGTCACTGTGAATTTCCCTCCAAACATGTATTTCTTTCATGACTTAATACATATGAACAGAAGAAATGAAGGTTCTTTTTTTTTTTTTTCTCTTTTAAATTTCTTTAATTGCTGAATGCCTCTTGGCTAGTGTTTGGAGGATCATTTTTTAGGCCTACAACTGATGTATTTTTCCACCTTATTACCGTTTTGTTTGCAAACCACCTAAGTCTTTTTTCCTCTGTTGAAAATTGTTCTCTTTGACACATTACCAAAATGGACCCTATGCTGTAATCACACAGGACAATATTAGAAAGACTGAATATCTAAATGATTTGTGAAAGGTATTACTTTTTTCCTTCTGTTTTGAGATTACTTCTAACAGTTTCTAAAGACATGGTCACAGCTGCCTGAAGCATGTCTTCTTCACTCATAGAATCACCTAGACCCCTGTCAGGTGCTTCAGAGCTTGTGCTCGACTTTTCACACAGATGTGTAAGCTGTCCTGGTGGAGCTTGCTGCTGCTGCTGCTGCTGCTTTTCAAAGTAGGCTTCTCTTCTCTTCCGTAGCTCTTCTGAAGTAGGATGTGAACCCGATGGCTGTGGGATATCTTGACATCTATTTCTGGAAGTACCTTGCATACTGAGCTGAATGGCCCTGCGGAGAGCGGCCTCTTCATCTTCCATGTCAATTTCTTGGCGACTTAGTGCCAGAGCCCTCTGAAAGTCCTCCTCATCCTCGTCTAACATTCCTGTCCCATCATTTACTTCGAAGACACGTTCTAGATCTGTTTTCTGGACACTGTGTTCTTTAAGTTGTGCTAATTCTTCTCCAATAAGTTTTGGTCGATGCATCTGTGGGACCCTGATCATCTGTAGAAGTTGGTCAGCTTCACAATCTGGCAGATCACCCTTAACAACAAATATAGAGTAACCTTCCTGTTGTAACTGAGCCAAGAAAAGTGCAAGGTATGTGTCTGATATTAATTCTGGACCCGTCAAAAGAGAATTCAAGTTGAACCACTGTTTTTGTAATTTTCTAACTGTAAACCAGTGTTCTTTATAGTTGCATATAAATGATCTTTCATTTATGGGATCAATCCTGAGCCTCTGGTACTCTGGACTGTTAAAGAGGATTAGTTCTAAACCCCAAACTTTCAAGGCATTGCTTATAACTTGAATAGAGAAAAAGCCACTGTCATCCATATTTCCAGAAGGCTGCTGCAAAAATGTGCGATAGTCTTCACTAGTAACTCCTCCTTCTGCCATTCTCATCCTCTCTTCCTCATCCAGCTGATGTGCAATTGAAGATAATTCCACAGGGCTGAAGTATTCTCCTTGTAGTAGGTTATTCAAGCAATGTTGAGCACAAAGTGAGCCTTCTTGTTTTTCGTGGAAGATGGACTCCATGTTTATTTGTCTGGAGCCAACGGCCCCTGCGCCGAACCACCCTCTGAAGGTTCATTTCTAAAGCTAGAAATCTGGGTTTCACTGAGCTAAAGTTAAGTTTCTGGGCCTCCAGCACTTAGCAAAGGAAGGACACCCCTCTCCCAGCCCATCTCCTGCCCATCCATCTCCCAAACTAACTCAAAAGGCCCATCACTAGGCCACCTCCCAAGTCCTTCTCAGATCTGCCCACTTTTCTCCCACCATGGCTATGGCCACCACCCCAGCCCAGGCCACAACCAACTTCCTGTTGAAGTTTTGCTTCCACTCTGGGCCCTCCAGTCAAGTCTCTAACCAGCAGCCTTGAGCTAGAATCACAACAAATCCATTCATGTCTCTGGGTCAGAATTCCTCATTGGCTCCCTAGGGCCCTACCGACCACGCCCACCTCTCCCAGCCCAGAACATTCTCCAGTCAGACCTTTCTTTCCCCACTCCTCTGCCCTTCTCTCAGTTCCTCCCATCTGAGGGTTTTCAAAAACTTCTTTTAAGAAAATAACAGCTTTATTGAGATATAACTCACACACCATACACAATACTTACCAATTTAAAGTGTTTTGGTATACTCACAGAGTCACACATCTATGCCATCACCACAGTCAAGTTTAGAGTATTTTCACTGCCCCCAAGTCTCCCCATTAGACATCAATTTCCCATCCCTCAGCCCTAGACAATCACTCATCTACTTTCTGTTTGCATGGATTCAACTGTTCTAGACATTACACATAAATGGAATCATACAAATGCAGTCCTTTGTAACCAGCTTCTTTCCCTTAGCACAGTGTTTTGGAGGTTTGTCCATTCTGTAGCAGGTAACAGTACTTCATTCCTTTCTATGGCTGTATTGATCTGACATTGTAAGTATACACCACATTTAGTTTACCCATTCCCCAGGTATTGAATATGTTGGTTATTTCCATCTTTTGGATATTACAAACAATATGATATGCATATCTGCACAGCTATAAATATCTGTGTATGACTTTCTGTGTAGACATGTTTCTATTTCTCTTGGGTATGTACCTAGCTGTGGAATTGCTGGGTCATATGGTAACTCTAGGTTTAACCCTTTGATGAACTGCCATACTGTTTGCCAAAGCAGCTACACCATTTTTCATTCCCACCAGCTGTGTGAGGGTTCCAATTTTTCCACATCTTTCCCAACACCTATTATCTTACTTTTTGATTACAGCCACCCTGGTGGTGTGAGATGATATCTCATTGTGGTTTTGATTCTCCTTTCCCTGAGAGCTGACGACACTGAGCATCTTGTCATGTGCTTACTGGCCATTTATATATTTTTGATCAGCAGCACCATGTCTTCTCAGGGTTATTCCAACAGCCTCTTCTCTGGCCTCTCTGGCTCTGCCCACAGCCCCATGAGCATCCTCCTTCATCCTCTTCTCCACCCAGCAGTCAGAGTGAGACCACAGCAGTCCTCTGCTCAAAATCTGACAGTGGCTCCCTATTCCCTCAGAGACAAGACCACAGTCCTAATCACGGCCTTCAAGGTCCCGCATGACATCCCCTCCCCAACTCCATCCACACAGACATTTCTCTGACCTCATCTCCCCATACTCTCCCCTTGCCCACTCTGTTCCAACCACACTGGCCTCCTTTGCAGTTCCTCAAATGTGCTAGACCTCTGCTCCAGCTGTTTCAACTGCCCAAATACAGCTTCCTGATAAGCACATAGCTCATTTCCTCTCTTCCTTCAAACTTGTGTTCACATGACACCTGAGTGGTGAGGTTTCCCTGGCCACCTGGCTTAAAATTCATGCCAGCTGGCATCCCACAATCTGGCACCCCCACCCAAACCCCTCCTCCCTTGCTCTACTTTTCTCTTTTTCCATGGCACTCGCTCCCTTCTAACCTACCATGTATTTTATTTATTACCTTTAGCTTCTGTGTCTATTTTCCCTTACCACAGGAAACCCCAAAAAAGGCAAAGATCATGAAAAGTTCTTAGCAGAGATGGGGCCTATTGCAATTTCAGGTGTCCGTAAAGGGCAGCCTCCCTGAGGACCGGCCCCAGCTACTACCGGTTTCTGTCAACAAAGCTGACCGGGACACAGCAGCCCCCTTCATCTGCACATCCACTTGACTGCTCTGGCTAGGGCAGCAGAACGGAGTCGGTTGGGACAGAGATGGGTGGCCTGCAGAATCAAAAACCTTGACTGAGAAGGTTCGCTGAGCCCAGTTTTAAGTCTGCGGGAGATTCCTTCCTTTTCCCTCAGGGCCTGTCCCCGTCAGGGATCCCCAGCACGTCTCCCACTCGCCCTGCCATCAACGTGCTCGCTGGCCCGTCTGCTCCCGCCCACGGCCCATCAAAACCTCCAACGGCTCCCCAGGACCTGAACGCTTCAACACACCGCCCACTCAGCCTCACCGGCTTCCCGGTGGCGCCCCAAACAAACCACGCGTGATCCCCTCGCCTCGCCTTTGTACGGGTTGCTCCTTTTTCTGAAGAGCTTTTGCCATATGGAGCCCAGGCAATTCTTCCTCCGACAGGTCAGTGAGAAGCCCTAGCCCTCTCCCTGCACCCCGGGCCCTGACTGATCCGATCTGTCTTTATCACTCACCGACGTAATAGGATATACTTACTTGTTTACTGGCCGGCTTCCCCACGAGGTTGTCAGCACCCTGAGCACAGGAATTTTGTCCCTTTTACTCTGAGCTGTATCCCCAAAGCATCTTGCCTGCCACAGGGCTGTTGCTGTTTAGTCACTAAGTCTTGCCCAACTCTCTGCAACCTCATGGACCGTAGACCGCCACGCTCCTCTGCCCATGGGGTTCTCCAGATAAGAATACTGGAGTGAATAGCCATGTCCTTCTCCAGGTGATCTTCCTAACCCAGGGATCGAAGGGGAGTCTCTTGCATTGACAGGCAGGTTCTTTACCACTGAGTCACCAAGGAAGGTGCTCAAAAACCCAAAGCATACTGAATAACTGCCAGTGTCCAGAGAGGAACCTCATAACATCCACCTGACCGGGTTGTTTCGAGGTTTCAATGAGATCAGACATGCAAATAAATTACAACAGTGCCTTGGCCAGCAAGCATGAATCAGTAATCATCACTCTCATGAGCACCATCAGTCCTTGTCAGTCGGGTGGACTTCGGAGCTACAGATCAGTCTGACCCCCAACTCTGCCTCGTCTTGAGTGGGGGCCCCTGGGCAAGTCACTAGAACCCCTCTTCCATCAGAGACCTTGCGTGTTAACTGGGCCGGACTTAACGTGAGGCGCGGGCGGTGCCCGAGTGCGGTCAACCCGCCACACACTGGTTTTGGCTAGGGCGGTGGGCGTCTCTGCATGTTTCTGCCCCAGTTCCAGAGGCTAGGGCCCCACTTGGGGTCTTGTCGGGACCCTCTCTAGAGGGTCTGAGAGACCTTGGCGGGGGCGCTGGGCCACACAGTAGCCGTGCAGGCGGGTCAACTCCCGGGGGTCCTGCTGTAAGGGCGCCAACACGCGGCCCGGGGCATGCCGGGGCGGGTCCCCAGACAGGGAAAAGGAGTCCTGACGAGTCCTGCTTGGCGGAAGAACGGGGTGAGTCCCAGGTGAGGCCCGGCCCTCAGCAAGGCCTGAAGGCTCTTCCTTTATTAGACACCGTCCTCACAGGAGACTGAGGCCCTGCCGAGGCCAGAGGTCACACATTGGAGGGCAAGGCTTCTAAGCCTTCAGCGCCGGGCTGACTGGCCTTGGAACCTCCGCTACGCAGCACGCAGGTCACACGTCATTCCCACCACAAAATGGCGCCTCGAAGACAAACGTACCGCGATGGCCAGCGCCCACCCCCACGACGGGCTGAGGAAGGGGCGCGAATGTCCGCGAACTTATTTGCATACACAAAACCAACGAAATTCATTGGCTGTGAGAGTCTGCGTCCGCGCTAGGCAGAGCCCCCATTGGTCATTCTCCTTTTCTCTGCCCCTCTGGTACCGCCTTCTACGTCAGGGATTGGCCCGCTCGTGTCTCGTGACGCCACTCCACGACTGCGCGTCCCTATTGGTTGGAGTGCCTTCTATCATCCTTTTAAACCCCGCGAGTCCCACCTCCTTTCGCCCCGCCCAAGCTCCACGGCCGACCGTTAGTCGCGTGCGCGATTTCTGGGCGTCAGGGCGCGCGCGTACGCAGGCGTCTCATTCAAACGGCCCAATCAGCGTTCGCGTCGCCCTATACGTCCTCTTCCTTTCTGCTTCCCCCTTCTCCACCGCTTCATTCTCCCGGATCCCCTCCCGGACCCCTACGCGCCCCGAGTGGCCAGCCCGCCGCGCGCCCCCTCTCCAAGTTCTGCCCGCAGTTTGCAGGAAGGGAGCGAGCCCGTCGAACGCCGAAGACCGTGCGCGCTGACGTCACGGGTCCAGGCGCCGCGAGAGGGGCCCGTGAGGGGGGGGCGTGGCCTGTAGGTGGATATAAAAGGGTGGCCGTGCGCGCGCGGCCGGCTTACTGCGGCCGGTCACTGGGGCGGGTGAAGCTGCTTTGCGGTTCGCGGCGGACGTCGGAGGCTGAGAGGAGCAGAGCGGGGCCGCTGGGGCCTCGTTAGGGCCGCAGCGACACCAGTTGGGCCCCCCGCCCCGGCAGGCGGCCGGAGAGCGCGGGAAGGGGGCCGGGGGGACCCGCCCCCGGCCGGCTGCAGTCATGGTGAGTGCGGCGCCCAGGCCCGGGAAGGGTAGGCGAGGTACCCCCCCCCGTAGAGGAAGAGGCGTGGTCTCAGGACCCTCTCGTGGGCGGTTTGAGAGGTTGGAGAGCCCACCTGGAGGTCCGAGGCCTGAGTTGGGCCTAGGGGCCTTCATGTAGGCGGGGCGGAGGGGAAGGCCCGGCCGAGTCCCGGGGAGGGCTCCGGCCTTTTGGGCAGGCCTGTGGGTGTTCCGGGAACAACATTCTGCGGCCGTCTCCAGGACCGATCTGGGGTTTCTAGGGTGGTCTTAACAACATTAGATGGGCGAAAGGGACCCAGGTAGGCATCAGGCTTACCCAGAATCATTGGGGAGCCTGTGCGGAGCTACGAACGTGCTTCGGGGGCTTCTGGGGAAGGTGGAGTCGTCCGCAGGAGCTCGGAGTGGATTAGCCTGGGGCTGTCGCCTGAGTCTTCCTGGGTTGGGGATTTCGGGAGCTCGGGGTGATTGATTGACAGCCCGGGACTCCACCGACTCCCTAGATCCTGCAAGAGGCTCCAGGCCCTGGCTCTGCCCGTGGCTCACCCGCTTGTCTCCATACCTAGAACTCCAACGTGGAGAACCTGCCCCCCCACATCATCCGCCTGGTGTACAAGGAGGTGACGACGCTGACTGCTGACCCACCTGACGGCATCAAGGTCTTTCCCAACGAGGAGGACCTTACCGACCTGCAGGTCACCATTGAGGGCCCTGGTGAGTGTCGGAACGACAGGGAGGAGTGCGCTTCCTAGATCCTAGTCACCCTAGAGCCAGGATAGGAGGCGCCCACTCTTAAGTGGATTGCCAGACCCTGGGGACGCAAGGGTGGGCAGGACAGGCACACACACGTGTTACATATGTTCCTGGTGTGCAGGGCTGGACACTAGGAATGACAAATAATTGTGTACTCTCTCTCCATTAAATGTTGGTGAGAAAAAACTGGGGGCCAAGAGAGCATGTAATGGGTCCTTAGCTTGGCTCTGCATGTTTCCTCCATCCTGAAGTTGGGTAGGAGTTACATGGGATTGGGAGAAGGATGCCAGGTGGGGAGAAGTGTCAGCAAAGGCCCGGAGGGTGGGGTGGACCATCTCAGATTCCTTCCTGTCGGCAGTGTCTGGGGCTCTGGGGACCAAGCAGAGAATAAGCCAGATACAGGCTTGGGGGAGATAATAACCATGCCAGTACAGGTGTTTGATCCTGTAGGTTGGTGTAACATGTCACTTCACGTGCACTACGTTTAGGTTATTGAATTTTTTACGATTTAAATGAAGAGCATGTAACGTAAAGACTTAGTCTGGAATCGGGTTTGTGGGCAGTGGGTCAGGGAAGGCTTTCTGAGATGGTGAGAAGGTGATTCACCCCCATGCTGGTGCGGGCTCGGCGGGAGGTGAGGATCCCAAAAAGCTTTTGGCAGTGTTGGGGTGTATTAGATATTTTATAAGAACAGAAGAAAAAGGATTGGTGAAGCTTACAGGAAGCAGATCTTTTAGGGTCTGTAGGTCTCTTTGGGAGTTTAGAAAGGAAGCCCTTGGTGGGTTTAAAGCAGGACTTCACTGTGACTTTGGTGGGGGTTTGGGTGGGGTTGCAGGCTGGAGGCTGGCATCAATCAGGTGAGCGAAGTGGTTCTGCTGGACTTGGAGGGGGCCTCAGATTTATGGGGGGAACGATGGGTTGGATGTGGGGGCTGGAGCACCAAGAACAGCCCTGGGAACGGCTCCCTCGGGTTTTTGACCTGATCAGGAGAGTGAACGAGAGGGCTGTGGCTGCAGCGGGGAGACCTTGGAGTGGACAGAACTGTCCTGAGTCTTGCCTGAGAGACTTCCAAACAGATGTTTTTCCGGGGGACTGAGGAGCCATATATGTGTGCCACTTGGGAACGGTGTGCTGTGGCTTCAGCAGGGACTGAGGAGCCTCTGAGGGGGGGGGACCACCAGTCGGGTTAGCTCTGAGCTGCGGTGGCGGGGGGTGCCTGCAGGCCCCTGGGAACCTAGCCCTGTCCTCTCGAGAGCTCCCAGTCTGGGGAAGGAAACGAGGGAGCATTTGCCTCACCGACAGATGGGGAGGCTGGGTTTTGGGGTGCCTGGAAGACCTGAGCCTCCTGATGCATCCCCTCTTTGCATTCCAGAGGGGACCCCGTACGCTGGAGGCCTCTTCCGCATGAAACTCCTGCTGGGGAAGGACTTCCCGGCCTCCCCACCCAAGGGCTACTTCCTGACAAAGATCTTCCACCCGAATGTGGGCGCCAATGGCGAGATCTGTGTCAACGTGCTCAAGAGGGACTGGACCGCTGAGCTGGGCATCCGGCACGTGCTTCTGGTGAGTTCTGCGGCACCTGGCCTGCCTCCTGGCCAGCCCAGTCACGTTCAAGCCACAGAACCTTATTCCTCTTTAAAACAATCAATGCTGAAGTGGTGGGGGCCTCCACATGAGAGTCCAGGTTTCCATCTTTTCTAGAAGGGTAGGCAGCACCCAGGGAGCTCTGCTACAGGGCGGGCGAGGGGCTTGTGTGGGGATAGTTTTCTGCAGGCGCGGGCTGAGCGTCTGGTTGGAGAGCCTTTCCGACACCGAACGGCGAGTGCAGCCGTCAGCGCTGTGATACCGCTGTTTCTCACCCAGGGGTGGCTCTGTGCCCCCGGGACATCTTTAATTGTCCCTGCTGGGGTGCTCCACCCTCAGTGGGAGGACGCTAGGGAGCTACTGCCCCTCCCGCCACAGGCCTGCCCCTTGGAGAGCCATGCCTGCCTGCCCCCCAGGTGGGGCCCCAGGGTCCCTGTGGGCCCCTTAGACCATGGAGGTCACCTGGTGCCTCTCCCCACCTGCCTCACAAGGTAGAAGTTTTTTAAAAACCTAAATTTCTAACGAGCCCCTAGGGCAGACAGCAGGAGGGACGGGGAGTTGGGGTTTCCTGCAGGGCACGGGGAGGGTAGCCCAGCCCTGTTCCCCCTCTCCCTGAGTGTTGGTAGCAGCTGCCAGAGAGAGTGTGGGTGAGCTCACCGAGTGCCCGCGTGCCCACCGGGCGGTGAGCCTGGTCTGGGGGGCCGGTACCTGGGCTCCCCTGTCCCGGCCAGAGCACTGATGGCGGGGCAGCGTGGGGTTTGAGAAGCTTGGGGGCGGGCCCCTGACCCTGGCCCTCTCCCCACAGACCATCAAGTGCCTGCTGATCCACCCCAACCCCGAGTCGGCCCTCAACGAGGAGGCGGGCCGCCTGCTGCTGGAAAACTACGAGGAGTACGCAGCCCGTGCGCGCCTGCTCACCGAGATCCATGGCGGCGCCGGCGGGCCCAGCGGCGGGAGGCCCGAGCCCGGCCGGGCCACAGCCAGCGGGGCAGCGGCCTCCACTGCCGACCCCACAGCTCTGGGGGGCCCAGCAGGGGCTGAGGGGCCCATGGCCAAGAAGCACGCGGGCGAGCGCGACAAGAAGCTGGCAGCCAAGAAAAAGACAGACAAGAAGCGGGCACTGCGGCGCCTGTAGTGGGCTCTCTCCCCTCCCTTACCACCTGACCCGACTCTGTCTCTAAGTTATTTAAATTATGGCTGGGGTGGGGGAGGGCACGAGGGCACTGGGACCTGAATTTGTTTTTCTAAATAAAGTTGGAAAAGCAGCTGCGCCTCCACCGCCTGGGCTGTGAGCAGGGGGCACCCCGGCCCATCTGGGGTGCAGTGTTCGGTGAGGCCTGGTCCCGATCGCTCCTGACCTTGTTCTGAAACAGGCACAGCGGACTGGTGGGGTCTGGCCAGGCGGCAGGTGCGAGCCCCATGTGTCTTCCCTGCTCTGGGTTCTCGGTCCAGCTCTGGCTGCAGAGCGTGCTCTCGGGGCCCCTGACTCTCCTGCCAGGCCTCGTGACACTGGTTTTGTGGTGGGCAGGTCACTGCTCGGGTCTCGAGTGAAGCTGACTGGGCCCCGCTCCTTTCTCAGGTTCTCTCCAGGCTTCCATTCCTGGGTTGTGGGCCTGGGGCTGTCCTCAGCTGGAAGCTGCTAGGGTCCTCACACCATGCCCCCCATTTGTGGCTGACCTGGCCGTTTGACAGGGCCTAGTTGATCAGATGGAGCTGTTTGATGAACCCCGGGGGAGAACTTGTCTGCAGGAGCTTGTCCCAGCGGGAAGAGGGGTGGGTCTGGGTCATGGCCCTCCTCCCTGCCCAGTTTCCTCATCTGCAGGAGTGCAGAGTGGCAGTCACTGCACCTGTGGGCGGCTGTGGAGGGCCAGGGTGAGGCCGCAAAGCCTGGAGAAGGGTGAAGGGACAGCAGGGAGCCGCTGGTTTAGCAGCCTGAAGGCACAGAGGGGGACGCCATCAGGTTCTGCAGGGCCTTAGGACGTCAGAAGTGATCAAAAAGCACAAAGAGAAATGAAGGCCCGTCAGAGACGGGTATGCCAACTTTCACAGTTGCTTCTTTTGTAATCAGACTGGAAGTAGCGGACGCGTTCATCATCAGATGAGTGAAGGAACTGTGCAGTCACTCGGCAGGATACGACTTAAGTACACAAAACGCTGAGTGAAGCCATGTTCAAGTACAAAATATTTGATTCCACTTACGTGAAATTCTAGACGGTAGCCAAAAGCAGATCCTTGGCTGGCTGGTATCAGGGAGGATCAAGGACACAGAGCCTTGGTGATGAGCACATTCCAGATAGCGATTACAGTGGGGCTCACATGGCTGTATAATTATGTAAACGTGTATATTTAAAATCAGTGTATTGTACTCTGTAAAGTACATCTCAGAATTTGATGTAATTTAAATCAAGGAATTCTGTTCAGTGGGAAAGATGACGGTTAACAAGACTCAAGGGAAAAGACAAATCTAAATGTGTGAAGAGGTCCTACAGGTCAGTAGAAATGTGAAAGCAAAAGCTCTTGCACAAACACTGTCACCCGGCAAACAGACGAAGAGTCCCACCATCACAAGTGATGGGAAAGGTACAGCAGAAGCCCAGGACCCCGCTAGACCTGGCAAGGCCAAGTGCAGGGCCACGGATGCTCTCCCAGTCCATGGTGCACCCTTGGCAGGAGTGGTAAATAAGTCACGTGGAGACGTGCTGGGCTGGAAAGGCCAGAAGCACGAGTATGTCATTACTCAGCGCTCTTGCACACACCACGAGCTGTAAAGCCACATTTGTCCCAAGGTGCAAGCAGCATAAACATGCCTGTATACAGTTGAGGAGCAATACTATGCAACACGAGAGCAGTGGGCCATCACTCCCAGCAGCATGGAAAAGCTTGCCATCAGCCAAACAAGCAAGTTTCAGGAGACCTCCAGTCCAAATGCCATCGCATGCAGTTCCAGAACCATCAAAACCAAGCTCTGCTGCTAAACACGCATACCTCGGTGGTCACGCTGTGTTTGAGAGCAAGACTGTTTCCCTAAGGCTCAGGATACTGGTTACCCCTAACCAGCAAGGAGCCCCGGAGCAAAGCATGAATGTGTACACGTGTGCTTTTCTGTGCATCTGCTGGCTTTCAGAATTTTAAGAACATGGAGGGAGGTGGGAGGCGTGTTCTGGATGGGGAACACATGTGCGCCCATGGCTGATTCATGTCGATGTATGGCAAAACCCACTACAATACTGTAAAGTAATTAGCCTCCAATTAAAATTAATTAATTTTTTAAAAAGACAAAACACACACAGGAAAAGAACATGAAGAAGCACATTATGAGAGATGAACCAATCTCCAAAACATATTACGTAAGAAAGAGCAACATGCCAACACTGTATAAAATATGCTACCATTTCTCTTTTTAAATTTAACCAGAAGGTGACATTAGCACCTGCACGTGAAGTGAAGTCGCTCAGTCGTGTCTGACTCTTTGCGACCCCATGGACGGTAACCTATCAGGCTCCGTGGTCCATGGGATTTTCCAGGCAAGAATACTGGAGTGGGCTGCCATTTCCTCTTCCAGGGGATCTTCCCAACCCAGGGATTGAACCCAGGTCTCCTGCATTGCAGACAGACGCTTTACCCTCTGAGCCACTAGGGAAGCTCCTGCAAACACTGTCCCAAGAAAGAAGAGCCTGGAATACCGTGTGCACGGTACCCAGTCAAGGCAACGCCTTGACTTTTTAAAAATTTTAAAGATAACCAAGTTTCACTAGAACGGCTCCCTCAAACTCCCATCTCCCCAAAACCCAACTCCCTATTCAGAGACAACCAGTGTCAGAGGGGTCTCTGGTATTTTTCTGAGGAAATTCTATGGGAATGCAAGCAAATTTAAGCATGTTGTTTAGTCACTAATTCATGTCCGACTCTGTGGCGCCATGGACTGTAGCCCACCAGACTCTTCCATCCATGGGATTTTCCAGGCAAGAATACCGGAGTGGGCTGCCATTTCCTTCTCCAGGGGGTCTTCCCGACCCCGGGATCGAAGCCACATCTCCTGCATTGGCAGGTGGGTTCTTTACTACTGAGCCACGAAGAAAGCCCCCCAAATTTAAGCATATGTTCTTTTTATTATTTATATTTGGGGGCCATACAACACGGCCTGTGGGATCTTAGTTCCTCGGCCAGAGATTGAACCCATGCCCTCGGCAGTGAAAGCGCAGAGCCCTAACCGCTGGACCAGCAGGGGAAGCCCCCTAACACCTGTGCTTTTACGTCCACTGTCTCGTTTGTGTATACCTGGCGGTGAGCTGCACAGGGCATGTCACACCTGGGCTTTTGGACCTCGCGTGTCCGGCCGGCTGGCCTGTAGCACCCCGCCCTTCCATGCCTTCAGTCGCGCCCCATGTATGGCAAAAAAGCCAACAACACTGGAAGAAATGACCTCGGTGCATGGAGCCCGGGACAAAGAAGTCTGCGGTCACCCTTTTCTGTGACATTCCTGTGCCAGAGGGTACATCCATGTGTAACTGTACAGATACTGCCAAGTCGTCCCCCGAGGGTTTGTACCGCTTGACACCGCCAGCAACCTGTGTCCACCCCCACCCCACCCCTGCCCATAGCCTCACCAGCACTGATTTTTATCCAACTTGGGTTTGTCTCAACCTGAGAGGCGAACACTTAGTCCTCTTTAATAGACTTAACAACAGTTTGGGATTTACACAGAAATTGTGAAGACAGTACGGGGTGCCTCCTGGCTGCGTCTCCTCCGTAAATGCGAAGTTGCTGAAATCAATGTGCTGGTTTGGCTGTGAGAGCCTGGCCAAGGGGCACGAGGACTTCCCTGGCTTTCCACTGGTGAGGACCCTGTGCTTCCTCTACAGGGGGCGTGGGTTCGATACCTGGTCAGGGAACTAAGATCCCACATGCCATGTGGCATGGTTGGGTCCCCAACTGGGATCCTGGGCTCCTTGCATGTCTCCAAACCACATGCACACGTTATTTTCATAACAGAAGACTTTAAAGAGTAGGTTTTATTCCAGCAGATGACTACAAGAGTAACAAAAGTAACATTTTAAAATTCCTGGACAGGGTAGAGACAGCCTGGAGGAAATGCGGCAGAGGGCACAAGGGTATTCACATAACTCACGAAGACTGGGAGCAGCAGGCATTACCACGTGGATTTGTCCTCCAAGTGGGCTGAAAAAACCCGAGCGTCGTTTTGTGTGCAAATAGCTGTAGACAAGGAAAGATGTTTGTGTTCGTTCTAAGTCCATCTGCTCAAGATAAATTGCACCCATTCATACATGCAAGGGAGATCTGCGGACTTGTCCCAGCAGGCCGTTTTACAAGCTCTTTGCACATTTAACTTCAACAACCCTAGGAAGTAAGGTCTACTGAAGTAGACGTGTCATAGGCACAGAGAGGTCAAGGGACCAGCCCAAGGCTGCACAGCCTAGGAGTGGTGGAGCCCTGAGGTAACCATGCAGACAAAAATCCAATCAAGGCCAGCCTCTCCCTCGACAGGAGGTTTCCACTGCTGAGTGACCCTGTGTGGGGCAGCTGCCAAGGGCGTGCCCTACACTCAACTCTGCAAACGTTCCTAGGTTACCACTGGACACAACGCAGCACACAGAACCAAGATCTCTGCTTCTCAGAGCCCCAAGGGATCAGACACGAAAGGAGCTCGTTTCACATGGAGGGAAGCCAAGGCCCAGAGAGACTAGTGCCACAGCGTAGAACTGGCACCTGGGCAGCTTGGCCACTGGCACACAGAGGGGTGTTGTGGCGGGGCGGGGGGCCATCTCTGGGCACTTGTCTTCTGCTCTGCCCACCCTGGCCCCGCGGTCCCCGCTGAGAGGATGGCAGTCAGTCTGGCCCTCCCTCACAAGTTGCTTTTTTCTTGCTGCTTTCCAGATTTTCCCTTTGTCACGGCGTCCAGCATTTTTGCCAGGATGTGTATCTGCCCAGCTGGACTGCATGTGTGCTGAGCGCCCACAGCAGCAGGGATCCGGGGCAGACGAGACCCCCGCATCTGACCATCAGTTGCTACGTGGCACAGTGGACACCCACAGCTGCATGCCTCTGACCTGCTGGGCTGAACACTCATTGGGGTGGGTGTGCCCGGGACCAAGGCTCACTGTGGGCAAGCACCTCCCAAAGAACAGCAAGGCTCAGTGAGAGGCAGCCGGGTGGCGGCTGGGGGCGGGGGTACCATCGGCCACGGCCAGGGGCTGCCTCTCCGTGGAGTGGGACAGGAACCGTGAGAGAGCTCTAACCAAGTGTTAAGTCAGTGAAGTTCCACCGGAACTACAGACACTGCCCCACCAGGGTTGAGAACAGATCTGGGGAGGAAGGTTTGGCAGGAAGGATTCCTAATCACGGCTGCTGAGGAAAGATGGAGCTCCTGATCCCAGCGCAGAGCTAGGGCAGGGGGAGAGTCCTCAGGAAGACAGGATGGCTGGCACACAGTAGGTACACCAAGAACACGCCAGGAGCCATGACGTGGGTTAGCCTTTATCCATCTGAGCCTCACTTTCTGCATCTATAAGGTGGGGATGTCTGCCTCATGCGGTGTCTGGAAGACGGCACTCCCCGAGTACGTGCATATACTTTTGTGTACACACACATACACGGTACAGGTCGATCTCGTACCGACAGCCAATTACCACACTTACCACGTGCAGGCTGTCCCCCAGGCATTCATCAACCTCAATTCTAAGAGGCACAGAAAGCGGCACGCACTTGCCCCAGACCACACGGCTAGAAACAGCTGGAAGGAGCCCGGGAGGCACCCAGCTGCGGTGCTACATCCCGGCTGTAACAGACACCAGGAGGCCAGCAGCAGAACCGACTTCAGACCCAGCAAACAGACCCTAGAGGCAGAGCTGTGCGCCTGGGCAAGGGCTGGAGGCAGGCTCTGCTGCAGAGCGAAGCAGGGAGAGCTGAGGGGGGCTGGGCGCAGCAGGTGAGGTCAGGGCTGTAGGGCCTGAGGGTTCACTCCCAGTGCAGCAGGAGGCAGACGGCTGGCCAGGCGGGTTCCTAGCCAAGAGGCTGTGCAACGATGTGGCCGTTGCAGCCTGCCTTCCCCTCTGCTGCTGGGGACAGGGCCCCACGGGGTCCTGGACTCAGGAGCTGCCTGGTGCCCCCAAAGGCAGGCTCCCTTCCCAGATGGGCACTTGGCCCTGAACCTAAGGCCAAGGAACAAGTGGGCCCTGCCCACCCCTAAGTCCCAAGATCCTCAGTTCACACTTGCAGGGTCCCCCGGGAGACTGTAAGCTGCCCAGGACCCTCAGCTGAGGGCAGGGTCAGTCTGCACCCCTCCTTCCCACCGTAGCTCCTACTGGGGCTTCCAGACCACCCCAGAGAACAGTGCACAGCCAGGGTCCCAGACAGCACACACGTCACCTTCACAGGCCACAGAACTACCTGAACAGGAGGTGCACTGAGCCTCCATCCCGATGCCCACCCCTCAGGAGAGAGACTACTACTCGGAGACCAGGAACTTCCACTTAAGTCTATCCTGAAGTTTCAGCATGCACTGGCAGCTTGTGGTGGTGTGATGATTATAGATTTTACTTCACGTGCAATTCCTAGTCTCACGAGTGTTTGTGCACCAGACAGGCAGAAACGCTGGGCCATGGACTCAGGCCCCCCGCCTGGAGCTGGCTCTTCAGACCCAAGATGCTGGGGAACCTGTGGCATTGGCAGTCCCTGGGGGACAGATGGGAGCAGGGACAGACTCGCAGCTGCACAGAAGACGCAGGTGGAGGCGGCGGCTGACAGCTTTATTGCTCTGGGGAGGGGACGCCAGAGGCTCAGGAACTCTTGGTGGGGCGGCTTGGCTTCCTCTTTACCATCACAGGCTTCTGGCTGCGCAGGATGGCGCTGGCTCTGCGGATGGCGGCCTGTAGGCGAGGCGGGCTCAGGTCACCTCCCTGGGAGCCTGTGCCCCCCACCTTGTGTTCCCAGAGTGCAGGTCTGGCTCCACAGTCAGGAGAGGACCACCCCTTGTGGCACTGCCCAGGTGCCCCGGGGCCCCTGCCCGCCTCTCAGGTCCAGCCCCGCTCACCATGCGCAAATCTGGGCGGTACTTATTCTTCCGGATCATGTGCCGGATGCTGCTGAGGGTGGCCCGGGCGTTCTTGTTGATGGTGGTCCGCACGTAGGAAGTGGCCGGCTTGCGCTGGCCTGGCAGGGGAAGGGGAGAAGAGGGGCCCCAAGGGTCAGAGGGAGGGTCTGGAATGTCGGTGCCCACACCAGTTGTGAGGGCAGAATCCCACCCAGAGAGCCCGAGTGGCTGGGCCGTGTGAGTGCGGGAGGCTGCCTCATCTCCCAGCTCCACTTAGGGGACAATCACAGGGACGACCACAGGCCAGGCCCTGCACCGATACAGGTGTCTCCTCCCTACCCCAGCCTGGAGACAACACTGCTCAGCTCACTGGACAAAAGGTGGACTCTCACGTGTAAGGTCACATGTGCACAGCAGTCGTCCGAACCCAAGTGAGGCAGGCACTGTGCACCGCACGGGCCAGGTAGTGAGTGCTCCCCAGAAAGCAGCTCTGCTCCTCTCACATCCACACCCTCACAGGCCCAAGCAACCAGTCTGGGCAACGAGAGTCCAAAAGGCCGAGCTCTGAGGCCTGGCTCTGATCAATGAGGGGTGATCTGGAGCCACAGGAGGGACTGGAGGAGGAAGGGCAGCGGTGGGGGCGGGGGTGCGTGTCTGGGTGTGTGTGCCGGGCACCCGCCCCTCACCTGCACACAGCTGGAGTCTGCTCTTTACTGCCCAGGCAGAATGGAAACGAAACCCACCCCCCTTCACTGTGCCTCAGAGCTGATGGGGTCCTGGCTGCATCCTGTGCCCCTGGGTGCCCCCAAGAAGCCCAGGACCCCGTACCACACTGGAGGTTTGATGTTAGCCCTCGCTGACCCCAGAAGAGAGCCCACATTACCCGCTCAGATCAACCCAGTTTCTGACAGCCCAACAATGCAAAGCAAGGTTTTGGGGACCCAGCACCCCAGGACAGGGTTCTCAAGAGTGTGGGGATCTGGGCAGCCTAACGGCATAAGCAACTGGCTGCCCCTGGCTGCACTCTTGGGAAGAGAGGCTAACCCTTGTCCCTGAGACCACGAGGCAGCAGCTGTGCTCGGTGCTGTCACTGAACGGGACACAGAGATCAAAACCCACAGAGAAATCCACTAGGGAACCTGGAAAAACTCGTTCCTATCTCATAAAACCCAGTGCCCATTTAAAAACAAACGTTGAAGGTGTGATACACTAACTCCGCTGTTATCCAGAAACCCCTTCTCCCCTTGACCCCCCTTCGAAGAGTCTAAAGAGCAAGTCTGTGGGGGAAACCAGTTTATGGGGGCGGATGGGGGGTAGTGGAATGCTGAGACCTCCTTCTGAGCTCCTCCAGCCACAACTCGAGTCTAACTACTGCTTCAGAAGCTTCACTTTCCACATGTGGGAACTAACGGTCGGTCCCTCATCTGTTTGCCTCCCTTTCCCCACTTCTGGATAGGCTAATGCCCACCTCCACCTGGGGTGCTTCAAGGATTTATTCTTAAAAAACCATCAAACAGCAGAAATTTTGTAGTCCTGACTCCTATTAATTTCTCCACTTTTCAGATGAACTCGTGTAACTGGTAGGCTCGCTTAGAAAGGAACCAGCCTCCCAAGCAAACACCCCGAGCCCAGAAATCCTGACTCAACAGCACAAGCACCAACACTAAAAAGCCACAGTCCCCTGCGCCGGATGGGGGTCAGCTGCCTGGGCCCAGCCAGGGTAAAGTCTCACCGGATCTCCGCTTCATCACCACCACGACTCCTTTGCCGTCCGCCGCCGGCTCCACACCCACGGTCTTGCGGTGAATGAGCCCATTGTAGCGGAAAGAGTTGCGGGCTTTCAGGTTATTCGGCTCCTGGGAACGGGAACGCATCGCGGTCGTGAGGGGCAATAGTGCAGGTCCCTCCCTCGGACCGACGCGTCGGGGCCCCACTTACGGTGCTGTACGTCTGCTTGTTCCTCTTGATCAAGAAGCTGGAGCAGTTCCGCACCACCATCCACTGAAGATGCGCGGACATGACGGCGACTGCGGGGAATGGCGCGCGCGGAGCCGTTAGGGGAGCAGCAGACAGAAACCTGGCCACAGAGAAGGGGTGTTCTGGGGGGTCGCGGGGAACGGGGGGGCACCACGTGGGCCGACGGCACCTAGAAGTCTGCCAGGCGGGGCTGAACTCAGGCGGCCGTGACTCACTACAGGGGACGAGACGATGAGAACCCAAAGACCTAAGGCGGCAGCGCCGGAGAGCAGCCAAGAACGAGAGGAGCGCGGTGAGAGCGACCAGGCCCGGGCACAAACACGAGCATCGGGCACGCGAGCTAGGCACGCGGGAGGAGGAAGAGGCCTTCACTCACCTCCTCTCCCTGCGGCGGCCGGAGACGGAAAGAGGCCAGCCGGGGGCGGGGCGACGCCTTTAATACCGACACGCATTTCCGCTTCCTGTCTGGGCACGCGCGTGCGGTCGGCTACCCCGGCCTCCGAGGCAGCTGGTCAAGGTTCGGCTATTTCCGCCAGCCAGTCGCCAAACGTTCGGGGCCCTTCGGAAGCCTTCTGCTAGGGAGGGCCCTTCATGTATCCTAGGAACTCCACGGTCAGATTTCCGAACAAGTCTCGCTCCAGACACCCCCAGGTCCCCTTCCTCAGCGGCTTCTTTCCAACATGGCCACCCAATGCTTGGCACAGTATGGGTGCTCAGTACACATTTGTCTGATAAATGAACCTGTGAGTGCGTGAACTATTTAAGCCTAGTTCCAGGGACTTCAAGGGCCTCCAGCTTCTTCATAGACCGTCGGCTATTCCCGACGAAGGCAGCAGGCCCGCTCGGACATTTTCGGAACTCTCCGGAAACGCCTTTCGGAAGGAGGGCCGCTTTCCGTCCTCTTGCCTCTTGTCCACTTCGGATCGCTTCGGAAACACTCGGTCTCCATTCGGCCACCTTCGGAAAGCTTCGGCTATCCCCGGGAGCTCCTTCGCTCAATTCGCCTTCCCCAGGCCCCTCTTCAACGCCTGAACCCTGTGAGTGCAGAGAGAAGCTGGACGAAACTTTCTCGCAGTCCTCCACCCTCGGGGGACGTGGATTTCCTCTAAGGGCGAGTTGTGTTGGAGGAGAGGAGGTTTGCCTGCGAAACCTCTGGTTCCCTTAGAGCTTCCATTCGCGTTCCCCCTCTTCCCTGTGCCTTGCGGCCTGGCGCCCCATTCCCACCAGCACCGTTCACGGCCGTTACACTTTATGAATCTTTTCTGTTGCCAGGGTCCTCCTTAAGGGGAAGGAGCCTCGCCTGATACATCTCTGTTGCAGCCTGGCCAGCACAGAGCCTGGCGAGGCTCCCAAGCGAACAGAAAGAATGACAGGGCCTTATGTCATCTCCATCAGGACAACTCGTGATTATGTCCAGGAACTCCTCTAGGGCAGAGGCTTTGTCCATCTCCTTGCCCTTGGACTTCGCCCCTAATGAGTCCCGACAGTCCCGAGGCCCCAGGAGAAATCTGAGCAAACAGGGACGTTGGGGCTTGCCTTGCTCCTTCCGTTGGAGTGCTCTAAATCTGATGGTGGCGACAGACTTCCTGTGAGTCTGATCCACCGTCCTGTCTTTGGCATCATTCTCTCTGGACCACACAGGCGACCTCGGCAGGCAGGCAGTAAGTGCCCACTTCCATCCCTTAAGGCGCCCTGACTGCCAATCCCCTGCTTCCTCCTGAGGGCCCAGGGCTTTGTCTGATCCTTGTTTTTTGACCCCACCTGTCCCCACCGCGGGGCCCACTGCCCAGGAGGCGCGGGAGGCAGGCAGAGAAACAATGCCAGGGCTCCCCCCGTGCCTTATGGTGCCTCCATCAGAAAGTCCTGAATTTGGACCACGTGCGGCTTCAGACTCCTTAGGGGCGCAGGGGGCCCGGGCCACACTAACCTGTGCGCCCAGCCGGCCTCAGCATCGGCTCCTGAGGGCCAGGGCGCCCCCAGGCCGGGCCCTTCCACGCCCGGCCCAGCCCAGGTGACCAGGAGAGCGCCGGGCATACCTGGCGCAGAACCCTGACCCCGCCCCGGACCGCACCCGGAACGCGAACGCGCTCTCCCCGGGTCAGAGCCAGCCATGGCGGCGGCGCCGGCCGTGTGCACCTCGCCGGGGACCCCGCCGAGCGGTGCACCGTCCCCGGCGGCGGGCGCGCCGGGGCTGGCGTCCGGCCTGGGCCGCTGTCGGATGGCGCTGCTGCTGGCCGTGGCGCTGGACGTGGCGGGCATGGCGGCGCTGCTGACCGGCGTGTTCGCGCAGCTGCAGGTGCGCGGCCGCGACTTCGGCGACCTGCTTATCTACACGGGTGCGCTGCTCGTCTTCCTGAGCCTGCTCGGCTGGATCCTCTGGTACACCGGCAACATCGAGATCTCGCGCCAGGAGCTCGAGCGCGACTACGGCCTGAGGCCCTCGGCGCTCGCCCGCCTGGCGCGGAAGCTCTCCCGCCGCTGGTCGGCGCCGGCTTCCTCCGCCGCCGGCCGGCGCGCCGCGCCCGGCTCCCGGGGAGCGCGCCGCGCCGCCCGCACGCCCCCGCCGCCCGCCGCCGGTTCCCGCCGCGTGCGCCTGCAGCTGGCCTCGCTGGAGGCCGGGCCCGGGGCGGCGGGAGCGGGCACCGAGTGAGCCCGAGGTGAGGGGTGGGGAGGCGGGGCTGGGCGGGGACGAGGGAAGAGACGTCAAAGGGACAGGAACGTGGAGAGAAGGGACAGGGACACGCGGGGAAGAGAGACAGGTAGAGGTCAAGATCGGGAGGGAGAGAAGCGAAGAGCACAGAGGCCAGAGGACGAAGACCCAGAGACAGTACGCGTGGGCATAGGCCGGGAGAGACAAATGAGAGCCCGTTCCCAGACGTGGGAATTTCCAGGTCGCTCAAATGGTGAAGAAGAGTACCTGCAGGGCAGGAGACCTGGGTTCGATCCCTGGGTCAGGAACATCCCCTGGAGAAGGGCGTGGCCGCCCACTCCAGTATTCCTGCCTGGAGAATTCATGGACAGAGGAGCCTGGTGGGCTACATACAGTCCATGGGGTTGCAAAGAGTCGCACATGACTTGAACGACTAACACACACACATCTCAGCCATGAGGGCCGGAGAGTCACTGTCGGCTCCTTGGATATTTGGGGATATTGGTCCCAGTGTCTCCAGTCTCCAGGCACACCCGGTCTCATTTCCCATCCAGTCCTCCCAGTGTAGCAGTCTCTGAGGTCACTAATATCACCGTAACATCCCAGGGAGGACACTGAGGTCCCCGAAAGGTGCCGCGTCTTGCCCAGGGCGGCTAGTTGTTGTACTCTCCAGAGTGCAGAGACCTGCTGTGGCTCCCTGCTGCCCTCTGGTTGAATCCAAGCCGCTCATTCTGTGTGTATCCCCCACTCTCCTGCCTTCTCTGCAGTGATGATAACACCCCTGCCCCCCACCCCCGTCCATCATGGTTGGGCTGTCTCGGACCAATTGGCCTCTGTCCACACCTTCACCTTCATCAGGGTAGCACTTGTAGTCTTCACTCTGCACAGAAAGTTTACCAGATGTCTTTTACGATCCTACTCCAATTTCAGTGTCTTTTTCTGGGTCTTCTCATGGTCTGAGTTACCCTCTTTTATTGTTTATATTGCCATGTGTTGGTTGTGTGTGTGTGTGTGTGTGTGTGTGTGTGTGTGTGTGTACTGATACTGTCTCTCACACCCAAGAGGGAGACCTTAGAGGGTCAGATCTGGGTCTCTGGTGTCTGTGTTCTTAGCATTCTCCAGCTAAGAGTGAACTCAGGAAGTCAGAGGCTGATGATTGGGTGGGTGGGTGGATGAATGGATGGATAGATGAGTGATGGATGGATGGATGGATGAATTGATTGATGGATGAGTGGGTGGATGGATGGATATGGTGGGGTTTTTGGAATTTTGTTTTTGGCTGCACTGTGTGGCTTGTCGGATTTAAACTTCCTGACCAGGGACTGAACGCAGGCCCACGGCAGTGAAAGTGCTGAGTCCTAACCTCTGGACCTCCGGGGAATTCCCAGTATGGTGGGACTGATTGACGACAATTAGGTGGATGGGTAGTTGAATGGATTTGGGTCAGATGGGTAGGCAGACAGATGAGAGGACAGATGAAAGGGTTGGTTGGTAGGTGAATAGTTAAGTGGAGCAATGGGTGGAAGACCGGAGCAGTTTCCCAAATGAGGGGTTCCATAACGGAATTAAATCCATGTCCTAAGACATTCTCTATTGGTGATGAATTAGCTTTCCTCCTCTGCAACCAGAAGGATGCTAGTTATATACCTTTTTGTGTGAGAGAGAGAGAGAGAATTTCGAGAATAGTCACCTGGATCATGTGCTGTGTTGTGGTTCAGATGAGGAAACAATTGAAGATGAACAAATGTATGCATAGACAAAGCATGAGCTAACACACAATTTGACATACCATGTGGAAGTAACCACCAGTGGTTAACATTACCCCCTGGAAACACTTTACCTTGCCCAGAAGTCTAACCCAGCTGTGGCGGACCTCTGCTGCCAGAACCACTTGCCAGAAACTGGCGGCCAAGCGGATTAGACTCTAGGCCCCTCTGAGAAGGAGAACGGGCCTGTCCAAAGACAGGACTCTATCACGAGCTGGGTGAGGTGGCTCCAGCACCCAAAAGACGGAGAACTGGAACTTGCAGAGGGACTGTGGGTGGGACTCCAGGCGCTCCTCTCTGCCTCGGGGACCAACACCCATGGAGAGGCACAGCCCCAGCCCGTGTCATTTCTCCCCCGTGTCATCTCTCTCTGCCCCTCTGCCTCTCTGCCCCTCTGCCTCTCTGCGTCCCTGTGTCTGTCACAGTCCATCTCCCATGTTGCTCTGTATCATTGTCCCTCTGTGGGCCCCTCGACTTCTCTCCCCGCCTCTCTCGGCCTCTGCCTGCCTCTCATCCCCCACCCTGTACCCCTGGGGTCCGCTGAGTTAAAGGCGCAGTTGCTGCTGCACAGCAGGCCGAGAAAAACGCAGGAGCACTGATTAAGCAAGTGTGAGAGTCCGTTATGAGGGGCTGAAGGAGGAGGAAGGGGCCCCTGGCCGTGCATGGTGGACCCGGGATGCAGGGGTCCCGAGCCGGCACTAACCCCACCCTCCCTCCTGCAGATGAACGCGTGGCCCCAGCTGTGAGCGCCCGACGGAGATGCGCTGCCACTCCCAGCAGCCCCTGGCCACCAGGATACGCCTGCCTGTCTCCCATCTCTCCTGCCCCAGATAAACGGCTCTGCCTCCCAGCACTGCATGTCTGTCTGGGGAGGGATGCTGCGGGAGCAGGGGAAGGGGCCCTAGGAGCCCAGCTGTCCAGGCTGCCCCCTTGTTGGGGGGGACAGGAGCCAGGGGCGGGGTGGGGTGGTGCAGGGAGGCCGGAATCTCAAGCCCAGACCCAACCCCCCATCCAGACCTCCTGCAGCCCAGTGTCCTCGGTTAGTTTGGGGTGCCCGGAGAGGCAGAAGAGGGACAAAGACTGCAAGATATTTATTGGGGAAAACACAAAACACGTGTGGAGGGTAGGCTGGTGTGGGCTCTGTCTCCTGAGAAAGGAAGAGGGGAGGAAGGGGACCAGGCAAGATGAGTCTTCAACCGTAAGGAGCTTCCAGGAAGGTTTCCGTCCCAAGGCCGAGGGCTGAAGTTGTCCAGCGTTGGTGGGAAGCAGGGCAAGCAGCTGCTGACCCAAGGGCCGCAGGATCCCATGGGCTGGAGGGTAGGCAGCAGAGACTGTCAGACAGTGGCAGAAGGACAGATGAGGGGCTTGGCTGCCCATGAACCCGCCCCCCCCCAGCCCAGCTGGAGTCTCAGCTGAGGCCACTCCCACTCATCCCCACCCCCTCAGTCTAGACCCCCACTAATCACAGCCTGGGACCTACACTCAACTCAGGGTGCCCATTAGCCCAAGTACCTCTCAGCTCAGATCTTCCGCACTTACCCCAGGGCCTCTCCCATTCCAAACGCCTGTCCCCTCGCATCCCCCACGATCACAGCCCAGGCCCCCCCGTCAGCCCAAGACCCCCCCAAAACACACACACACATTCCCAGCACCGCGCCCTCTGCTTCATGCTTCTCAGAAAAGAGACTGAGCATCTCTGTGCTACGTCTGTATTGAGGGGCCCCTCCAGGGGGCGCCCCTAATCATCTTCGTCCCCCCCTTCCGTTTCTTCGCCCCCTTCCGTCCCCTCGCCCTCGGTGCCCCCAGAGGCATCCAGGGTCCCCTCCGTGGGCGCGGCGGGGTGGATGCTGCCAACAGAGGGCGTCTTCTTTTCGCTCGGAGTCCGGTCCTTGGACAACAAAGAGACCGTCCTGGACAGGTTGCACTTGCCCTTCAGGAACCAGGGCAGCCTCAGCATGTCGTGTCGCCTGGCCCACCTGGCAGGGAAGGGACACCGTCAGTCGCGCCGTACCCCTGTCCCCACGCCCGGGTTAGGGGCGCCCGCCCGCACCCGAGCCCCACTCGCCAGAACAGGCAGATGCTGGTGATGAGGAAGAGGAGGCCTCCGCACGTCCAGCCCAGCGCCCACATGTGCTTCCGCCGCATGTTCTCTGCACAGAGCGGGGACGGTGAGACCCAGGGCTCCCTGCCGCCAGCCCCCACCCCGGGGCCCCGGCTCCCCGCGCACCATCCGGACGCTGGTGGTAGCAGACACCGTCGCGGTAGCAGCATCGGAGACGCAGGCAGAGATTGGGGTTCTCAATTGCCGCCTGGCCCCCGCAACTCTCCCGGTCCCACACGTCTCCTTCACAACCTGGGGGTCCATCACGAGGGGCAGCGTCCTCACGGAGCCCACGACCGGGGCAGAGGCCGCCTGCCCAGATCCCACTCCAGCCCGGGCCCCCAGCCCCTGTTCTGTCAGAGCCAGAGTCCAGGCCCCAGACCCCAGCCCTCCTCCCTCAGACCCCCAGCCCCTCCTCCTCAGACCCAGGGTTCTCTGTCCCTGGAGGGACCCCGGGTGTCCTCCACTGCTCACTCCATGGATAGAAGAATCCCTGGATTCCATTCCCGTCTGTGAAAGAAAAAGTCCTGTGTGAGACTGGAGGCTGAGGAGGCCCCCGGCTGCGCCCTCCGACCCTCTCGCCAGTGCCCTCACCTGCTGAACCCTGCATGAGCAGGAGGAGACCCAAAGCTGGGATCCCAGAGCCCACCATCTTGCCTCCCCAGCCTCCTGGGGCCTCTGTGGGGAGAGACCGTGAAGGCCATCACCCCAGCAACCGGCTTGGCCCCGCCCACCTCCCTGCCTGACCCCTAAAGTTCTAAGTTCTGTTGCTAGGGAGCCCCCTCAGCAGTGGGGAAGCAAAAATGGGGGGTCACACTGGCTTGGTCACTCCTGGTTGCTAGGGAGTTGCTTCCTTAGCAACCAGGTGGAAGGGGCCTTGGGGGTGGGATGGGCCCCTGGTGTCAGAAGAGTCCCCTCAGCAACCCAGCTGCAAAGCAAGGGGGAGTCTAAATTATCTCCCCTTTGCCAACCAGGGGACCCCAAAAGTGGGCACCTCGAGACCTCTTGCCAAGGCCTCCCTCTGCTTAGTAAACTGATGCCTGAGGGGAAGGTCCACGGGGCCCAAAGTCTCCTCAGACCTGGTTGCCAGGGGGATGCCCTCCCTAGCAACCAGGGTGGGGGGCCTGAGGCCCAGAGGACCTCACTGAGCCCCATTGTTAGGGAGGCTCCCGAGCAACCAGACCTAGGAGGGTGATGAGGAAAATGGGAGTCAGGCCACATAGCTCCTGCTCAGGCGCCCCCTGGTCCCAAGGTCACCCAGGCCCCTAATGGGGAACGGGTAACCAACCAGAGGGCTGGGCCCCCAGGATCCAAGAGCTCTGAGGCCTGGCTGGTGGGGCAGGGGGTCATAGGAAAGGAGCCCCGTCTAGCTCGTCTCTCTCGGTTTCTCCACCCGCAAACGGGGAAACACACCCAACTGGGGTCCCCAGGCTTCTGGTCCGGTTCCCCAGTGGTGGGGGAGGAGGCCAACCTGGGGACTGGGTTGGGGACTGATCCTGAGTTCTCCCCCGAACCTGCACTCAGCTTCCAGCCAGTGAGGATGGGGCTCGTCGCCCCTGGAGTGGTCTGTCCTCGTGTCTGGACCTGGAGCCTGAATGGGGAGGGGCTGGGGTTCTGGACCTCTGTGTTCCTGAGGGAAGAGGGGCTGGGGGTCTGGATCCCTGGGTCTAAGGGAGGAGGAGCTGGGGTCTGGACCCCGGGTCTGAGGAGGAGGCATGGGGTCCTGGACCCCCAGGTCTGAGCGGGGAGGGGATGGGGGCTTGGACCCCTGGGTCTGAGGAGGAGGGGCCGGGGGTCCTGACTCAGGTCTGACAGAGGTGGCCCCGGGGGGTCCTGACTCAGTCTGAGGGTGCAGGGGGCAGGGCCGAGGTCTGAGGGCAGCTGACCAGGAGTCCAGAGCCCCCTCCCCAGAAGCCCTGTGAGGCTGCCTCCTGGCCTCCTCACCGCCTGTAAACATCCTGGTGGGTGCTGAGTGGGCCCGGGGTTGCCTTCGTCAGAGATGACACAGGTCAGAGGGGCTCGGCAGGGGGCCGGGGGTGGGGGTCAGAGGGGTTGCGGGGCTGAGGCCCGGCAGCTGCTGACCATTTCCTGTGTCAACATCATCTGGACCCACTTCCCAATTCCCGGGATTCCTCAGGGATCAAGGAGGGGGTGGGGGGCGGGGCCGCAGGCCCTGGACCGCGGCTTGGGGCTGGGGGGGCCCACCGTCACGGCCCTCACCGCTAATGACAGGTTTGGGCTGCCTCTGCGGCCCGCCTGCCCCGTCACCCCCCAGAGGCCAGACAGGACCCCCCAGGGACAGACAGACGGACACACACAGCCTCGGACCTGCTGACCTCACGCCGGCCAGCTCCACCTCAGCCGGGGGCCAGCCCATGAGCAAGGACCCCCTGGGGCCCGTCATCTCCCAGCGGCATCTCGCCACCCCCCCACCCCGTGTCTGTGACCACCCCTCAGCACCCGAATCCCCTCTGTCTCTCGCGGTCTTTGCCTCTAAGCCCCTGAGCTCCTCTCTCTGTGGGCCCCAACTTTTTGTTTGTTTGCGTCTCTTTCTCTCTGGTGCCTCAGTGTGGTGCCGTCTCCGTTCTTCACTGTCATCTCCTATCATTGTGATTCTCCACCACGTCTTTCCCTGGGGTCTGTCTCTGCCTCTCCGCAGAAGTGGCCCGAGTGTCCCCAGCTTCGGGGAAGACCCAGGAGTCCTGAGAACTCCCACCCTCCTGTCCTGAACCCACCAGCCCCCTGCAGCCCGCCCCCTACCCTGGGCGGGGAGATGATTCCCACACCCTCAGGTGGGGGCCGAGGAGGGGGCTGGGGCTGGGGCTGGCGCTGGGCGCGGGCCGCTGACCCATACCCAGACTCCGGACTGCACTCCTCAGATCGTGGCATGCCCACAAGTTATCTCCGTCTTTCTTTCGGGAAACGAGGGTTTCACGCCTGAACGACACCTGGGTCTGCAGGAGGAGGGAGCTGGGAGCTGGGCTCCTGGACGTGAAGGAGGAGGTGGAGGCTGGGGGTCTGGATCCCCGAGAGAGAGGGAGGAGGCTGAGGGGGCATTCTTGTGATCCTCGGCTGAAGCAGCGGGTGGGGGCTGGCACCTCCCCTGTCCTGCCCCCTGACAGTGGAGGGGCTGCCCTCCGACAGGCTGGCCCCAGGCCCAGGCCCCCACGCCCGCTCGGGCCAGGCTGTCCCCCAGGCTGGTGGCCTGAGTCACCTTGGCTGGCCCCGCCAGTCTGGGGGGGGGCTACGTCAGCTCTCCCCTCACTGACGCAGCCTCGGGCCCCCCACGCTGACTCAGCCGGAAACAGGCCCCCTGAGGGGCGGAGACCCAGTGGTCAGAGGCCTGGGTCCCAGCGCTTGCGGGGGCTGGGGAGGGCCCCTGGGGGGCCCTGGCAGGGGTGGCCAGGCAGACTGAGAGAGGCAGAGCGAGCTCTCACCTGAGGCGATGAGGTCATGTCCCACCGTGGGGGGCTGTGACCTCACCTCCCCGGGGGCCTCAGCAGTCGCCCCCTAAGTGGTGGGGGATGGGAGGGGGGCCTCCAGCCGCCATCCATCCCAAGGGTCCCCCTGGCAGCCGCTCAGCACAGTCTGGGGGCAGCGTGGGGGGGTGCTCTGCAGGAACCTTCGAAAGTCCTGGGCACCTTTTGACTTCTCACGTTCCTCCGTCCTCCTTTGCTACCTTTATTCTGGGGGGTGCTCCTGGGGGCTTGGGCTCCCGTCTGGGTCCCTCACT
This sequence comes from Oryx dammah, assembly GCF_014754425.2. Taxonomy (NCBI): domain Eukaryota; kingdom Metazoa; phylum Chordata; class Mammalia; order Artiodactyla; family Bovidae; genus Oryx; species Oryx dammah. The sequence goes on along the minus strand of NW_024070197.1, from coordinate 3,341,423 downwards.
CCGTCCTGCCATGAACCCCGGGGGCCACCTCTGCTCCGCACCCCTGGTGCTCCCCGGTATGCGTGCGACTGTGTTGGCACCACTGTCCCCTGGAATCCGTGTCCCCCTCCGGCTCCAGCCCCTGTCTGCTCCTCCGCCTCTCTGCCTGTGTTCTTCCTGCCCCTGCCCACCGCCAGCTCTCTCCCTGTCTCCCATCTCCATCTCCCTAGGGGCCACATCTTTGCATCTGTCTCCCTGGATATGTTAATAAAACATCAGTGGTGAGAATGGCAATGGTTCACATCGACTGAGAGTTGACTGTGACTTTACAGGAGTGAACTCACTGTCTCCCTGCGCAGGCGTTTGGGGAGGGTGCCTGGGGTGTCCCCATTTCACAGACAGAGCAACTGAGGCACAGCGAGGTGAAGCCACATGTCCGAGGTCCCACACCTGCTGGGTGTCTCTCGCCCTGGTCCCTGTCTGTGCCTCTGGTCCTCTCTCTCCACGTTCCAGCATGTCTCTGGGAGAATGCCCCCCTCCCCGTCGGTCCCCACGGCTGACCCCTTGCCACAGATGCCTCTCTCGGGACCTCGGCCCCTGGGGGTGGCTGCATCTCTGTCACCCTGCCTGTGTCTCTGTTTGCTGCTGCCCTGCCTCGACTTTCTCGGACACACCTGTCTCTGTCTCTTTTCCTTTTTGGGGGGTCTCTCCAAATCTCTCCTGCTGTCTTTGTGTTGCTTCCTGGACCTCGCCGCCTCTCTCCGCTGGTTTTCTCTGGCTGTCTCTGTCTCTCTGGTGAGATCTCTGTGTCTCTCTCTGCATCTCAGACGCTCCATCGCTGTCTTGCGGCCCATCTCTCTGTGTGTCTGCACCTCCTTAATTGGGTCTGGGTCTCTGCAGCCCCCTCTCTCTCTGTTCCTAAAAGCGTCTGTGCGCTCGCACCTCCAGCCCCCATCTTCAGCTCCCCGGCTCCCCATCTCTCTGCCAGCCCCAGCCCACCCACCCCCCCCCCCACGCCCTGCAGCCAGGCCCCGTTCTCAGCAGCGTGTGTCTGCCCCGGCGGCCGGCCGAGGAGGTGGAGGGAGGGGACGCCAATGACCTCACCAGCCCCTCTCCGACCACCCCCCCCTTTCCCTTTTCAACTTTTCCAACTTTTCCTTCCGTGCCCTCCTCCGAGAGCGGCGGCGGCGTGAGCCCTGCGAGGCAGCCGGCTCCGTCTGAATGGAAAAGGCAGGCAGGGAGGGTGAGTCAGGATGTGTCAGGCTGCCCTCCCCTGCCGCCTGCCCCCCGCCCGCCCGCCTCGGCCCCCTATATAACCCCCCAGGCGTGCACACTCCCTCACTGCCGCGGCCCTCTCTGCTCACACGCACATGCCTCCCCTCCCCAGGCCGAGGCCCAGCTGACCCCCAGGGCTCCCACGGCAGCGGACAGGGAAGGGTTAAAGGCCCCCAGCCCCCTGCCCCCTGCCCTGGGGAATCCCTGCCCTGTGGGGACATGAACAGTAAGTTGGTTCAAGTTCCTGGAGCGGGGAGTTGGAGGGGGGGTGGACGGGGAGGGAGGGACCGTCGCTGGAAGGGTGGGGAGCAGACAGAGCGTCGGAGGAGCGCGAGGAGCGATGGGGAGGCGGAGACGCAGCGAGGAGGACCTTCGGGGCGCGCAGGGGGCCTAGGCAAGGAACGGGCAGCGGGAGGGGTGCAAGGCCGGGTCAGGGACGCGGAGACCCCGACGGGGCAGCGCCAGGCGAAGAGACAGAGATGGGAGGCCCACGGACAGGCAGACAAACGCCAGGGGCTGAGCCCGAAGGGCCCGGGACCCCCGGGGCGTCAGGGGGCCCCAGACACCCGGGGACCCCAACCGACAGGCTCCAGGAGAGAAACTGAGGCAGAGGGCCCCAGGAGGTCAGAACGGACCCCCCACCTCCCACCGCGCCCAGCCAAGGGGAGGAGAGAGCAAGACGCAGGGGCGCAGACAGAAACAGCAGAGCCAGACGAACGCGGACAGACCGACGGACCGCGGGCGGGGCGGGCCCGGGGGGCGGGTCGGGGGCGTGCCGCTGGAGCGGGGCGGGCCGGGGGGCGCTGATTGGCCGGCAGGCGGGGTGGGCGGGGCGGGGGGGGATGGGCGGCGGCGGCCCGGGGCCCCAGCGCACCTAGCTGCCGGCGCCCTCTCCGCCCGCCGCGTGCGCGCTCGGCGCGCCCGCCTCCCCGCCGCCCAGGTGCGCGGCGGGGCATAGCCGACTCTACGGCCCGCTGGGGCCGGCCTCCGCGGGAGCTCCTCCGGCGGCTCCGTGTCCCCCGGGTCTCTTTCCCCAGCTCTCGGTCCGGCTCGGGCTCCCGAGCCCCGGGAGGGGGGCAGGTCCTGGCCTGTGCGTCTCCCCCGACCGTGCCCCGCCCCGGGGCCCGGATTCCGGCGTCCGGGGGCGGACGGGAGACGCCCGGCCCGTCTACCCGCCCCGGGGCCGCGTCTGCTCCGACGGGCGGGGCAGCCCGAGCCAGGGAGGGAGAGGGAAACCCGCCCAGGTCCTGCGCCGAGCCCTGGGCGCTCCGCCCGGGTTCCCAGGACCCGCACCCCAGCCCCTCCCCCCTCAGACCCCCGGTCGGGGCTGAGCCGCTGCCCTCTCCCGCCACCTTTCCACCTCCCCAGGTGTTTGCTGCCTGGTCCTGGCCGCCCTGAGCCTGTGGCCCGACAGAGCTGCTGCCCCGGGGCCGCCGCCCGCCCCGCCGCGGGCCTCCCCGGACCCTCGCGCTGAGTTGGACAGCGCTGTCCTCCTGACCCGCTCCCTCCTGGCGGACACTCGGCAGCTGGCCGCACAGCTGGTAGGACAGCCTGCAGGGGACGGGCAGGGGCCAGGACCGAGACCAGAGGGCTTCTGGGCTACCAGGGTGGCCGAGTCGGGGGAAAGAGGGTCAGGAGCGTGTGGTGGGGGAGGAAGGACCCCCTGGAGCTGGTCTGGGTCCCTCTCACGGTCTCTTTTCCCCCCAAGAGAGACAAATTCCCAGCTGACGGAGACCACAGCCTGGATTCACTCCCCACCTTGGCCATGAGTGCGGGGGCGCTGGGAGCGCTGCAGGTAAGGGCGGGGGTGGGCCAATGAAGCGGGTGCAGGGGGTTGGGGGCTGGTGTGGGCGCTTGCCAGGCGCTCCTTGACGCCCCCACTACCCCCGCCGGGCCCCCAGCTCCCGGGAGTATTGACACGGCTGCGGGCAGACCTGTTCTCCTACCTGAGGCATGTGCAGTGGCTGCGACGTTCAGGAGGCCCTTCCCTGAGGACCCTGGAGCCCGAGCTGGGCACCCTGCAGGCCCGGCTGGACCGGCTGCTGCGCCGGCTGCAGCTCCTGGTACGATGACCTGGCCCTGAGCCCCTGGACTCCAGGCCCACTCTGAGACCCTCTCCCCGTGTCCCTGAGCCCCTGGACTCCGAAGTCCTGCCTGGAAACTCTAAACTCTCACCTGGAGACTCGGACCCCATGATCTTGTTACTCCAAGTCTCCCACCCTGAAGTCCTAAGATTTAGAGTCCAAACCCTCATCCCAAGACCTGGAGACCTTGGCCCCAAGACAGGAAGATTCCAGACCCCAAGCCCAGGAAATTCTGAACCTCCAGACCCTGAGACCGCCCCCCCGCCCCCACATACACACCCTGGCCCTGAGATCCTGACACCTTAAGACCTCAGACCCTATAAGGATGAGCTCTGACTCAAAACCAGCCTGGAGACCCTCGCTCTGCAAGGATCTAGATCCTGACCCCAAGAACCCCAATGAGTCTCCAATGAGAAGACCCCAGACCTTGAGCCCTGAGTCCCCAAGAGCTCAGACCTAGGTTGTGACCCCTTAAGACCCCAAGACCCTGACTTTCTAAACCCCAGACCCAAGACCCTGAAGTGGTAAGACTTCGGTCCTCAGTTCCTGGACATAAGCCCAAAGGCCCGGGAACTCAGACTCTGATTCTCAGCTCTGAGACCCCAGACTGGAGGCCCCAGCCCTCACCCATGAGTATCTGAGCCTGATCCCAGAGATCCCACATCTAAGACCTTAGCCCTAGGATCCCAGCCCTGACCTTACAGACCCACCCCAGCCCCCTGAACTTGACTCTGGAACCCCATCCTCAAATTTCTGAACTCAGCATCCTGCAGGACTCTTCCCCGACACCCCAGCTTCCAGCCCCGAGACGCTGTAGAAATAGGCCCCTGGTCCTCCTCCAAACCTGGTTCAGCACAGGCCTCAAACAACACCCCCCCCTTACTCGGACACCCTACTGCACCCCAGGCCTGACTCTAACCCTCTGTCCTCTCTTGACAGATGTCCCGCCTGGCCCTGCCCCAGGCACCCCCAGACCCTCCGGCACCCCCCCTTGCGCCCCCGGCCTCAGCCTGGGGGGGCATCCGGGCAGCCCACGCCATCCTGGGGGGGCTGCAGCTGACGCTTGACTGGGCCGTGCGGGGCCTGCTGCTGCTGAAAACTCGGCTGTGACCCTCCGCCCAGAGCCACCGGTGCCGTTCAAAGCCAGATCTTATTTATTTATTTATTTCGGGGTGGAGTTTGGCGGTCAGAGGATCCCCCCCTCCCCCAATTCCATTCTCTCCTAGTTAGAGACGATCCCTCCAGGATCCGTCCCGGAGACCTGGGCAGAGGGGCATCTGTGCCTTATTTATACTTATTTATTTAACAGGGGTGGTGGGAGGCAGGTGCACTCCAGGGTCCCTGAGGAGGAAGGAACTTGGCTCCCAGATTCGTGGGTCTCTAAGAAGTCTGGCCACAGGGTCTCCCTGACCCCCACCCCTCTGGGCCTGGGCAGGAGCATATTATTATTTATTAAACTATTAACTTTTTATGTTTGGGTGGGCAGGGAGGGGGAAAGGAGGCCTGGGTTTTTGTACAAAAATGTGAGAAACCTTTGTGAGATGGAGAAGGGGGAATTAAATTCATCATACATATCCACTTAGAGGTGATTTCTCTGGGGGCTGGGGCTTGATGCTGGGGTCCCTGGTGGGGGGAACCATCTACTCTCTGGGTCACCCTCAGAGACCATGAGTTCTTAGTGCTGCTGAGCCTCACCTGGTGGCCAGCACTTCACAGGCACTCAATAAATATTTAATGGAAGATTCCAGAAGTTTACTAGTACAGGGCAAAGTTGCAAGTTCAAGGCTGTCCTTTATGGCAGTGTTTACAACAGCAAATTGAAAACAGCCTAGATGCCCAACAGTAGGGGATGGTTATATAAATTATTGTGCCTGTCTATGTGACAGAACATGCTAGCCTCGAAGAGAGATGTTAACAGAGCCTGCCTTTGGCATAGGAGGAGCGGGCTACAAGCCACTGTGTGATTCCCATTGTGTGTATGTTTACGCACACACAGAGATAGATAGAGATAGAGATATGGATTATTTTAAAACCGTAGAAGGAAATAAGCCAAAATGTTGGCAATGGCCAGCTCAGGTAGAAGGTGGGGGTGGAGTTGCTGGTGACTTTCATTATTTGTGCTTCTCTGTATTTTCCAGAACTTTTACAATGACCACATATTTTGCATGACACATTAAAAAAAGAAAATAAACACTATATTTAGAATGACAGAGTAGCAGTACCCACCTTCCCTAAAAGACCTCAGAAAGGGACAAGAATGACCACTCATTGCAGGCCTGCTGTGGGCCAGGCCCTAAGTGTGGGCTTTCCTTTACAAGATTCCCTGCACTCCCCGGGACCCACCCCCCTCATTTTACAGAGGAGGGAACAGGCTCCTGGGGAATCCTGTCGTTTAAGGCCACACAGCTAGGGAGAGTCAGTTTGACTCTGCCCAGTCTGGCTCAATCCGAACCTGATGTCCGAACGCACAGCACTGGGCCAGTACAAGTTCATTGTAACAACATAGGGCAACCACTACCACAGACACAAGTTAGGTACAGGGAAACTGAGGCCCCTGGCAGCATGGAGAAGGGTCATTGGCAAGTGGGGACTGTAACTGAAGCCTCCCCCTCTTTAAGAGTCAGAAACCCTTGGATTTAATTATCCATTTATAGCCTCCCAGAGGGACCCCCCCCCCCAGGGCCCTGGGTTGTCTAGTTTGGGTCTGCAGGGGGTATTCTGATTCACCCACCCCAGCCTTTGGGACTCCGGGGCAGGGTCCCAGGAGGAGGAAAAGGGAGCCCACTGTCCCTAAGGAGTTCCCGGGAAGCACCGTACCTGTGGTCCATGAGGTCACAAAGCCCGTCCGAGGAAGGCTCCTCCCCCAGGCCGGCGCGGAGCACCCCTGCAGGGCCATGCCCGAGCCCTGGGGAAGCTCCACCCGCTGGAGCCGCTGAAGTCCGAGGGGCTGGGCCCAGCGGGCTGGGGCCGGGGCCGGGGCGGCCAGGCGCCGGGGTGCCGGATCCCTGCCTCCGCGCCCCCGGGTGACCCGTCCTTTCTGCAGCCGCCATGAAGCGGCTCCGGAACAGGAGGCGTCCGGAGCCACGCCGGGGCCCCCCGCAGTGGGTCCCCACTCTGGGCGAGCTGCAGAAGACCCTCCAGCAGGGGGAGCACTTGCCCCTCCGCCCGCTGCCCATGTTCGAGAGTAACTTCATCCAGGTCCCCGGCTCTCTGCGCCCCGCGGGCAGGCGGAAGAGGGGCAAGAGGGGCGGGAGACCCCCGGTCCGGGCTGGCGGGTTCGGCGGGCAAGAGGCAGCTGGGAGACGTGATGGGGGTGGGAGGCTCGCTGTGGGGGAGCCAGAGGAGCGTAGAGACCCGAGTGGTCCCAGCCCCGCTCCCTGGACCCCCCAGGTGACCAATCGAGGGGCCCCGGTGTACGTGCACCACAGGACCAACCGAGTGACGATGGGCGTGGCCGCCTCCCTGCCAGGCTTGGTGCTGCCGGACATGCTGCTGATGGCCCAGCCCCCCGAGGACAGGGAGTGCTCCAACCTCGTCCTCACCAGGTGCCTCCACCCGCGCCCGCGTGCCCCGCGCCGGGGGGCGCGCTCTATTGCCGCCGGCCCCCGAGCGCCCGGCGCGCGCGCTACCGCCGCCGTGTCCCCCTCCCAGGATGATCCCGCTGGACCTGGCCCACCTCTATGTCCACGACCTGTCTGCCTGGCGCCTGAAGCTGCGCCTGGTCACAGGCCGCTACTACTACCTGGAGCTGGACGCCCCGGACAGCGAGGTCGGCTTCCTGTTCGACCGCTGGATACGCCTGATCAGCCAGCTCCAGCAGCCCGCCACTTCCTGGGCCCCTAGGACCCTGCACACGCCCCCCACGGGCCTCTCCCACCTAGGGCCTCCTGCCTCCACCTGGCGCCTCCAGGTGCGGCCCTGACCCCCACAGACCCCTGGGGCAGCTTTGGTTCTAAATTCCAGAGGGAGTCAGGACCAAAAGCCATGAAAGCATAGGAGCCCTGGCTGGGGGTCTGGACCCCCGGGTCTGAGGGGGGAGGAGCTGGGGGTCTGGACTGGGGAGGTAGTAGAGATATGGACACCAGGAGGAGACCCCCTTCCTGACTGCCCCCCCTCCCCTTCCACAGGTCCCATCCCACCACAGACATTCAGGTGAGCTGGCTGGGGTGTCCACTAGGCCCATCCCCCAGTCTCAGCTCCTCTGCCGCGCGTGGACGGAGCCCCAGCAGTCCCTCTCTTCCCTGTCCCCTGGCTGAGCCCCCAGGTGAGTCTCCTCGGGGCCTCTGCCCACCACCCCTGGGTCCTTGACCTGACGGGTCCCTGTCTCTTTCCAGTCACGACTGCCGAGCCCACCTTTCCTTACAAGATTCTGACAGCTCAGAGACAGAAGGCCAAGGTGAGTGGGCCGCTGGGCCTGGGGAGGCAGGGGGTCAGGGAGAGCAGGGTGGGGCATGAGGGGTTGAGGGGCTGCACCTCCTGACCACCCCCTCCACTACATACACACCGCCAGACCCTCAGGCGCAAATTCAAGTCTCAGGCCGTGGGTGACTCTCTGCCTCTCGTGTGGTCCCAGCTGGAGCATGCGGACGCCAGGAAGAAATCCACGGAAAAGAAGTAGGCGCGGGGCCTCGCCGCCCAGCAGGGCCAGGGGGCCGGGGGTGGGTCTCGGTGCAGAAGCTGCCAGATTCACACCGAATTTCCCCTGCAGGCCCCAACCCGATCTCCCCTCTGGCAGACCGAAGACTGAAATCCAAGTTTCTGGTGAGCACACACCCTCCTCCATGAATGGACCCCCAAAATTCTGACCTTTCTGCGGAGGGCTTAGACTGTTTTCTCCCTGCATCCCCTCCCCCCACCCCCCAGAGAAGCCCAGCATCACCATTCGGACCATCTTCAGCATCATTTCCAACACAACAGACCACATGGAGTCTTCTCCCAAGGCAGTTGTATATCCAGGGCTGGGGCAACGCTTGAGACAGCGCAGGAGGGGCTGGGGGCCTGGACCCCCGGGTCTGAGGGCGGAGGGGCCGGGGGCCTGGACCCCCGGGTCTGAGGGCGGAGGGGCCTCGGCCGGCGTCTGGGTGTCTCCAGCAGCCTGACCACCACTCCCCTTGCGTCCCCCACCCACAGGGTTGCTCTGACTCTGAAGGTGGAACGTGCCTGGCAGGCTTACTGGAGACCCCTTTACACTGTATCGCGGAGCACAGCCCTGAAACGCCCCTTCTGGGCACATGTGACGACCTGGATATGTGTGCGTGGCAGCAGCACGTGGACAACCTGATGGACCCTGAGACCAGCACCATGTCCAGCTGCTCCATCTGCCCGGCCGCCTACACTCCCAACTTCCCCAGTTTCAAAGAGAAGGCCAGGCCTCTGCGACCTACCTGGAAGCCCCTAGCTGTGCCCACTGCCCCTCATAAGGCTCCGTTCATCCTTGACCAGTCCAAGAGGGTCTCAGCCATGCCTGCTCCACTGCAGATGTCCACTGCACACGGCCCCTCCCAGAAGGCCACAGCTTATACTCCTGCTCCCAAAAAGGCCCCATTTCAGAAGCCCCCTCATGTACCAACCATTCCCCAAAAGGCCTCAGCTGTGCCTGGCCCATCTCAGAAACCCCGTCATGCACCAGCCATCCCCCAGAAGTCCCCAGTCATGGTTGCGCCATCTCAGAGGGCCCCAGGAACACTTGGTGTTTCCCCAAAGGCTGTTTCCCACCCTGCTCCCAACAGGAAATCTGTGTTCCTACCTGCTCCTTCCCAGAAGGGTCTGATCTTACCCACCCAACACCGCTTGACACTGGGCCCTGACAGCATCAGTGTGGTGCCCTCCAGAAGCCACGGAGGCGATATGCTTGAGAAGAGGAAGCCTGAAGAGAAGCCAGAGCCAGTGAAGTTAATGGGCACCAAGGAGAAGAACGTGGTAGACATGAGAACTCAGAAAACGACCGTGGAGGTGCCTTTCACCACCACTGAGAAGAAGTCAGAGGAAGTCCTGATCCGCAGCGCCCAGGAGATCGCCGTGAACGGCTTGAAGGGCAAGGGCAAGCTGGAGGACAGGGTCCACACGATGAAGGAGGAGATTGCTCTGGACATGCCAGGCTTCAAATCCAAGGAGGTGGGGCAGCAGCAGAAGTGGGTCAAGACCAAGAAATGGGCCATCCAAGAAGCCCCCCAGGAGCAGACCAGGCCCTTCTCCGTGGAAGGGCTCACCCTTGCCAAGCTGATGATCATTGCCGGCTCCAAGGACCCCACCTTGAGGTCAGGTCTGGTCGACCTGCCCTCCTGGCTCTCAACTTCGCAGGGGTGTGACTTGTCCACGATGGGCAGAGTACTCCTCAGCCCCACCCATTTGTCCATGCTGGAGGAGACACTGGTGGGGGTCAGGGAGCAGCCGCAGTTGGGGGTCAGGGTGAAAGAGATGCCCCAGGACTCAAAGGGACCTTCCAACGTGTCCTCTCACCCCAGGCGTGCAGCCAGCAGCCCCAAGATGAATGTTGCCTCTCAGACTCCCATCCCTCTGCCCTCCACGAGATGGGAGGACATACCCGAGTCGCCCACCTCACTGACTCCCATCTCAAAGATGGAGGCCAGGGTCTCCCAGCAACCCAGGAGAGTGTCTCAAGAGCCTGAGAGGGGGCCAGACCAGGGCCCTGTGGCCACAGTGGGGTCAAACCTGGAGATCCTCCTGCCCACCCTCTTGGAAATCGAGAGTATGGAGGACGAGGCCTCCAAGATGGAGAAGATAAAGGACGAGCTGGGCGCCTTTGCTCCTTCGCCCAGGTATTTGGCAGTGGTCATGATCCTCTCTACCTGGTGTCCACAAGGAGGCAGGGGGCTCACTCCCTCTTTCCTAACTTCCCTCTGGGCTCTCAGCATAGAGTGAGCGTCGACCAGGCACCAGGCATCATTCTATGCACTAGGGACGTAGCACTGAGCAATTCGGGGAGGAGGTTGCTCCTGGCATCTTTGGGGTGGAGCCCAGGGATACCCCTCAACATCCCACAGTGTAAGGGATGGTGCCCCACAAGATCGCAGTAGTGCTGAGGTTGGCAACTCTAACAACAGAATCTATATCAACTGTATTGTACGGTAGAAGGCGGGAGGGCTCTGGGCACATCGCAGGGTAGGGAGAGTTAGGTGTGGGGGTAGGCAGGTTCTGGTACCGGGTTGAGTTGGTCCAGGAGGGCCTCAGTGATCTGGTGTCATCTGTGTGAAGATCTCAAGGAGGGAGGTGAGGAAGCTGTGCGGACATCTGGGGAAATCCATTCCCTTCAGAAAGAACAGCCGCGGTAAAGTCCCTGAGGCAGGAGAGCACGTGATGTGCTGGGCTGACACGGAGCTCTGGGACGGCCCGGAGTGGGAATCGCGGTTACGCAGGGCCTTGCAGACCACCTCAAGTGGTGTGGGTTCGCTGCTGAGTGGCCCTGGAGGGTTTTGAGCAGGATGGCTGGAACTTACATATATTAGAAAGGATGCTCTCTGGCTGAAGGGTGGAGAGGTGGAGGGGGATGGGTGGACACCGGGAGAGGAGTGGGCCAGGCTGTTGCCATGGTGACCGAGGCAGAGGTGATGGTGGCTTGGACCAGAGGGGCGGGGACAGGAGTATAGAGGAGTGGGGCTCTGCAGATGCTCTGATGGTTGAGCCCATGGGCCAGCTCATGGGCTGTGCATGTTTGATACGGCACCAAGGGTGACCTTGAGGTTTGGGATCTGGGACACCCAGAAGGTGTGGCAGCGGAGGCTGTGGGTGCGGCAGGTGTCAGGGAGAAGACTGGGAATTCCGTCCTGGACATCTCACCTTTGAGATGTCAGGTGAGGATGTGGGGTAAACTGCTGGACACAAGTCTAGAATGATGTGGAGACTCACCCACACATGGACAGCTTCTGCAAGCCATGAGCCTGGGAGGTCACCAGGGAGCGAGGGCAGGCGGAGACAGGGTCCACAGTGTTTAGGGAAAGGGGAAACACGGTCAGAGAGGGTGAGCATGGAAAAGCGTCCTGAACCCACCAAGTAGAGAAAATGACCAGGAACATCATGGGAGTAGCCGTGTCGAATGCTGCAAGCAGGTGAAAGAAGACGGGCGGGGGGAGACAGAACCTCTGGATTTAACAGCAAGGAGGGGAAGAGGGAGGACCTGAATGGGGCAGGCTCAGGCGAGCACAGGGCAGGATCAGAGAGCTGCAACTCTTGAAAACGTGGCTGAGTGAAAGGAGCCAGACACACAAGGCCACGTCGTGTACGATGTGGTTTGCATGAAACGTCCAGATGAGGCAAATCCCAAGAGACAGGAAACAGATTGGTGGCTGCCTGCCGGGAGCTGCAAGGGGTGGGAGGGGTGGGGAGCAACTGCCTCAAGGATGCAAGGTTTCCTTCTGGGGTGATGAAAACGTCCTGGAAACTACGTGGTTGCACAACATTATGAGTGCAATTTAATGCCACTGAGTTGCACACTTTCAAATCATTACAATGGTAATTTTTGCAGGGTGTGTATTTCCCCAGTCGTTACACACACACACATACACACACACGTAAAGGGGAATAGGAGAGGAAGGGTTCACCAGCTCTTACCAAGAAATTCACTGGAAGGGAAGGAGGAACCTGAAGAGGAAGCTGGTTTGGGATGTGGGACATGAGAGGACTTCTTGAGAGAAAGGAGATGTTTGTTAGCGCATTTGGATGGTGGGGTGAAGGATCCAGAGTCAGGCTTGATATAGAGGAGGCAGGAGGGAGGGAAACCTAGGAGGGACCTTGGAGGAAACATGGGTTCCAGGTCAGGCTTACCAGGCCCTGGAGCAGGAACGCCCCCCATCGGCACTCACTACTCTCTCCCCGCGGGTCCCCCAAGCCCTCTCTAGCTTTCTTTCTCTCTCTCTCTCCAGCAGGCCGCACTCGCAGCAGTCTCAATAGTGGGATGCGAGGGACTCAACTTCAGTCGCCAGTGTCCAGAGGAGCCTACCGGGGCCAGGTAGCCCCCGAGCCCTGTAGGTCCGCCTGACGCCTGACACCTGGCCCTGGCGTCCAGGAGCCCGGCCCTTACCCTGGCTCTTTCCTCTTCCTCACAGGCCCCCAGGTGCTGTGCACCTCTACTGTAAGAAGCAGGGTGCTGAAAAGGCCGGGCGGGGGCGGGGTGCTTCTTGTCGGGTAGAGACCAGAGCTATCTATACGTTTATATAGGGGACGGGACGGGGCGGGGGGGCGGGAGCCGAGGCCCGGGAGAGCCCGCGTGGTGCCCCAGCTTCGCAGAGATTAAAAGCCAGAGTCTGAGACTCGGCCTGAGTGAGTAGCGCCTGCTGCCTGTGTGCTCGCGTCGGCCCCGAGAGGGGGCGGCGGGCGGCGGAGGCGGGGGTCGTCCGCACCGACCCCAGCCCGGCGTCCCGCAACGTTTCCTGCAGCGCAGCGGCTCCCATTGGCTGGGGCTCCGGGGGGCCCAGCCAATCGGGCCCGAGGGGTAGTGCTTTCTGGGCTGGGACCCCCGAGACTCCGCGGCAAGGGCCACCCCCGACGGAACCACAGGCACAGCTGACCCAGCGACCCGCCAACGTCTGCTGAGCGCCGGACAGGTGGGGACGGGGGCTGGGCTTCGGGGCGAGCGTCAGGAGCCGGGTGGAGCGAGGGGCGCTGGTCGGCCCCACGGAACCCACTCCTCCCCACAGCGCCGCCTTCGCCGATGCTGGGTGCTGAGTGCCCAAAGCCCTGCAAGGGGAAATGGCCAACGCCGCCTTTCGACCCGCGCTTCCCCAACCAGAACCAGACCCGCAACTGCTACCAGAACTTCCTGGGTAAGACCTCTCGGGCCAGGTCAGGGGCGGCGGGTGAGAGAAGGTGCGAGGCGGGCAGGGGCGCGCCCCGCACGAGGACGCGGAGACCGTTGGGGTGGAGAGGGAGCCGGCGACGGCCGGAGGGGCGGGGCCTCTTTAAAGGGGGGCGTGGCGTTATTTAAAGGGGGCGATCGTTCCTTGGAGGGCGGGGCGATGGAGGAGCGGGGCCTCCAGGTTGGGCTGGGACTGAATCTCGGAGGGGGCGGGGCCTACCAGGTAGGGGCGGGGCCTCATTAAAGAGGGCGGGATCGTTCCGTGGAAGGCGGGGGTCGAGGGAAAAGCGGAGCCTTGCCTGGAAGAGGAAGGTCCGAGTCGTGAAGGGGTCGGGGTTATGGGAGGTGGGCGGGGCCTTGGAGGGCGGAGCGGAGCCCTCCAGGTTGGGCTGGGATTGAATCTCGGAAGGGGCGGGGCCTATCCTGGAGGCGTGTGACAGAGTCCTGGAGGGAGGGAAGAGAGGATAGGCGGGGCCTTGCGGGAAGGAGGCGGGGCTGGCCCTCCCGGGGGCGTGGCTACGAGGGGCGAGCGAGGAGAGTGCCGGCCCGACGGGGGGCGGGGCCTCCCGTGGGGGCGGGACTACCTACCTGCTCGCCCCGCCCCGCCCCTTTCGGCAGACTACCATCGCTGCATCAAGACCATGAACCGCCGCGGGAAGAGCATACAGCCCTGCGAGTACTACTTCCGCGTGTACCACTCGCTGTGTCCCATCAGCTGGGTGAGCGGACAGAGGGCCGCACGGACGGGCCGGGCGAGGGTGGATGGGTCGGCTGAGTTAGGACGGCGCCCACTCCCCTCTTCCCCACCCCCAGGTGCAGCGCTGGAAAGAGCAGATCAAGGACGGGACTTTCGCTGGGAAAATCTAACGGTCTGAACTCGGCTTCTCCTCCGAAGAATCAGCCCCAGTGACATTCCCCGCCCCATCCTCTCATCTCCCGGAAAATGGGCCCCACCGCCCCAAACCTCACCCCGCTCCGCCCCGTCTTTAAGCCTCAAATAAAGCGGTGTTACTGTTGGTATTTCTCTTTAATGTCTTGTCGGTAAGGTGAGGGAGCATCGAGAGGCCCTTCCTGTACCCTGCCGCCGACACTACTGGTTCCAGTCGTGGGAGGGGTGAGGGAGCTCCTCCTGTCCCCTCCCCAGCTTCCCCCCACCCCACCCCCGCTCCAGCAGGGTCTGCCTTGGCTCTCTGAGTCCCAGCACTCGTCCGCTAGGATTGCTCCAGAGTCGTCCTGCCTCTCAGTCCCCCACTTGTCACTCAAGTCCCTCAGGGTCCTCTTCCCTTCCTGGGCCACCAGTCCCACCCCCTCCATCCCATCTCAGGTACAGAGGAGCAATGATTATACCATCCAGCACTGACCCGTCTCTCCCTCCCTGCTCCAGACCATTCCTGGCTCTACACCTTTCCCTCACCCCCATCTTCTTTGACTCCCCTCCCCTCCCGGTAAATCCCGGAACCCATCACTTGAGCCTCTCCCAACAGGGTGCCCCGCCTCGTCCCCTCGGTCTTTTCAGCACCTGTCCATGGCCAGGAGCAGCCCTCTCTGCTCAAACACGTCACTTCAGTTTCTCCTGCCAACCCCTCCCTGTGAGCGCCTCCAAGACACCCGGAGCTCCAGGCTGAATTATTCTTTGCCTCTGCCCCACTCCGTCTCTGAGCCTGCCCTCAGCCAAGCTCAGGCACAACAATGCGGAGGTTCATCCTGATTCCAGATGCCTCTCAAAATGTCACCTCTCCGGCCACCTCCACCACCACCACCATTGCCCTGAGCCAGGCTGAGTGACCCTTGACAGAACCTGGAGCCTGGGGCTTCTAGCCCGCTCCTGCCCTAGATGGACATGGGAGTGGGGGTGGGGTGGATTTGACTGTTTATTCTTGAAGCTGTCAGCCTCTTGGGGCAGCCCGGACCCCCAGACTCTGCCTGCAGTGATCTCATAGGCCCCCCATTCAACCCCAGGGTTCAAAGGTGGCTATTACTAATCATGTGATGACTTCCTGGCCCCCCCCCAACCCCGGGCAAGCCTCCTGACCTGCATTACCTCAGTTTCTCCAGCTGTGCAGAGAGATGGTGCAAACCCCATTATCAGGAGAGGTGGGACGACGGGAGGGGCTGAGCCAGTTGGGGGGAAAACACTCCCCCCCACCCCTCTACATTGCCCTCATCTCCCCCCTCCCCAGGGCACACCCCAGTGTGCCATTTCCCACGATGGCTCCACCGAAACCTTGGCCTCAGGCTCCCGCTCTCAGACCACAACCTGCAAGGCACCCGGGCAAATGAGGGCACAGGGTGTGGACTCAGACAGACAGACAGGCTGGAAGCTATGGCAGGGGGCGGGGGAGGGGGGTGTGTGAGGCGTTCTCGCGACCTCCGCTGACCTGCAGACCTCTGGCCTGCACAGAGGTGGCGCTGCCGCGGGGAAGAAAGCAAGCTGCAGTGCCACGCGGGCAAGCTCTGAGTCACAGCACGGACCGGAGGCCGTCTGAACACTCGCTGAGGTCACCCAGGTAGTGCCGAGCACCACCCGACACCTGTGCGGCCGCGACCGCGGCCAGCCTCCCAACCTCCCCAGGCGCCAGTTCTGCCGCAGCCCCTTCCCTTTCCCCCTTCTTCCCCTCTGGGGCCAGGATCCTGGCCCCATCCCTGCACCACCTCTGGGACTTCTGACTCGCCCAGCCTCCTTGCTGGCCACCTCTGTCCCTTGGATGCCTGAGCCCAGGGCAGGGCCAGACCCACCTCACCTCCAGCCAGCGGACCAACGCTCTCAGGCCCCAAACTCTGGCTGTGAACACCTCCTCCACCACGCCGGGCCAGCTTTGCCTGGCTACATCCTGAAACCCCCAGGTCAGCCTCCCAGGACAAAGGAAATGGAGGCCTCTGGCATCCCCCGTCCCCCACCTGCATCCCTGCTCCCCTCCCAGCTCCTCTCCTCTCCATCCTCAACCTCTTCCAGCCTCCTCTCATCACCACCACCCTCTTCCCATCCCTCTGCAGCTCTTGCCCCCCGCCCCCCCCCGCCTCGCCCCGCCACAGGTTCAGGATCATAGAATCACAAAACCGTTTGCTCCGTGAGCCATCCGGGCGCTGTGCTCTGTCCACCCACCGCACCATCCCATGGAAGCCACTGCTGAACCAAGCCCTGGGCCTCCCGTGAGCACAGAGCCAGCCTCTCCTCTGATACCTGCCTCTTTCCCAAAGATCTCAGAGCCTGGATGAGCTCTGAACATGGGTTCAAGTCCCAGCCCTGAAGCCTGCCAGCCCCATGGCCTAAGGCCTCTGGGCTGGGGCCTTCTCACCCACGTCACAGTGATAACACCTACACTTTGCAGGGCCGTGGGTAGGATGATGTCGTGTGACGAGTGAGAACAGTGTCCAGCCCAGCTGCTCTCAGGGGGTGTGAGATCTCCATCTATTGGACAACCTGTGGCATGTCGGTCCAGTTCTGGTGCCCAATATCACACCGGGTGGTGGGGTGACTGACTGTCAGTTGCCCTCCCGATCGGCAAGCCCAGGATGACCAAACCCATCAACAGGGCCCTGGAGCTCCTGGTGTGTGTTCAGTCGCCTCAGTCATGTCCAACTCTTTGCGACCCCATGGACTGTGGCCTGCCAGGCTCCTCTGCCCATGGGATTCTCCAGTTAAGAATCCTGGAGTGGGTTGCCATGCCCTCCTCCAGGGGGATCTTCCCAACCCAGCCAGGGATTGAACTCATTTCTCCTGCACTGGCAGGTGGGTGGTTCTTTACCACTAGCGCCACCTGGGAGCTCCTGGAGGCCGAGGGTAAGAGGGTCAGAGAGCGCCCTCAAGGGGAGAAACGGGAGCCAGGCCCGAGTGTCCTGCCTGGCTCCCCTGCTGTCTCAGGCACAGCGTGCGGCACTTCCTGAGACTCTGGGCTTACTTTCCGTTTCTTTCAGCTCTCTCCTTCTCCTCCTCCGGCCAACCTCCCCGTTTCCTTGCTCTGGCCCCCTGGTCTACGATGGGGTTCTCAGCCTGAGCCTTGACCCTCTGGCTCTCTCCCTGAGCTTGCCCAGCCCCAGATCCACCCGGACATTCCAGGGCCTGCCGGCTCACAGGGACGCCTCTCAGCTCCCTGTCGAGGCTGGGGCTCCGTCTGCCTGGCGGCACAAGGTGGGCTCGGCGCAGTACCAGCTCTGCGGCCTCAGGCAGACGTGCCTGCCCTCCGGGACCACCTGCAGAGGTGCGGGGCCATCCCGGCAGCGCTGCTGTGGAGGCAGACACTGGGGTGCCTGGGCCGTGATGGCATCGGTTGTACTACCTACCTACCTCCTTCCCCATCATCTTGTCACTCTAGCCCACAGGTCTCGCAGGGGACTGGCTTTGGCCCCAAGGGGTACATTTGGCAAGGACCACAGATATTTTTGTCACCACGGAGGGGGTGCTACTGGCATCTCTGGGTGGAGGCTAGAGAGGCCAGCCCTGGTCCTGAGACACAGGACTGGCAGCTTAAGGTGGCAGCAGTGCTGAGGATGAGAGACCCGGATCACTGCTTTCTCATCTCCATTGTTTTAGGGTCCAGACACTTTTGAGGGTTGGACAAAGGCTCTCAGCCCTCTGGGCTCAGAACACGCACGAGAATGTGCAGTTTCTACATGGGAAACGGGGCCCTTGGAACCTCCAGCGTCCATCCAGGCTGACTCCTGCTCAGCTGTCACATTTGTCTAGAAGGCATGGACTTCTTGTTTAGAGGGACGGGTTCCTTAGTGACTGTGTCAGCCATCTCTCTTCATCCTCCTCACTGCCACTTGCTGACTGGGAGGCCCTCCCCCTCCTTACTTTTAACCTCAGGGAGAAAGCTAACAAGGTTCAGCAGGACTCGCATGGAAAAAAAGACACTTTCTCGTTCTAAAAGGAATCAAACAGGCTACACATAAATGGTCTTTCCTGCTGGCTCAAATGGTAAAGAGTCTGCCTGCAAGGCAGACCTGGATTCTATCCCTCGGTCAGGAAGATCCCCTGGAAAAGGGAATGGCAGCCCACTCCAGTATTCTTGCCTGGAGAATTCCAGGGACAGAGGAGCCTGATGGGCCACAGCCCATGCGGTCACAAGGAGTCGGACACAACTGAGTAACTTTCACTTCAAACTTCAAACATATATGAAACGAACTTTAAAGTTAGAAAGAATAGTCACCTGCCTTGAACTGGCCACCCCGTTGGCCCACCCGGGTCTTCCGACAGTCCCATCAGTCCCTCCACGTTCCTCACCAACACAGCCTGGCCTTGTCAGCCTCCAGCGTAAACTTTTCCATGGTTGTCATGGAGGGGATAAACCAGGGCCTGCAGCCCACACCTGACCCCCAACACTTGCGATATGGTCATGAGGCCTCAATGAACAAGAAGGAAAATGTCCACAAGACACTTTGCAGGGGGTTGGGGGGGGTCACCTGCTGTTAGGAAGCACTGATTGTCAGCTGTTAGTATTTCTGTAAAAGGGGGTTGAGGTGAAAATTAAGAGGTGGTGGGAGGAGTTCTCTGGTGGTCCAGGGGTTAGGATTCTGGGCTTTCACCACCATGGCCCCAGGTTCAATCCCTGGTCAGGGGACTGAGAACAGAACTGGATCTCAAGAAAGGAGACGATTCACTGTCCTGGCCTCATGGAGCTAGGCCAACCCACATGACACACATGAGGGACTCTGACTTCAGACAAGGGTGATCTGGCCCCACATGACCCAGGGTGTCACTCTAATTGCTGGACCTCAGTTATCTCATCTGGAAAATGGGCAGACTCCCCTCCTGCATGAGATGATGGGTCTGGAAGCATTCTTCACAAGCACAGTTTGTGTGGTAGTGTGATTCTTGCCTCTGTACTTGGCCATCCTCAGAGTCCACTGTCCTTTCACCCTCCCAAGCTTCTTAGGGGCCAAAGTCTGGTCTCCCCATCAAGGCGTAGGGTTTCACCCTCCCAAAGGACATCTCTTTAGAACATAAATCAAAATGAAATGCTTCCAAGAGCACTGCTTATAACAACGTTTTAATAAAATAAAATAAAAAGTTCAAGTGCTTCCAACCCCCCAACATATCCCATTCTGGTGTGGGGGAGTGGAGAGACCCCCCACACCCCAGTAGCACCAGGGATAGCACCATGAGAAAGATGAGGTCGCACCCGGCCTCCCTGAGACCCACGGGGGTGGTGGGGACAAGCCCCTGGCCAACCCCCCTCAGCCCCCACTCAGACAGTCACAGGCTGAGAGCAAACTGACCCCCCCTCCCCCACAGGGCAATGTCTAGGGAGGCCACTCAAGCCAGCCCCACCTCCCCCAGGCCTGCGGGGCAGCCCTGCCCCTATGGCTTTGCTCCCTGGGCAGAAGGTGGTGGGCAGGGAACCGCTCTTTCAGCCCTGCGGCCCGGGCTGGGGACGGGGACGGGGGCGGGGAGGGGGCAGTGGCCAGGGCTCCCTGCCAGGGTGGGGGTGGCTCAGGGGTCAGCAGTCATAAAGGATCAGGGGTCAGATCCCTGGGGGTATCCAAGCCAACCTGCCCCCAGGTCAAAGCTGTGCTGGAGTCGAAGGTCAATTCCTTCCCAGAAGTCCAAAAACTCCTTCTGGAGGTGGCTCCCCAAGAAGCTGGGCAGGAGGGGACCAGGAAGGACACCCTGCTCTCCGGGCCCAGGTCTCCCTGTCTAGCCCATCACGGCCCATCACTGTTGACATCCAAGTCAATGGAGCCATGGCTGACCACCAGCCGCAGGCGCTTGGGTGGGGAGAAAGGGGTGAAGGCAAGGGCCTGCTTGGGGACGGCGATGGGGCCTGGGGTCCCGGCGGGGGCAGGGTTGGCAGTGGCAGGCAGGGCTGGCGCCACGCGGCTCAGATCCACACGGACCACAGAAGGCAGCCCATAGCGCCGGGCCCAGTGCCAGTCCTGCTGGGGGGCCCAGCAGGCGCGGGGGGCCTGACCCAGGGCCACCCGGGCCTCTGCCCGCAGGCAGCAGTGGGGGCCGCAGCCTCCCCACCGGTGCAGGGAGATGCGGGCAGCTCGGAGAACCGGAGGCGGCGGGGCTCGCCGGGGTTGCAGGCGTCGGCGCCTCCGGGGACGCACCCGGAGCTGGGGCTGAGGCAGCCACTGGAGCCAGAGGGGCGAGGCATCGAGTCGGGTGCTGCAGGGCGGGGGGCGCAGGGGCTGGCAGGCGGCTGTGGAGGCCCGGGGGAGGGGAGAGGAAAGGGTAGCTTTGTGAGCAGGGCTCCCGCAAGGGCGCACAGCTCCTGCTCAGGCTGGCCGCCTCCAAGGCTCTTCCTGGAGGGATGAGAGAGGCGGAGGGCAAAGACGGGGCAGGGGACGGGCCCGCGGACAGTGCCCACCCCGTGCTCACCGCAGAAGGGGTCCCGGCGCAGCGGGGGTAGGTGGGCACAGGACCGGGGCCCGTCCAGACCTTGCTGCAACCGCCGCTTGGTCTCCCGGAGCTCGTACTTCTCCAGCGGCCGGGGTGGCAGGGGCTCCCTGGGCCGCAGTCGGAAAGCGCCCTCCCCTCTCCTGGGGGTGGGAGGGCGGTGAGGAGGGAGGGCTGGGCCCCCGAGGACGCACTTCCGGCTCCCTGCCCCAAGGTCCTTGGCCCACCTCTCGCAGGTGTAGCATTCACAGTGCTCATTCTTCTCGCCAAAAAAGCCCTCGCCGTAGAAACAGGTCACCTCGTCCCCCGGCTCGATGTCCCGGAGCACCTTCACGCAGGCTGCGTTTCCATCTGCAGGCACAAACTGGGGGCCAGAGGCTCAGCGCCCCGCCCTGGGGGTGGCTTGGCTCCCCGCCCCCACCTCCTGGCCTGGCCTGGGCCCCTGGCCTCACTGCCTGCCCCTGGGATGGGCAGGGGCCGAGCCCCAGGACACGCCCTGCCCAGGGCCTGCCCTCTGTGCCGGCTCCTTGATCCCCCCCTGCTTTGCCGGCTCCCGCCCTCGCTGCAGGACGATGACCTAACCAGGCCTGGCAACGCAAAGGAACCGCTCCCTCCGGCCCGTCCCCTGGCTCCTCGGTGGCCGGCCTGCACAGCCTGCTTCTGCCGCCTCCCCTTCTCCAGGCCCGGGCCCACCCCCAGCCCCAGTCCCGGATCACCACCCCCCTCATGTGGCTGCTCCTGCCTCTAGGTTCCTCCTCTGGGAGAGGTGGGACTCCCACCCACCCGCCTGTCCATCTGTCCGCTGGTCTGTTCATCCCAGGCTGGCACACTCCTGGGAGTGGCCCTGGCCTCTGGCCTGCCTGACGCCAGGACAGCTGCCCGGCGTCTCCCGAGCAGGCAGTGCCAGGTGTCCGCATTCCCTCCGTCCCTAAGACCCCTCTGGAGCCAGCCCCTCAGGGTCTCCCTGCCCTGGGCTACCCACCAGCCTCAGCCTGTACCCCACGGGAGCCGCCGTGGGGTGACCGAGCTCACACGCGAGGGGAGCCCCCGTGCCGCGGCCTCCCGGCCCTCCAGCCTGACGCCCCATCTGAGATGCCCTAGCGGGCGCCCCTTCGCCCTCAACACCTGGGAAAACTCTCCTCCTCCTCCAGTGCCTGGCTCTGACTGGTACAGCCTCGGCTCTGCATCACGAGGGGGCTGGCACCCCCCTCACCAAGCCCTGCCTCCTCTCCCTCCTACCCACTGTCTGTGCCCCAAACCCCACAGAACACTGACACTCAGCGGCCTTCACAGTTGTGCCAGCAGGCAAGTTCTCATCCTTTCCCATCTGAGAAGAGAAACCAGGGCCCGGGCGGTGGAGCCAGGACTCCAACCTCCTCACATGGGGGGCTCTGGAGGATGGCCAAGGCCAGGGAGGCCCACACTCACAGGGCAGACGCCCAAGGCCTTGCTGGGCGTCACCCCTCAACTCCCTCCCACGAACTCGGTTCTCCACACACACAGAACAGGGGGGCCTCTCTCTGCCTCCCAGGGCCTCCTATCAGGAGGAGCCCTGGATCTCCAGGAGGGCAGGGCTCTCTCTGACCTCACTCCCGGGGCCTCCCCCGCATCCTGCTATCATCACAGCTGCAGGGGCTTCTGCCTGGGAGGCCGGGCAACAGGCACAGGCAGGGGCACCTCGGGTCTGCCCACCACCACCCTCCCCCTCAACCGGCCCCGCCCCCGGCCAAGGTTCGGAGCGGGGGCACTGCAGCCAGCAGGGGGCAGTGTGACTGCGTCCCAGTGTGACTCTACCAGAGCCCCCTCCTGCCTCCCGGCACGGGCAAGGACGGGTGGGAAGCTGCTCGGTCAGGTAGGGAGACCCCCCCGACAGTTTCTAGCTCTTCACTGACCCGAAAGCTCCTCCCCACGTGCCCCTTCCTCCCCGGATGTGGGATCCCCAGGTCTCACCTTGCAGTTGGGTTTGCAGTCTGGAGCCAGTTGTGAGGGTGCAGGGGAGAGAAGAGACTCGGTTCAGAGGAGCCGGAGAACTGGGGCACGCCCCTCCGCCCCTACCCCTGGGCCGGCCCCTAGCCCCGCCCCCACCGTGGTTGATGAAGGCGGCAGGGCCGAGCCACAGCTGAGCGCTGCGCTTGCGGGTCGAGTACATGATGCTGAAGTCGTTCTCCCCGGCCCTCAGCAGCTCCTCGTCGGCCTCCCGCAACTCCGCGATGCAGCCCACCAGCAGCTCCAGCTTCTCGTTCTTTTTCCTGCCAAGAAGCCGGCTCGCTGTGGGTCAGTGAGTACCTCCCCAGCCACCAGCACTGGGGACAGGGGCCTCTCATCCCAAGCCTCCTGTGGGAAGAACTGATGCAGGCCAGCGCGCTCCACCACCCAAATGTCTCTGAAAGTCACACTGCTGCCCTACACCCACAGATGCCTGGTGGGCATCCTCTCCTGCTTTCGGCTCCTCCGGCGCCCACTGCCTCAGCTTCCCACGGTCCAGTCCTGCCTGGAAGACCCCCCCCCAACCCAGGCACCCCAGGCTCTTCACTAGACCCTTCAGTCACTCTGTGGGTCTCAGCCTCGGCCTGGCTCCCAAGTACACTCTCGAAATCCCCAGGCAGGCTAGGATGCACAGCTGTGGTCAGCCCTGTGAGCTTGCACCACTACCACCTCCCTTTTCACTAGACTGCACGCAGAGGGCAGGGTTCCTCTTGCTTACTGTCCTGCCCTCATACCCAGCAGTGATTGCTACTTGGCGGGGGGCAGCCTGGTGAGGATGAGAGAAAGGACAGCAGTGCACTCTTGGGCACAAGGTCAGTCCTTTCCCAGCAGTCCCGGGAAGCCTGGGTCGCTGGAGGGGGTCTCATCTCCCGGAGGGCTGTGGTAGGCCAGGGGGGTCCTGGGGGCCAGGCCCCGCCTCCTTTCTCTCAACACTGACATCTACATTGCCCTGTTGCCACAGTGCTGGGTCTCCTCCACGACAGAGGGGGTGTCTTCTCCCAGCTGTCCCCGGGGAGAGATGCCTCCTGCAAGGCCTGGGCTGCGAATCCTGCCCTCTTACCATGCGCGAGTTGACACAATCTTGGCTCCATTTGTCTCCATGGAATAACGGGTACAGGGCAAGATGGTGAAGCCACTTTCAGGCAGGAAGGCGCGGAGGTAGCGATAGATCTGGGGGAGGTGAGGGGGTGGGTGGGGTGAGGAGCTGGGGCAGGGTCGTCCTTGGCCCTCACTCTCCTGGGTTCTAGTCCTGCTCTACCACTGACTCACTGTGTGGTCTCAGGGGGCTCACTTCCCCTGTTGGGGCCTCAGTTTCCTCATCTGTCAAACGAAGATGTTAGACTCCATCTCAGAGGGCCCCCCAGCGAGCCTGTCTTAGCAGTCTCTGAGCCTTGCTTTAGATGGTCCCAATGGATAGGAAGTCAGGGAGTCCTGGGGGGCTGCGCTGAGGGTCTGCCCGATAGGGCGGAGGGCCCGGGACAGGTCGGGGAGACAGAACATGAGGGCCAAGGGGAGGAAAGGGAAGGGCTCCCTCACGTGGGTCTTGAGGGCAGCCTCCTGCCGTGGGCCCCGGCTCTGGAAGTAGTGGGCCATCCAGCCTCCCAGCGTCAGGGCCCGGTACGCAGCCTCCAGGTCCCGCTGCCTCAGGAAGGCCTCCAGAGCTGAGCGCAGGTGGTGCTGTCGTCGCAGGGGGGGCACGGGGCTGGGGGAGAGGGCATGCCTGGGTCCCAGGGCCTTGGCCTATTCCCTGTGGGCCTTCCCAGGCTCCACCCCCACCCCCGCTGGGAGCTGAGAGGAGGATGGGGCAGAGGGGTGGTGGTGGCGGGGCAGGGGTCCCGGGTCCCGATATCGCTGGGTCCACCCTCCCCCGGGTTGCCTCACCTGACGTTCATCTTGTGGGTGCGGAAGCCGAGGTAGGGGTCCAGGACGAGGCTGGTGGCCAGGTCGTCATTCTCACACAGTTCTCTGGCGGTTACTCTGTCGGGCCCCATGGTGCCCCACGCACCATGCTGCCTCTGGTGGCAATGGCAGGGGGTGGGGAACTCGAGGCAGGGGCGCAGCACTGGGATCCCGAGTGTATGCTTGCTCTCTGCCACTTGTGAGCCCTGTGAGCCTGGGGCAGGCCCTTTGGCCTCCTCATCTATAAAGCGGGGAGAGAAGCAGTACTGACTTCGCAGGGCCCTCAGTGAAGGCGAAATGCAACAAGTGCTTCTGACACTGGGGAGACCCCCCCCCCAAGAAATGCCAGCCACCATCCTTAGTAGCTGCACCTCGGCAGCCTCCTGAGCACAAACATAAACCACTTATGACAACTCCCCCGCCCTTGCCCACGCACACACATTCATAGACCCCATGTGTGCACGCAGATTCCCTAGGACTCCCATATACACGTACGTACACACGTACACACAGACACACACGCGCGCGCGCGAAGGCACGCAAAGGTCCCTACAGACCAGGGAAGGCTGATTAATTGGCAGTCTGCGATAACCCTGAAGGCTTAGTCCTGCAGGAGGTGGGAGTCAGGGGACCCCCAGCAGCAGCTCCTGCCCGGCCAGAACCGCTCGTTCCTCAGCCCACCCCCACTTTCCCGGCCTTGGCCACCACCCCCCTCCCCAGCAGCCCCCGGGAGCCCTCCTCGGAAGGCTCGGGGTGAAACCTCAGGCAGTCTGGAGGAGGAGGGGTGGTGAGGGGAGGGAAAGCCGAGGAAGGCTCCAGCACCTGCTCTCTCTCCAAGGATTCCGGGGGAGGGGCGCGGAGGACAAAGCGGGGGGAGGGGGGAGAGAAAAGGAACGTGTGGAGAGGCAGAGGAGGCCCAGCAAAAACACGGGAGAAGGACGGCGATTAGCAAAACGAAAACAAAACAAGCCTCCTAACCCCGACGGCGGAGGCCTGCCCGGGGGGTCGACGGGGGACTGCGAGGAAGGGGCGCTACAGCGGCTGAGAAAGGGGGCAGAGACCCCAAGGCAGAGGAAAATTAAAGAGGAGGCGCTGCGGGACGGCGCTGGGACGGAACTGAAGCTGCAGACGGGCGAGGGGGTAAAGGCAAAATGCGGACGCCAGGCAGGGAGAAGGCCCGGGCTGCCCGCGGGGAGGCTTGGGGACCCAGTGAGGACCCCAGGAAAAGCCAGCAGGGAGACCAGGGGTCCAGAGAAAGCAGAGAAGGACCTGGAGGTCCAGGGAGGGTCCTGGAAAGGTAGAGGGGGGCGGTCCAGGGGTTCCACAACGGGGTTGGGGAGGCAACCGGGGCCTGGGGGAGTCCGGGGGCTCCAGGAAGGAACCTGAAGAGCCGCGAGGAGCACGCCCGGGCTCTAGGGTAGGGCCTGGGTAGGCAGTGAGAACCCAGGCTAAAGGGCTGAGGTGCTGAGGAAAACTGGGGGGAGCAGACACGGGCCTGGGGAAGACCTTGGGGGAGGGGTGGTTTCCAGGGGCCTGGGCAGGCGGCGAGAGTGCAGGGGACGCGCCTGAGGGCCAAGGACGGGAGTGCAGAGTCAGAGGGCGAGCTGCGGGTCCAGGGAAGGGCCTGAAGCGCGAGAGCGGGGACTAGGGGAGGAAGCACAGGGAAGGGGCTGGGCACCGAGAGCAGCCTGAGGCTCGCCGAAGGGCCAGGAGACGTGGGCGCCTGGGCACGAGGAGGGGCGGGCGGGCCAGGGGACAGACGGGGCTGGGGACGACCGGGAGCCAAGGCGGCGCGGGGCGGGGGCCGAGAAGGGGCTCAGAGGTCGGGCCCCGCGCCGCCCCTCACCCGCTTCTCCTCCTCCTCCTCCTCAGGCGCCCGCGCCGCGGCTGCCACCACCTCCCACAGCCTCCTCCAGCTCTCGTCAGACCGGGTCGCCGCGCCTCCAGTTAGCCCCGCCGGGCCCACCCCGTCACGGCCACTACGGCCTCCCATTGGCCAACGTCTCCGCCACTCTTCAATTGCTTAGAAGCTTGCGCCGCTCCCATTGGTCAGGCTCCGTTCTTCCCCGCCCCTATAGCCCCCCTTCGGTGCCCCTACAGAACCCCGCCACGCCCGCGCTGCCGTCAAAGCGCCGCCAACTGCACCTAGTGGCTGCCGCCCCTGTCCCTCCGCTGCTGCCATGGAGACGTATCCCCGCCCACAGCCAGAAGGTGACGCTCTCATTGGCCGAAAGCGCTGTCGTTCCGGGAGAAACTCGGGTTTGGGTCGGGTTATTTGGGTACAAGAGGGAAGAGGGAGGGTTCCGTCGGCTACAGAGCCCGAGTGTGATTGGTTGGCCGTGGAGCAACTCATGCTTCCATTGGCTAAGGTCTCCGCCTATCACCGTTAGGGTAACGCCCTCCCTGTTCTCCTTCTCTGGCGAAACCTTCGGCCACCAGAGGGAGAAAGCAGGAAAGCCGCGGCGGACCAGGCAGGGGGTTGAATGCGCGCGCACTTCTGTTCTTTCTTTCCATCCCCCTTACCCCCAACTCGGCTGGACCTGCGGTTGCCAAGGCGACAAAACTTTATTGACAACCCTGCCGAGTACAAAGGGCTTTTCCTTTCCTTCCCCGTTCTAGATCACCTTCTTGTCCCCCCAAAAACCCTGTTTAATTTTGAATAACTACAATAACAGTCTGTGGGCGAATCGATCATAAAGAGGGAAGTGGGGGCTTTGGAGAAAGCCGTGACTCATGGGGCGCTCTCATGGGGCACCCCCGACCCCCCCAATAGGGATCACCCTCCTGCTACAATCCTAGAAGCGAACTCAATTAGCAATTCATCATAATTACGCTCAGAATAATAAGCCTCACATTTGGAGCAGGCGGTCTTTGTTTTGTTGACTGCTAAATATTCTGTGCTCTTGGAACAATGTGTAGTATGGAATAGGTGCTTCGTTAATTTGTGCTGAAGGAATGAATGTATGAAGCTGGTTTCTGCAAACAGCCCTTCTGTGACTGTGGAGAAGTGGCTTGCTCTCTACGGGCCTCAGGCTCACATCTATAAAATGAGAACCCCTCTTTGAGAGATCTTCCTGAACACCCTCCCCAGGGTCTTTCATCTGTGCTTCCAGGCTCTCACCTTCTGTTCTTACTGTCCCTTCCCCAACTAGGACTTAACCTCAGACCTGAGACACCCCCAACTTAGGCACATCCCCCCCACTTCCGCCAAGGATGGCTCAGACAGTAAAAGAACTCGCCTGCAATGCGGGAGACCTGGGTTCGATCCCTGGGTTGGGAAGATCCTCTGGAGGAGGGCATGGCAACCCACTCCAGTATTTTTGCCTATAGAATCCTCAGGGACAGAGGAGCCTGGCGGGCTACAGTCGCAAAGAGTCGGACACAACTGAGCGACTAAGCACTGCCTACAGCATCTTCACGTAGGGGAATGCTATACAGCAGTGAAAGTGAGTGATCCAGCAGTCGGTATATCAGCCTGGACAATCCCAAAGCATGCTGCTAGTTGCAGAAGTTTACAGAGTCGAATGCATACGGTTAAAGAAAAAAAAAAAAAGAAAGAAAGAAACAGGAGTTGTGTGTGGACATGTAATAAAACGCAAACTTGCCTAGGTATGACATGGGGTGGGGGTGGGGGGTGCCCTAGTGGCGACCCCTGGGGGAAAGCGGAAGGAATGCAGTCAGGAAAGCTACTCAGGACATTCTTACCTGCAATTATTTTTTCTAAGCTGGCAGGTGGAAGCTTTGAATTCACTATATTCCCTGTTTTTTTCTACATGTCAGAAATATTTCATAATGTAAATAAAATTTTGACCCGCCAATGCCACTTCCAGGGTATTATGCTAAAGAAATAATGGGAAAGTGTTAGAGTATTTAGATGTTTGTCTCAGCATTTGTTGAAAAAAGCAAAAAAATAGGAAAAACTGTAATGTCCAACTGTAGGAGATTGGTCTGACTGATTACAGCATACCCCTAAGATGGAAGAACAGCAGTACCTAATAGTTAACTGAGCTCTTAACACATGCCAGTCACTTTGCAAATAGTCCTGTGCTTGTGAGCTAAGTCTCTTCATTCGTGTCTGACTCTGCGAGGGATAGGCTATTAGCCCGTTTTACAGATGAGCAGACTGAGGCTTTCCGAGGGGATGTAACTGACCATCAAATCATAGAGCTTCTACTCTCAGCCCCTACTGCTACATTGCCCAGATAGGATCCAGCTTGTTCTCCACCCACAGATGACATAAGAGACACCCTGGGAAAAGAATAAATCACTGACACACGCTACAACTTGGATGAGCCTTAAAAGCATCATACTGGGTAAAAGGAGCCAGACACAAAAAGTCACATATGGAGTGATTCGATTTCTATGAAATATCCAGAACAGACAGAAAGAGAGACAGAAAGCAGATTTGGGGAATTCCCTGGTGCGCCAGTGGTTAGGACTCTGTGCTTCCGCTGCAGAGGGCACAGGTTCAATCTCCGGTTGGGGAAATAATATCCCGAATGCCGCATAGCAACAAAACAAACAACCAAACAAAACCCCAAACAGGTCCATGGTTGTCCGTGGCTGGGGAAGAGGAGAATGGGGAGGGACTGATATCGGATGCGGGGTTTCCTTTTCTGGATGAAGAAGTTCTGGAACTGGAGAGGAGTGACGGTTGCCAAGTGCCGTGCGTGTGCATAATGCCACTGAATTGCATACTTTCAAATAGTTAAAATGGGGCTTCTTGGGGGCCCAGGGGTTAAGACTCTGCCTTGTAATGCAGGGGACACCGGTTTGATCCCTGATCCTGGAAGATCCCACATGCTGCGGGGCAACTAAGCCCAAGCGCCACGACTACTAAGACTGCTCTGGAGTCTGAGAGCTGCAGCTACTGAGTCCACGTGACGCAGCTATTGAAGCGCGCTCCACTAGAGCCGGTGCTCCACAACAGAAAAGTCACCGCAGCGAGAAAATCGAGCACTGCACAGAAGAGCGGCCCCCGCTCTCAAGCAACTGGAGAAGAGCCTGAGCGGCTAAAAACAAATAAATATTTTCTAAAAAATAAAGTGGTTAAAACGGCAAATTTGACATTACATATATTCTGCCACCAAAAAATCAAGCAAATAAAAACAACAACAAAAATAGAAATGCCACCAAAAAACAAAAAGAGAGAAAATTATAATCACCTTGAGAATGTAGTGAAAATATGGATTCCAAGGTTTATCCTCTAGAGAGCCTGGTCAAGTATTTAATAACTAATTATTTCAGGACGTTGCTGCACAAAGTGTAACCATGGACCAGAGAATCAAGCAGGATCCCTCAGGCGCTTGGTAGGAATGCAGAGTCTCAGGCCCCCACCCCTGACCTCCTAAATCAAAATCTCCCAGACTGGTGACTCAGATTCCCAGGATGTTTGAGAAGCGTCCCTTAGAAGACGCCTTGTTGCAGGTGGCTTCCTCAGACCAGACATTCACTGCTGGCGAGATGTTTTGGGCTTGTTAACTCTCAAGGTTGCAGGTGAACTACTAAGGGGCGGGGGTGGTGATTTAGTCACTAAGTCGTGTCTGACTCTTGCAACCCCATGGACTGTAGCTCGCCAGGCTCCTCTGGCCATGGGGATTCTCCAGGCAAGAATACTGGAGGGGGTTGCCATTTCTTTCTCCAGAGGATCTTTCTGACCCATTGGCAGGCAGATTCTTTACCTCTGAGCCACCTGAGACGCCCTGTTTACTGAGCATTTATTTTCTAATCTGTCAAAAAGGCCACCGTAGCTTAGTGAGAATCTGGAATTACTGCCTGGCCTCAAATTCTAATTCCGTCATTGACCAGTTTTGCGATGTGTTTTTGTAAATTAGTCACCCTCTGAGCACCTCAGTATCCTTCCCTGTTTGGATTTTTATTTATTTTGGGCCACACTGTGTGGCACGAGGGATCTTAGTTCCCTGTCTGGAGATTGAATCCCTGCCCCCTGCATTGGGAGCACTGAGTCTTAACCATCAGACCTTCAGGGAAGTCCCCTGTCTATAAAATGAATTAAACAGTTGCTTCTGCATAAGATTTGTTGTTGCTGTTTATTTGCCCAGTCATGTCCAGCCCTTTTGTGGCCCCATGGACTGTAGCCCACCAGGCTCTTCTGTTCATGGGATTTCCCAGGCAAAAATGCTGGAGTGGGTTGCCATTTCCTTCTTCCCAACCCAGGGATCAAACCCAGGTCTCCTGTATTGCAGGCAGGTTCTTTACTAACTGAGCCACCAGGGACGCCTACTAAGGGGGAAAGCTAGCTATAAAACAGCAACTCCAAGATGATCTTTTATTTTGGGGTAAGGTGTACCATACAGTTTGTGGGATCTTCGTTCCCTAATCAGGGACTGAACATGTAACCTGGGCAGTGAAAGCTCAGTGTCCTAACCACTGGGCCTCCAAGGAATTTCCTGGATGATCATATTTTGAGGGGAAAGGTATATCTGTTTATGTGCACGTATAAATTGAATGATTAGCGGAAGGACTTGGAGAAAAGGAAACTTGGTACACTGTGGGCGTGTAAACCGGTGCACCCACTATGGCAGACAGTGTGGAGTGTCCTCAACGGATTAGAAATAGGATTATCATGTGGTTCAGCAATCCCATTTCTGGATACATACCCCCGGGAAATAAAATCACTGTCACAAAGAGATGCCTGCACCCCCAACTTCATTGCAGCATGAGTCATGATAAGCAAGACTTGGAAACAGCCTAAGTGTCCAAGGACAGGTGACTAGATAAGAAAATGTGTATAAAGACAACGCAGTGTTCCTCAGCTTTGAGGAAGGAGGACCTCCTATCGGTTGCAACCACATGCATGAACCTGGAGGACATTGTGCTCAGTCCGAAAAGACAGACACAGAAAGGCAAATACTGCGTGGACTCATTTCTAGGTAGAATCCAGAAAACAGCTGAACTCATAGCAACAAAGAGTGGAATGGTGGTTGGGAGGTGGTAAGGGGAGGTTGGTCAAAGGGTACAAACGTCCAATTATAATATGAATAAATTCCAGGGGTCTAACATACAGTGTGGTGACTATAGTTAGTAATAAAACATTGTACCTTTGAAATGTGTTAATAGTAGAGTGTTCTCACCTCTCCCACCGAAAGGGTAGCTCTGTGAGGTGTTAATCAGCTTTGTCATGGTGATGATTCCATAATCTATGTATATCAGAAAAACCATGTTTCACACCTTAAATATCCATAATTTTTGTTTGTCAGTCTTACCTGAAAAAAAGCTGGAAAAAAATAAATGGTTGCTGGGGAGGTGTCTCTCTGTTTTCACGTATTACTTGTGTAATAGCAAAATGCAGCTGCCAGCTAAGATGGCAGAGGAATAGGTCGGGGAGACCACTTTCTCCCCCACAAATTCATCAAAAGAACATTCAACGCTGAGTAAATTCTACAAAACAACTTCTGAATGCTGGCAGAGGACATCAGGCACCCAGAAAAGCAGATCATTGTCTTCAAAAACAGGTAGGAAAAAATATAAAAGACGAAAAAAGAGACAAAGGAAGGAGGGAGGGAGCTCCGACCCGGGAAGGGAGTCCTGTCCCGGGAAGGGAGTCTTAAAAAGAGAGAAGTTTCCAAACACCAGGAAACACTCTCGCTGCTGAGTCTGTGGCGAGCCTTGGAAGCACAAAGGGCAATGTAACAGGGAGGAAAAATGAATAAATAATTAAAACCAACAGATTAATAACAAAATGCATTTGTTGTTCAGTCACTGAATCATGACCAGCTCTTTGTGACCCCGTGTACTGCAGTAGTCCAGTATCCTCTGCTCTCCAGTGTCTCCCAGAACTTGCTCAAACTCATGTCCATCGAATCGGTGATGCCATCCAACCATCTCATCCTCTGTTGTCCTCTTCTCCTCTTGCCTTCAATCTTTCCCATCATCAGGGTCTTTTCTAATGAGTCAGTTCTTTGCATCAGTTGGCCAGAGGATTGGAGCTTCAGCTTCAACTTTAGTCCTTCCAATGAATCAGTTCAGTTCAGTTCATTTCAGTAATTCAGTCGTGTCCGACTCTTTACGACCCCATAGACTGCAGGATGCCACGCTTCCCTGTCCATCACCAACTCCCAGAGCTTGCTCAAACTCATGTCCATCAGGTCGGTGATACCATCCAGCCATCTCATCCTCTGATGTCCCCTTCTCCTCCCACCTTCAATCTTTCCAAGCGTCAGGGTCTTTTCCAATCAGTCCATTCTTTGCATCAGGTGGCCAAAGTATTGGAGTTTCAGCTTCACCATCAGTCATTCCAATGCATATTCAGGACTGATTTCCTTTAGGATGGACTGGTTGGATCTCCTTGCAGTCCAAGGGACTCTCAAGAGTCTTCTCCAACACCACAGATCAGAAGCATCAATTCTTTGGTGCTCAGCTTTCTTTATAGTCCAACTCTCACATCCATACATGTCTAGTGGAAAAATCATAGCTTTGACTACACAGACCTATGTTGGAAAAGTCATGTCTCTCCTTTTTAACATGCTGTCTAGGTTGGTCATAGCTTTTCTTCCAAGGAGCAAGTGTCTTTTAATTTCGTGGCTGCAGTGATTTCATCATCTGCAATGATTTTGGAGCCCCCCAAAATAAAGTCTCTCACTGTATCATTGTTTCCCCATCTATATGCCATGAAATGATGGGACCACATGCCATGATCTTAGTTTTCTGAATGTTGAGTTTTAAGCCAACTTTCTCCCTCTCCTCTTTCACTTTCATCAAGAGGTTATTTAGTTCTTCACTTTCTACCATAAGTGTGGTGTCATCTGCATATCTGAGGTTTTTGATATTTCTTGCAGCGATCTTGATTCCAGCTGTGCTTCTTCCAGCCCAGCGTTTCTCATGATGTACTCTGCATATGAGTTAAATAAGTGGGGTGACAATATACAGCGTTGACATACTCCTTTCCCAATTTGGAATCAGTCCTTTGTTCCATGTCCAGTTCTATCTGTTGCTTCTTGACATGCATAGAGATTTCGCAGGAGGCAGGTAAGGTGGTCTGGTATTCCCATCTCTTGAAGAATTTTCCAGTTTGTTGTGTCACGCGAGTGTACGTTCCTCGATTCTTTGTCTCGTCACAACAAAGATTTGGAGTGATGGACATTAAAGCCCCCTCGGCATGTCACAGCTCTCAGGTCTTGGATAGACCGTGTTATAGCTCTTAGACAAATCAGTCTTACAGCTCTATTTTATTTAGAAAGTGAAAGTGAAGTCACTCAGTCGTGTCCGACTCTTTGTGACCCCGTGGACTGTAGCCCACCAGGCTCCTCTGTCCATGGGATTCTCCAGGCAAGAATACTAGAGTGG
>NW_024070197.1:3255920-3307641 GCF_014754425.2 Oryx dammah | reverse complement strand
GTGTGACCCCGTGGACTGTAGCCCACCAGGCTCCTCTGTCCATGGGATTCTCCAGGCAAGAATACTAGAGTGGGTTGCCATTTCCTTCTCCAGGGGATCTTCCCAACCCAGGGATTGAACCCGGGTCTCCCACATTGCAGGCAGACGCTTTAACCTCTGAGCTACCAGGGAAGCCCATTTTATTTAGAAGATAGCAGGAAAATCCATCTTCAAGGCTTGAGGGCACGTCGATCTAAAGACACGAGGAGAAGAGCGCCCCAGCGCTGGGGGGGCTGACTTTGGCTCCTCTATTTATATGTTTCTCTCTCCCTGGGCCTGTCCTATGTAAATTGGGCCAGCCAGGAGTGTTGTTTGTTTTACCTGAGGTCCTCACTCCAGTCCTCGGACCTTCTTTTGTTTCATTTTCGCGGGCTTTTCCCTTCCTTGTCTTGTAGCCACCGCCATTTTGGACTCCTTTTCCCTGTTCTACCTACCTAACAGTTGTGATCCATTCAAAGGCTTTGGTGTAGTTAATAAAGCCGAGGTAGATGTTTTTCTGGAACTCTCTTCCTTTTTTGATGATCTAGCAGATGTTGGCAATTTGATCTCTGGTTCCTCTGCCTTTTCTAAATCCAGCTTAAACATCTGGAAGTTCATGGTTCATGTACTTGGAGGATTTTGAGCATTACTTTGGAGGATTGGAGGATTTTGAGCATGACTTTGCTAGTGTGTGAGATTAGTGCAATTGTGCAGTAGTTTGAACATTCTTTGGCATTGCCTTTCTTTGGGATTGGAATGAAAAAATGACCTTTTACAGTCCTGTGGCCACTGCTGAGTTTTCCAAATTTGCTGGCATATTGAGTGCAGCACTTTCACAGCATCATCTTTCAGGATTTGAAACAGCTTAACTGGAATGCCATCACCTCCACAAGCTTTGTTCGTAGTGATGCTTTTGAAGGCCCACTTGACTTCACATTCCAGGATGTCTGGCTCTAGGTGAGTGATCACACCATTGTGATTATCTTGGTCGTGAAGATCTTTTTTGTACAGTTCTTCTGTGTATTCTTGCCACCTCTTCTTAATATCTTCTGCTTCTGTTAGGTCCAGACCATTTCTGTCCTTTATCGAGCCCATCTTTGCATGAAATGTTCCCTTGGTGTCTCTAATTTTCTTGAAGAGATCTCTAGTCTTTCCGATTCTGTTGTTTTCCTCTATTTCTTTGCATTGATCGCTGAGGAAGGCTTTCTTATCTCTCCTTGCTGTTCTTTGGAACTCTGCATTTGAATGGATGTATCTTTCCTTTTCTCCTTTGCCTTTTGCGTCTTTTCTTTTCTCAGCTATTTGTAAGGCCTCCTCAGACAGCCATTTTGCCTTTTTGCATTTCTTTTTCTTGAGGATGGTCTTGATCACTGCCTCCTGTACGATGTCACGAACCTCTGTCCATAGTTCTTCAGGCACTCTGTCTATCAGATCTAATCCCTTGAATCTATTTGTCACTTCCACTGCATAATCATAATGGATTTGATTTAGGTCATACCTGAATGGTCTAATCGCTTTCCCTACTTTCTTCAGTTTAAGTCTGAATTTGGATATTCATGGTTAATTTCCTTTAGGATGGACTAGTATGATCTCCTTGCTGTCCAAGGGACTCTCAAGAGTCTTCTTCAGCCCCACAGTTCGAAAGCATCATTTTTTTTTTTTTTTTGCTCAGCCTTCTTTAGAGTCCAGCTGTCACATCTTTACATGACTACTGGAAAAACTGTAGCTTTGACTATATGGACCTTTGTCAGTGAAGTGATGTCTCTACTTTTCAATATGCTGTCTAGGTCTGTCATAGCTTTCTTTCCAAGGAGCAAAATGCATACAATAATTGAATGAAATATAATCAGTACATATGATATGTTAATGTATATACATATTCCTGTATCTGTATATAGATATGCATACCTGTGCGTATGCACACGTGCACATACATATTTATCTGTAAAATCATCCCCGTGAGGCTCAGAATTCTGCAATGGACTCACACCCTGCTAGCCAGCCCCCAAGATGACCTTCACTCTGCAGCCCCCCCATGCCCTTCCATAATGAACAGGACTGAGCTGTGTAACCAACAGCATTTTACAGAAATGATGGCAAGTCCGTGGCTAGGATATCAGAGACACCATCCTCTGTGGGATCACTCGGTCCTCTGGAGGAACTCAGCACCGTGTCAAAAGGTCATTGCAGCCACCTCATGGCGAAATCTATGAGGTAGGGAGGCCTCATGCCGGCAGCCGGAGAGGAACTGAACCTTCCTCCGATAGTCTGACAGTCACGTGAGTAAACCACCCCATAAACAGCCCTCCCATCTGAGCTGAGTTTTCAGAGGATGTTGTCCCATCCACAGCTTGACAGTCACCTCAAGGGAAATCCCAAGACAGAACCACCCGGCTAAACCATTCCTGACACAGAGAAACCGCGTGAGCTACAAGCTACAGGCAATGGAGGCACACCTAGACCAAAATCCAACGTCATTACAGTGGCCTCCTTTCTTCCTCTGATCTTATCGCTGACTATTCTTCTTTCTGTTGCTGAAGCTGAAACGTCAATACTTTGGCCACCTGATGCGAAGAACTGACTCATTGGAAAAGACCCTGATGCTGGGAAAAATTGAAGGTGGGAGGAGAAGGGGAAGACAGAGGATGAGATGGCTGGGCAGCATCACCGACTCAATGGACATGAGTTTGAGTGAACTCCGGGAGTTGGTGATGGACAGGGAAGAATGGCGTGCTGCAGTCCATGGGGTCGCAAAGAGTCGGACACGACTGAGCGACTAAACTGAACTGAACTGATTCTTCCCATTGCTCACTCTGTTATAGTCTCATTGGCTTCCTTACCAGATGCCGAAAACCCCAAACCTCTACAGGTCTATCCCTGCCGTTCTCTCTGCCCACTGATATCCACAGGGTTCACTCCCTTCCCGGCTCCATGTCTTTGCTGCAATGTCCCTTCTTCATGGACGCCTTCCCTGACAGCCCAGGCTGGAAATGCCCACGCACCCCACCCATCCCCTTACTTGGCTCTGTTTTTTTATGCTGCCAGGTTTGTGGGATTTGTTACAGCAGTCACAGGAAGCTAATGCAGTGGGTGATTGGAGTGATGGGTGGATTGTAGGATAAATGGGAAGAGGGAATTGATAGAATGGATTAGAGAATGAAGGACTTTATGGGTGGATGAATGGACAGAGCTTTGGTGAGCTGGAAGAGTATCAAAAGAAATGATGGTTGTGTAGATAGGCAAGTGGATGGCTGGGTAGATAAATGGCTAGTTGGATGGATGCATAAAGGCAAGAATATAGACACAGATGAAAAGGTGGATTGGGCGGAAGTTTGGATGGATGGACGTGTGGATGTGTATTCAAGAGGAAACATGACACACTGGGAAAGAATCAGATTTATTCTTTCACTTTTAAAAGGTTTATTTATTTTCTGCCTGTGGTTTTTCTTGCTGCTCAGTTGTGGCAGTCAGGGGCTAATCTTCGCTGCCTCACATCGCAGTGGCTTCTCTTGTTAGGAAGCGCAGGCTCCAGGGGTTTAGTAGTTGCAGCTCATGGGCTTAGCTGTCCGTCTCCTCCTGCCCCCGCCCTTGCCCAGTATGTGGGTTCTTCCCAGACCAGGGATTAAACTGGTATCCCCTTCATTGCAAGGCAGATTCTTAACAACTGGACCACCAGGAAAGCCTTATTATTTTATTTTTTAAATTGGAATCTAGTTGAATCACAATGTTGTCTTAGTTTCAGGTGTACAACAAAGTGATTTGGTTATTTATAGATATATATTTCAATATAACTATAAATAAACAGAAACATAAAATATAATTGTATATATATTCTTTTTTGGCATTGGTTCCTTCTTTTTCATAGCAGAGTAATATTCCATTGCATAAACATACTGCTCTTTATCCTTTTGTCTATCAGTGGATATGCTGATTGCCTCCATGTCTTGGATATTGTAAACAGTGCTACAAAGAACATTGGGATGCATGTATCTTTTCAAATTATAATTTTCTCTGAATATATACCTAGGAGTGGGGTTGCAGGATTATATGGTAGCTCTGTTTTTAGCTTTTTAAGGAAACTCCCTGCTGTTCTCCGTAGTGGCTGTACCAGTTTACATTCTCTACTAACAGCGGCGTAGGAGGAAGAATCAGATTTTAGAACCAGACAGACCTGGGTTCTGACCCCAGCTCCCCATGGTGATACTGGACCAGCCTGGTAGCCAAGGTGGGTCTCCGTTCAAGAAAGAACTTACTTAACTGTGAGAAGAGTATTTGGCCAACTGCCCCCAGCTGCAGTACCTGAAGCTAGTTTGTTTTGTTTTGTTTTTTTGAATGCAGTTTCTTTCCCGGCTGCGCCCAACCAATGACTAAGCCTTAGGGTGGGGGCCGTGCTAGGGCCTGGCCACTTCCATCCAATGTGGGGCTCATCAAATAGCAATCTCTTTTTTTTCCTTCTCCTTCCCTTCCCCCACCCCTTCTCCCCCTCCCTCTGAAAGTTAAGTGTTAGTCACTCAGTCCTGTCTGGCTCTGCTGCCAGGCTCCTCTGTCCATGGGATTCTCCAGGCAAGAATACTGGAGTGCGTTGCCATTTCCTTCTCCAGGGGATCTTCCCAATCCAGGGATCGAACCTGCATCGTTTACATCTCCTATATTAGCAGGGAGGTTCTTTACAACTAGCGCCACCTGGGCTGAGGCCCCCCTCCCTCTGCTCCTCCCTGTTTCTTTCTTGGTCTCTCTCTTTCTCCCTTCCCTTTTTTTTTTTTTTTTTTAAACTTTGAATTGAGATAAAATTCAGGTAACACAAGACTTCCCTGGTGGTTCAGTGGTTGGGACTCAGCTTGCACTGCAGGGGTCACTGGTTCTGCCCCTGGTGGGGAAACAGATCCCACACGCATGCCGTGTGGCCAAAAAGAAAACAAAAAGAGAAACAATTCAGAGAACACAAAGTCATTTCCTTTAAGTATTTTAAGTAGGTTTAGTGCAGTCAGAGCCTTGCGCCGCCATCCCCAAAGTGTCTCTCAAGCTCCAAACATTTTCGCCACCCTGAGAGGAAATGATTCAGCAATCAGTCCCCATCCATCGGGCAACCGATAACCTGCTTTCTGTTCCTATGGGTTTGTCCACAGTGAATCTCTGCTCTGCCTCTCTGCTCGGGCCGAGGGTTCTTGCAGCTGCACGGTCTCAGGCTCTGCCTGACTATACCGTCCTCCTGCTTCCCTTTCCCAGGTGGCAGAATGAATTCCTGCCTCCTCCTGTCCCTCCTCGCCTTTATCTTTCACTTGTTCAGTGGCTCAGTCGTGTTCGACCCTTTGCAACCCCATGGTCTGCAGCACGCCAGGCTTCCCTGTCCTTCACCAACTCCCGGAGCTTGCTCAAACTCATGTCCATTGAGTCAGTGATGCAATCCAGCCATCTCATCCTCTGTCACCCGCTTCTCCTCCTGCCTTCAAGCTTTCCCAGCATCAGGGTGTTTTCCAATGAGCCAGCTCTTTACATCAGATGGCCAAAGTATGGGAGCTTCAGCTTCAGCATCAGTCCTTCCCGTGAATATTCAGGGTTGATTTCCTTCAGGTGGACTGGTTGGATCTCCTTGCAGTCCAAGGGGCTCCCAAGAGTCTTCTCTGGCACCGCAGTTTAGAAGCACTGGAGTCACTCAATAAATCCCTTGCATCGCTAACGCCACAGCAGCCTCTGCTTCCCGAAGAGCCAGCCACACCGCAAGCGTCTTGCTCTGAGCTCCAGCTCCCCACCCTACAGGGCAGCACAGCCTCTCAGGGTGCAGGAGGCTGTGGAGGGGTTCTGAACACCCCCTGGAGAAGCCGTCAACCTGAAGACCCACCGTGCGCTGTTTCCACTAGGTGCCAGGACCGCTCAAGTCCCTCCCTGATCTCACTCTTCCTATATAAACGTGTCGTGTGTGTGCGTGTGTGTGTGTATGTGTGTGTGTGTGCGCACGCGCGTGTTGTGTCCCAGTCTTTGAGACCCTACGGACTGTAGCCCTCCAGGCTCTCTGTCTGTGGGATTCTCCAGGCAAGAGTACTGGAGTGGATTGCCATTTCCTGCTCCAGGGGATCTTCCCGACCCACGGATCAAACCCACGTCTCGTGCATTGCAGGCAGATTCTTTACGGTTGAGCCACCAGAGAAGCCCGTATGTGTGTGTGGGGGTGCGTGTGTGTATATTTATTTATTTTAGAATTTATTTATTTATTTATTTTTGGCTGCGCTGGGTCTTCGCCGCTGGCGAGCTTCTTGTCTAGCTGCGGCGTGTGGGGGGTGGTTTCCTTGTTGTGGAGCACAGGCTCTGGACGTGGGGGCTTTAGCAGTTGCGACTCCTGGGCTCTAGAGGACCGGCTCAGGAGTCGTGTTGCACCGGCTTTGTTGCTCCGCGGCCTGTGGAATCTTCCCGGACCGGGGATGGAACCCGCATCTCCTGCTCTGGTAGGCGGATTCTTTACCACCGAGCCGCCAGGGAAGCCCAGTGGACTCATCCTGAACCCCGTGCAGGAGGCACCATTATGACCCTTGCTTTTACAGATGAGGAAGCAAATGTCTGGAGGCCTCCATCCCGGACAAAGGCGGTTTCCCTTTTCTGGAGAAAATGATCCCACCACCGAGCGGAAGGGAAAGATTCCTGAAAGTGCAAGTGCAATATTGTCTCACCAAGCGAAGACCACCACCTCCTCCCCTCAGCTGAACCAGGGTAGCAGAAGGATCCAGAAGTTTCCAGGCCCCCAGCCTGCACGTGGACAGTGGGAGGAGCCTGGTGCCCACATTGAAAGCAGCTCACAGAGCTGTCTTCCCCCCTGCCCCCCGGGTCCTCACAGGGATATCCTGAGGCTGTCACAGTCACTGAAGGGGACACAAGTAAGCCTAGCCTCTGTGCCAGTGCGGGGACATGTGTACCAAGGCCCAGAGCATGGGAAGTGGGGCGGGGGTGTTCTTGCCTAGGGTCACCTGGAGGTCGGCATCTTTATTTCCTTTTGAAAGAGACACAGGAGGGACTCCCCTTGTGGTCCAGTGGCTGAGACTCCACATTCCGAATGCAGGGGTGGGGGTGGGGGGCCCGGATTCCATCCCTGGTCAGTGAACTAGATCCCTCATGCCGCCACTAAGACTTCTCACGCCCCCACTAAAGATGCCTCGGGCTGCAACTAAGACCGGTGCAGCCACGTAAGTGAATAAATATTTAAAAATGAAATAAAGCCATAAGCCGGGATACAGAGAAGTTAGTAACCTAAGACGCATTATGAAAAGAAAGAGGGGCAGCAATGAGGCAGGCAGTAGCACAGACGGGGCAAGGTGGGGGAGGTCGCTGCTCCGGGGGGTGAGCAGCAGGCAGTATCTAGCACCCCCCACCGCCCCCTCCCCGGGCTCTGTCCATCCTGGTCTCCACGATGGGTGTCGACGGTACCTTTGCAGATGAGGTTAAATTAAGGGTCTTGAGATGGGGAGGTTCTGGGTGTTTAGGGTGAGCCCAACATGATCAAGGAGTCCTCACAAGTGCAAGAAGGGTCAGAGTCACAGAAAGGGGTGCGGTGATGAAGTACCTCCCACCGTGCAGAAGGAGGTGGGCACCCCGAGCCAAGAGGTACAGGCACCACTGGAAGCTGGAAAAGATGAGGAAATGGGTCCTCCAGAAGGAACGCAGCCCTGCCCTCCCCTTGCTTTCAACCCACGGGGACAAAGACCTCGGGAACCAGAAGCTAATAAATTTGTGTTGCCTTAAGCCACTAAGCTGATGGTTTGCTGTTACAACCATTGCAGGGCTCTCTACGGGCACCCAGCTCTTAACTGGCAGAGGTGGGATTCGAAACTGATCTCTCCGAGCTGCTTGTGGGGTTGAAAGTTCTGGATCTTCTGGGGTATGGCTTAGAGGTGTGAAGTGTGGAATTATTGGAGAAGCTTCTTCCTCAAAGGTCACT
Source organism: Oryx dammah (assembly GCF_014754425.2). Taxonomy (NCBI): domain Eukaryota; kingdom Metazoa; phylum Chordata; class Mammalia; order Artiodactyla; family Bovidae; genus Oryx; species Oryx dammah. The sequence continues at coordinate 3,299,699 of NW_024070197.1, read as the reverse complement.
GGGCTGTGTGTGTGTGTGTGTGTGTGTGTGTGTGTGTGTGATGTAGAAGTGAGTCAAGAAACCAGGAATTCTACTTTCATGAGGATTAGGGGATCCGGTGTATAACTCTAGCAGTTACCACTCAGGCTGTCGTGAGAATTAGTGAGTTAACCCCCGTGGAGCACACAGGGGGGTCCTGACATAGGATTAGTTAACACAACACGTATTAGATCTCTTTCATGTCTACACACCACCAGTGTCAGCTCCTCTTTGTCTTCCCTGCTCAAGAACCTTCCATGGCTCCCTAGTACTCTCAGGATAACATCCAAGCCCTTTAGGACGACTGAGAACTTAGGGTCCAGGCTCATTTCTCCTAATGGGTCCCACATTCTGTAACCCAGCAGACTGCCCACTAAGGAATGTCGCTCTCCACCTGACTCTCAAAACATGGAAGTGTTAGCCACTGGAGTTACTAACCTTTAACCCACCTTTAACTGGAGTCACTAACCTTTAACACCCTTTAATGAGGCACTCTGCACTCTGGGAAAACTGGAAGAACAGGCCTTCAGATATTTTCAGGAAAAAATGTTACCAGCCCAAATTCTTGCACCTTCTCCTGCTTTGAAAAGCACTGAAGTCATTAACTAAGGTAGCCGGGCCTTGTGACTAACAGCAGCCTTCTAAGGAGATGTCTGCTGGGTAGCCCAAATCCCTTTTGCAAAATCACTGATACGCTGGAATCAGATCCTGAGAACTCCCTGAGAGGCTGCCTCCTGGGCCCCAGGACTCAGCATGACTCCAGATAAAATGGAAACTCGCAGGTTGGCCATTTCTATTTTGGTCGAAAAACAAAAGCACTCAACCCTCAGAGGCCAGGTTTCAGGAACCACCTGGGCCCTGCTGAGAAACCCTTCCTGTAGCTCGCCTGCCTCCTGTAAGCATGGCTTGTGAGATTGTCCTAAACTTCCCCCACAGCCAGACAGGCACTGGCTACCATTGCTGGTTAGCCACTTCCCCTTCTGGGCCCACCCTGCCCTGCTCTGCACTACCATAACATCTCATGTTTGGCTTTTTTTTTTTTTGATTGCACACTGCAGCCTGTGGGATCTTAGTTCCCTGACCAGGGATCCACCCCATGCCCCCAGCAGTGGGTGTGCAGAGTCCTAACCACTGGACCACCAGGGAAGTCCCGAGAGATCTCGTTCTTCATTGATCACTGGGCCTCCGCCTTCAAGAAACCCTTGTGATCCCTGTCTGTCTGTTTCTCTGCTCTCTCGTCTTTGCTCTCAAGGAATCCGAGAGCTGAAACTAGCTGGTGGGGCACTTGGAAATCCTTAAGTGCAAAGGACGAGAGAAGCGGGCTTCAGAAGGCCCCGTGATGGGGGCCGTTGATGAAATATTATTTAGCCGTGAAAAGGCATGAAGCACTGACCTGTGCTACAACATGCTATCATGCTAAATCACTTCGGTCGCGTCTGACTCTGTGGGACCCCAAGGACTGTAGCCTGCCAGGCTCCTCTGTCTACGGGCTTCTCCAGGCAAGAACACTGGAGTGGGTAGCCATGCCCTCCTCCAGGGGGTCTTCCCCACGCAGGGACCGAGAACCCATGTTTCTGACGTCTCCTGCACTGGCAGGCAGGGTTCTTTATCCACCTGGGAACATGGATGAACCTCAAAAACATCACGCTTAGTGACAGAAGCCAGACACGAGAAGGCACATACTATTTATGTGAAATGTCCAGAAGTGCCAAATCTATAGAGACGGGAAGCAGTTTGGATGTGGCCAGAGGGTTGAGGGGTGGGGAGGTGGGAATTGGGAGTGTCAGCTTAACTGGTAAGGGACTTCCTCCTGGGGTAGTGAAAAAGTTCCGGAACGAGGTAGCGGTGCTGGTTTCGAAACACTGTGAATGAGCTAAATGTCTCTGAACTGTAAAATTTAAAACGGTTAGGGAATTCTCTGGCCCTCCAGTGGTTAGGACTGGGTGCTCTCACTGCCAGGGGCCCCAGGTTCCAACCCTGGTCGGGGAACCAAGATCCCACAAGCCACAACGTGCCGCAAACCATAATGCAATAAAAGTCAAATAAAATGCAAGTTAAATAAAGTGAAATAAAATAAAGTGAAATGGTTAATCTCATGTGAAGTTTATTTCAATTATTAAAAAATCAAAAGAGGTGGGGAGCTGAGGGAGCAGGTGGCTGGCACTTCTGGGTCTCAGGGAGGGGACCCTCCCTGGGTCTGAGGGCAGACGGGCCGGGGGCCTGGACTCCCGGGTTTCAAGGACGCAGGAGGGGGCCAGGGCCCAGGCACCTGAGTAGTGAGAAGGGAGGAAGCCAGGAAGCCGAGAGCTGTTTTGTGGGAGAGAAAAGAAAACGGCCAGAGGAAGCAGTGGGTTTCTGGGAGGGAGGTTCTCCTGACGGGGATGTTCTCAGCAGGATCACCCTCCCCACCCACGCCCTGGCTGTGGGGAACTGGGAGGCCAGTGCGGGCAGGCTCTGGGCACCAGGGTCCCGGCCCGCCCTCGCCGCGTCCAGACAGAAATGGCACCCAGCAGAGTAGGCACCCGTGGGTCTGGGATCTCACTCCCCAAGGAGGTACCAACAGGGAGGCTAGACCACAGGGGGCTAGAAACAATGGCACGTGCTCTTGAAGAGGCCGGAGGCCCGGGCTTCTGGGTCCCCTAGGGAAGAAGGGTGCACAGAGCTGGAGGCTCGGATTTCTGGGTCTTGGGGAGGACTCCCTGTCTGGAAGTTTGAACGCTGAAGCTAGAAAGCTGAAGGAGGGGAGCTGGAGGGCCCGCTCCGTCCCGAGACCGAAACTGCAGTTAGTTTGCGGGTGAAGTCCCGGGACGGTGGAGGTCACCCTCTTGACCTGCCAGTGTCCTGCTGGCGTTCGATCGCGGACTTTGGCTCTGCCGGGGCGTGGACAGTCCCGCCTCCACCGTTCAGCCTTCTTCCCCAAAGTCTCACGCGGCCCCAGGACCGAGAGAGCCTGAGAAAGCCTGGACCGGTGAGCGCCTGGCACAGGGGTACGGGGGCAGGGAGGGGCAGAGGTTGGCAGTTGAGGAGGGGCTGGAGACTCGAGAGCTGGGTGGGGGCAGGACAGCTAAGAGATACTGGGACATCAGGATAAAGGACCGTGAAAAAAAAAAAAAAAGCAAAAGTGCCCCAAGCACAGAGCTGGTGTTATCATTCTGAACACTTACACACTATTCATGCCTGGGAGCCAAAGAGGGCCTCAAAGACAGTCCCAGAATATGACACACCTAAACCCTTGGGGCTGGCTCCTCACCTGAGACAGAGACGCAGAGGCAGCGTTGACCTCAGTCCCTCCCCTCTCCTCCCCTGCAGACCCCGGCATGTGGGGATACTTGTCTCTGCTGCCCATGTGCCTGGCCTTCTGGGCTATTGCTGGCATCTGGACCGTGTGAGTGTGTGTCTGTGTTCTTCCATTTATTTCCTTATGTCAGGCTGTGCTGGGTCCTGGCTGCTGTCTGCGGGCTTTCTCTCGCTGCGGTGAGCGGGGGACTCTTCCTTGTGGTGGCAGCTCTGGCTGCACGGCGCCGGCTCTGGGTGCTTGGGCCTCAGTAGTTGCAGCAGGCTCAGGAGGTGTGGCGCACCCGCGGGTTTTGTCCCCGGCAGTTATGTGGGATCTGCTGGGACCAAAGAGGGAACCCCCCCCTCCCCCGGCCCCAGCATGGGCAGGCAGATGTCCATCCACTGTGCCACCAGGGTACGGACTGTGTGAGTGTTAGAGGCAGGAGACATGCCTGCGTCTGAGCCAGGAAGGGCTGTGGGTCTGGACCCCTGGGTCTGAGGGGGTAGGGGCCGGGGGGCTGGACCCCCGGGTCGAAGGAGGAGGGGCTGGGGGCCTGGACCCCCAGGTCTGGGGAGGAGGGACTGGGGGTCTGGACCCCCGGGTCTGGAGGAGGGGCTGGTCTCTTGGGCCTGAGAGAGAAGGAGCATAGAGCCCGGGTTTGTGCTGGAAACAGAAAGAAAAGGGTCGTGGCAAGCCCTTGGCTCACCTTGCGCACCCCACCAGGTTCTCGCTGGCCGTGGTTAACAAGGCCGTGAACCTCACCGACGGCTTCCCCTACATCAGGTAATCACGGCGCCCGCGGGGAGGCCGGGGCCGGGAGGGAGCAAGGAGGTGAGCCTTTATCCCCCCGCAGCGTGTGTGGAAACGCGCCCCCCCAGAGCTGCGTCTTCAGCCAGGTGCTCAACGTCGGAGCCGCCTCGGGTAAAAGCTCTGCGCACCTTTCCTGCGGTGCCAGGACCGTCGGGGTCCCTGCCTCCTCCGCCCACCCCCAAATCCTGGAGTTGGGCTCCCACCCCTGGACCCACGCCCTACCCCCATGTCTGGGGCTCCTGTCTCCCACCCACTTCCTCTCCTCCCAGCCGCCTGGATCTGCATTCTCCGTTACTACCAGCTTCGGGACTGGGGCGTCCGAAAGTGGCATAACCAGGTGATCCTGTGGACGGGGCTCCTCTGTGCCTTGGGCACCTCCATAGTGGGCAATTTCCAGGTGAGACGTAGTAGGCCAGCCCGCCGGAGTGTGGGACTACAACTCCCAGCATCCCCCGGGGCGCAGAGTCCTCATCGAGGAGGGCTGCTCCCCGCACGGCCTCCTGGGACTTGTATTTCTCTGTGGCTCTCGGGCCTTGGAGGCAGTGATGAGGTCCGCTCTCGAGCGTAGGAGGCTCTTTGTAGTCATTCCGTGGACCCCTAGGAGTCCGGGGTCGTTCACTGCCGTACCTCTCCGCTTAATGATGAAATTTCTCAGTTCTCTCTCTCTTTTTTTTTTTTGGCCGCAACGCTCGGCTTAGCGAAGGATACTAGTTCCCAGACCAATGGAACCCAGACCCTTGGGGGTGACAGCGCGGAGTCCCGACCTCTGCACCGCCCTGTGGATGGGTGTTCACTCTGTAGGAGGCCCTACCTTTGCCTTGTGCTGGGTTGTTTTAATCCATCCCCACAAGAACTCCTGGGAGGTTCTTTTTGGTCAAATGCCAGAGAGATTTCTTTATTACCAGGTTCTTGGTGGTCAGAGATGAACCCAGATTCCCTGACTCTTAGAGCCCCACAGTCTTAACCATGAGGCTCAGCAGGTATTGGTAGAATAAGTAGACGGACGGGTGATAGGAGAAATCTTTCTTATTTATCCTATCATTTTATTTTTCTATTGTGGTTACCTCTGACACCAAACTTCTCTTACCAAAGGGCCAGGGAAGCCACAGTGTTTAGACAAGAGGCTGCCTACAACTTAGTAAAAATTCCACATCATATTTGCATAGCAAGTCATTCACTCGCTGATGTATTCCCGTGTTCCTTAGCCTTTCTTTTTCTGTAATCATTGTTGCCCTCCACTCAGAAGCCTTCCTTTTTTTCTTTTCTGGCCACTCCACTTGGCACACAGGATCTTAGTTTCCCGCCGTCCCCGCCGGGGACTGAACCTGTGCCCCCTGAGGTCGAAGCACTAAAAGAAGTGAAAGCGTTAGTCGCTCAGTCCTGTCAGACTCTGTGCGATCCCTTGGACTGTAGCCCGCCAGGCTCCTCTGTCCATGGGGTTCTCCAGGCAAGAATACTGGAATGGGTAGCCGTTCCCTTCTCCAGGGATCAAACCCAGGTTTCCTGCAATGCAGGCAGATTCTTTACCTTCTAAGCCACCAGGACAGGACAGGAAGTGCTGAGTCCTAACCAATGAACCACCAGGGAATTTTCCAGAAGCCTCTTTTAGACATTTTCTCCTAATCATCCCTTCACCCATGAAATATTTCATATTAAAAATTTTAATATAATACAAATGAGATCAGTAAGGCACAAACCATTGCAATATTTAAGATTTTTTTTTTCAGCCTTCAGGAACCAATTTTTACCCCCTTAGTGGCAATAATCTGCTCTCTCCCACTAAGGCTGAGAATGAAGTATTTATTCTCCTAATATTTGTGAGTCTCTACTATGCCTCTCAGGTGGTGCTAGTGGTAAAGGACTCATTTGCCAATGCAGGAGACACAAGAGATGGGGCTTAGATCCCTGGGTTGGGAAGATCCCCTGGAGGAGGGCATGGCAATCCACTCCTGTATTCTTGCCTGAAGAATCCCATGCACAGAGGAGCTTGGTGAGTTACAGTCCATGGGGTCGCAAAGAGTTAGACAGGACTGAAGCCACTTAGGATGCACCATGTGCCAGGCACTGTTTTAGGGATAGAGGCGCCAGCAGGAAACAGCAGCTTTAAATGGGGTCCCTCGTGGGTGCAGCGGACAATGAACAGCCAGTGCGCCGAATCAACACGCCTGTCACTGAGTATGGCAGGCAGTCTTCCGGCACAGCTGGTGGAGGTGGGCCCAGCCCCTGGCTCTCCGCACGTCCGCCGCTCAACTCTGCGCCCTCCTCCTCCCAGGAGAAGAATCAGCGGCCCACACACCTGACAGGCGCCTTCCTGGCCTTCTTCGTGGGAATCTTATACTTCTGGCTGCAGCTCTTCCTCTCCTGGCGGATGAAGACCCTGCCCCAGCCTGGGGCTCCCTGGATCGGGCCACTCCGCCTGGTGCTCTGCAGCGCCTGCTTCATCCTCGAGGTGGCCAGTATCCTTCCCTGGAGTGGGGGTGGCTCTCCGATGGGGTGGGTCTGCCCTGTGCCGTCCTGGGCGCCCCTTCCTTCCTCAGCCTCGGTCTCCGTGCAGCGTTACAGAGGATTGTCAGTGAGTCCCGGGTCTGGGGGCGTGCTGCCTGGGTTGGAATCCACCACCTCAATGTACTAGCCGGGGGTGGGGGGCGGTGGGGAGGGTGGGGTGGCGGACTCCTCTTCTTTCCTAACTTCCTGGTGCTTTGGGTTCCTCATCTATCAAATGAGGGTGATGGTAAGGAATGTGAGGAGTGAAGGAGCACGTGAGGTGCTTAGGTGGGTGCCTGGCACAGAACAGGTAAACAGTCAATATTGGGACTCTGCCCTAGTGCCCCGTCGTGTCTGACTCTTTGTGATCCCCGTGGACTGTAGCCCCGGGCTCCTCTGTGCATGGGATTCTCCAGGCAATACTGGAGTGGGTTGGCATGCCCTCCTCTTGGGGACCTTCCCGTCCCAGGGCTCGAACCTGCGTCTCTTAGGTATTTGCAGGCCAGGTCTTTACCACTAGCGCCTCCTGGGAAGCCATGCTAGCAGCTTGAAATGGTGGAAGTGGCTGTGGCTTCTCCCCCAGAAACTGATGTGTTACAAATTAGAGCTGGTTGTCACACATTTACGAGCACGCCTCTGGGTAGAGCCTCGACTCCAACCCGCTTCTGACTCACCCCAGAACCCACCAGATCGCCACACCTTTGGGCAAGCCAAACCAGTCTTGGAGCCTCAGTTTCCATATCTGTGGAATGGCCTTGCCTTTATCAGAACAGTGATTGTTACTGATTAGCAGAGTGTCCTGAGGGAGAGCGGGGTCAACCCTGGGGACAGCTGCCCCCTGTGGGGGTGGGTGGGAAGGGGCGCCCGAGAGGTCATTGGCATCCGGAAGAGGCCAGGGGGAACCAGCGAGGCCCTGGGTGGGCTGCCCTCAGTGGATCCCTTGGGAGACTTGGATCCACTTTCCCAGCAAATTGGAGGTGGTGATCCAGTTTCCCAGAGCAGTGGATTGAATCCCATGAAACGGGCAGGAAGGGCTGGCTCCTGAACTCAGCCTTCTGCAACTGCAGAGGCAGAACCAGCACAGGTCCTCTGCAGTGGCGGGTGAAACTGACTACGAGGTCCAGGCAGCCCCTCTCAAACCCCACCTGTGCTCATGATCTGTTTGGCTACAGGGTCCTTGTCCTAGGGCCCCAAACATCCCTTGACTGTGGGGGAGGGGGAGATAGAACCGTAAGATGGTCAGCTGAGCGTGGTAGGGGCTGGATGGCCACGGAGGGGTCTGAGACCCGCTATGCTTTGAGTTGGTCTTGCAGAACTAGCCTGCGTTGGGAGGTTGGTGCAGGGTCGGGGGACTGCCTCTTCGTGTACGTGGTTGGGGGGCAGCGGAGAGGGAAGCTGCCCAGGGGAGGCAATAAAGCTGCTGGCAGGCCCAGAGGTCAGGCTCTCCAGTGGAGAAGCGAGGGGTTACAGGCTTGGGCTTCTGCCTGAGGGCAACAGGGAGCCCCAGGAAGCTTGTGAGCAGGAGAGGTACATGGTCAGGGCTGGGGTCAGCACTTGTGTTTGGGGGCACACACTTTGTCTGAGGATCAGTGGGGCTAGAGGATTATACTGGCCTTCCTCACTGTCTAAAAACCCTTGAATGAATGAAATGATGTCTAGTCTGATCTAGGAGGGGTGAGTCGGAGCTGGGTTGGCCAAGAGGAAGAGCGCTTCAGTGAGGCGGGCGGTGGTCCCAGAAAATGAGGGGCGACTCTGCCAGGCTGGAGCTGGGGGGGTGTGTCGGCCAGTGGTCACAGAACCATTTTATAAACAGCTGGGACTGCGGAGCTGGAGAAGGGACAAGGCTGGGCAGTAGAGACAACAGACCAGAAAGAGATGAGCAAGACAGACAAGACTTGGGGTGACCAGCTGACCAGGGATGGAGATGGGAGGGGGTAAAGGCGATTCCCAAGGGCCTGCTGGGGCACCGGAGTGGATGGGCTTGTCATGGAGGAGGGGGTACCCGGAAAGAGGAAGAGAGTTTAGGAAGAAGACTCTGCTTGGAGAGAGGTGGAGGGGCCTGTGAGCCACAGGTCGGGGGAGAAAGTCGCAAGCACCGGTGGCCAGGCGAGGCTAACTGTAGTGTCAGTCGCTCAGTCATGTCCGACTCTGTGACCCTGTGGACCCGCCAGGCTCCTCCGTCCATGGGGATTCTCCAGGCAAGAATACTGGAGTGGCTGTCACTCCCTCCTCCAGGAGGTCTTCCCAGCCCAGGGACTGAACCCGGGTTTCCTACATTGCAGGCGGATTCTTTACCGTCTGAGCCCCCATGGAGGCCGGAGGGTATCTTTAGGACACCATGCAGTGTTGGAGGCAGGAGCATTTTTGAGACAGTGGGAATGCTGCTGCAAAGAGGAGGAACGTAAACGGGAAATATTTGGGAAGCAGCTGGAGACAGAGGGGAGACAAGGAGGGCCCCTTTGAGAGTGTCTGGGAGGAGTTGCTGAGGAGGGGGGAGGCTGTCGGGTGAGAGGGGCCGCTCCAGCCCGGAGCAGGCAGGGTGTGTCAGGGGTGGGCACCCCGCCGGCTCCGGCTCCTCCCTGTGGCTGTGCGCCCTTGACTCTGGCCCCAGTGGTCGTCCTGCACTCCTGGTCTATGCGCTCCATCTCGGCCATCTGCGAGTGGGTCGTCGCCATGCTGCTGTTCATCCTCTTCGGCCTCCTTGCCGTGGACTTCTCTCGCCTGGACGGCTGCACCCTGTGTCTCCAGCCGGGCTCTGGCAGCCTCCGCCCCCCGCCGGACTCCCCCACCTCCCTGCATGTCCAGCTGTAAACAGCCGTCCAGCCAGCAGCATCCTCACACCTCCTGTCCCTGCCATCTGGTTCCGCCCCTGCAGTCGGGGCCACCCAGGAAGCGAGAGGCCAAGGCCAGCCAGCCATCCCTGATCAAGGATATTTATTATTATTATTATTATTGTTAATTTTTTGTTGTTGCTGCCGCCGGCGGAATCAGAGACACGGACGCAGGCAGGATCACGCGAAATCAGAATTCCTTCCGGAGAGCAAATCCGTACAGAAGGTCGTAGGGGCAGAGGGAGAGGACTGGGGGGCGGGGGGGGCCCAGGAAGGGGGAGTTGGGCACACGAGGACAGACGGCCCTGTCTGTCCGGATCTGCTAAGCCACCCCAACCAGCCCCTGTCCCTCCCCCACCCCACCCCGCAGAGAGATTGATCAATAAATAAAATAATAAATTAATCAATAAATAAAATAGAAAGAGCTCCCCCACCCGCAGTCCCCCCAGAAACCCCCCCGTTGGGCATGGCCCCCAGAGACCCATCCCCGAAGGGCAGGGCTGGGTGTGTCGTGTCTCCCCCCTCCCCACATATGCCTTGGGGCCTATTTACAGATTCACAGTTGGGGGGCAGGGAAGGGGGGTGGAGGGGGCGCCCCTCCTTCCCCGGCCCCCTGGGGTCAGGGCAGGGGGCTCCCGTTGGTGGCCAGGAGCTTCTTGTCCTTAGGGGGGCCTCGGCGGGGAGAGCTGGTCAGCTCCGGATCTGGGCGGCCAGGCGCGGGCTGCAGGCTTCGGGGCGGGGTCCCAGCAGGCCGGGTCTGGGTGCCATTCTTCTCGTCTGCGTGGGAAGAAGCGGTCTGGCCTCAGGAAGGGGTGCCGAACCTCTGGTGGTGAGGGGGTGGGGGGCAGCTGCCAGGGCTCACTCACGGCAGCCACGAGGCCTGCCTGCCTGCCCTGCACCAACAGGGCGCAGCCCTCCAGCCCAGGGCCTTGGAGACCAGACCAAGCCCCAGGGAGTCCTGGTGGGCCCAGCTCAGGAGGCAGCCCCAGAGACTCTGGTTAATGCACTTTCCAAGGCCCCGGATTGTGGCCAAAGCGCCCCCTTCCCTTCGGGACCCTTGGGGAGCCCCCAGCAGGTTGTTCTGGCTCTCCCAGCAGCACCTGCACGACTGGGGCACCTTTCTGTGGGGCCAGACTGGGCTACTGGCCAGACTTGGCCAGGGCTGGTTCCCAGTGGTCAGGCAGCAGTTTCCATAGGGCCCAAAACAAGAGCTGAGGTCCCGTACCAGAGAACACCCCTTAAGAGACACTAACTGCTGGAGGTCTTGCTGCCGTAGCAACCCACAGGGCTGCCCCTCCCTGGGGCTCAGTCGGAGGTCCCCGCACTGCCCCACTCCCCTTCTAAGGCACGCGTCTCGGACCCTGGGTCCCTGTGGGTCCTACATCTCTGAAGGTGTGCCCTTTAAAGAACTCTGGTCGTCAAGGCCACCTTTCCTTGGCAGCCAGGTCTAGAGAGGTTCAGTGGGCCTTCCTGGCTTCTGGTTGCCCTGGAGAAGCAGACTAACAGGGCAGAATTCCTCTACCTGCCTATTGGGGCGGCCCTCCACTTGGGGTTGGCCCCATTTGTCTGTGTGGGACCTCTGAACTCCAGGGCTGCATGATAATAAATTGATGTTGTTGGAACCACAGAGTTTGTTTGTGACCTTGACCTCCTTGATCCCTGGTGGCTAGGGGACTCCGCTCCCGACGACCAGGGCTGGTGGGCACAGAGAAGCCCCTTCCTCCCGGAGCACAGACCTCGCCCCCTCCTGGGGAGAGGGGAGTCCGTGAAAGCCAGGCCCAGCAGGGTCTGCGAGACAGCGACCACCTTGTCCTGGTTTTAGCACTGAGAGTCCCCGGTGTCGGGAACCTCCCTGTCCCCAGCAGAGCAAGACAGCTGGTCACCCTCCTCCAGAACACATTTCAGGAGCCTCCAGTGGCAGGGAGCTCCACCACCTCCAACACAGAGACCGGTGGTCCCCTTAGGGACCCCTGGAGGTCCCCTCCCTCTGTGGTGAGGCCTTCTCAGGCTTGGGAAGGTCTGGTGCCTCGCGGGTAACACAAGCCCCTGCAGCACTTGGCCACCGGAAGTGCCCCCTCTGCCCCGCCGCCCTGCCCCCGCGGGTGCCCCCACCTGCCAAGGCCTGTACAGACGGCTGGTCGTGTGTGCTCAGCAGTTGGGCCTGGATGGTCTCCACCACCCGCTTGAACCGGCGGCTGGGACCTGCAAGGGCCAGGGCAACAGACTGATGAAGCAAGATCCATATTTTCCGGCAAGAGTGGAAAAAATTCAAACAGGACAAATTTTCTCCGCCCATTTGGGCCTCCTCCCCCTCCTTGGTGTGTATCTATTGTGCGCCTGCAATAAACCACCTGCTTAGGAGACAACCTTCTTAACCCTGACGATGACCCACAACCCACGACTCGCTCTGCACCTGGATCGTGCAAACTGTCAGTACATGCCATTTCACGTAGGGCCCTCTGCCTCACAAACGCATTTAGTGGGGCATGGACTGCTCCCGAGCGGAACAGCTCTCAGACTTCCTGAGCAGCTACTCCTGGCTTATAGTACTGTTTGACTCCAGTAAAATTTTCCTTTTTTTCCCTTCTTTTAAAAGACTTATTTATTTTTGGCTTCACTGGGTCTTCTCTGCTGTCGTGCCTTTCCTCTAGTTTCAGGGGGCGGGGGACCCTCTCTAGTTGTGGTGCTCACTGCAGTGGTTTCTTTGGTTGCAGAGCACGGGCTCAGTAGTTGTAGCAGACTGGACTACTTGCTCTGCGGCAAGTGGGATCCTCCCGGAACAGGGATCGAACCTGTGTCCCGTGCACGGGCAGGCAAATTCTCAACCACTCGACTGCCAGGGAAGTCCCTCCATTTTTTCCTTAAATCAACGGATTCATCTTTTCATCTGCCATGCTGGCCTAACTGGCCGGATATGACAGGCACCCACCAGAGGGCACTGGGAGTCAGCCAGAACCAGAGCTAAGAAGCCCCGACGGGCTTCTCGGTAGTTCTCAGGTGTTCTGATGAGTTCTCCTGCTACCCAGCTCTCACCGTTTAAGTGATGATCCTGAAAATCTTATCTGTACTGTTTTCACTTAAGGCTTGAAATCTGAAGGGGCTCCAGTGCATTGCCTAGGCAGGACCTGGGTGTCTGGGCAAGAGGCCCAGGGAAACATAACTGGCTGAGTTTTTGTTAAATTTGACTTAAATTCAAAATTGAACAAGTTGCTATATGGTCTGAAAAGAAACTTTTGCTAGTGAAGTGAGAGACTGAGTTATTCAGCTCTTAATGATACCAAGCAGGGCCCTGTGGGGCTCCTTGGCACAAAGACTTTCTGGGCCCCCCATTTCTCTGATTATAGAAAACAGCCTTCATTCAGCCTCCATGACCTTCCCTGAGTTCCAAGGGGCCGATTCAAGCAGTGGTTAATTAGGGAAGGGAGGCGGTGTGAGACCTGGGAGAAACAAGCAGTCAAGAGCAGCCTTGGGGGCTTCCCCGGTGGTCCAGTGCTTTAGAATCCACCTCACCAGGCAGGGGCCCGTTTGATCCCTGGTCTGGGAGATCCCACACGCCAAAGAGCAACTAAGCTTGTGTGCCATAACTATGGAGGCCCACGAGCCCTCGAGCCTGTGCTCCGAAACAAGAGACGCCATCACAGTGAGAAGCCGGAGGACAGCAGGCAGCGAGCAGCCCCCACCCCCTGCAACTAGAGAAAGCCCACGCACAGCAACAAAGACCCAGCGCAGCCAAAAAATAGTTTTTAATTAAAAAACTTAAAAAGTCGAAAAAAGTAACCCAGGGTAATTCCTTGCTAGATTCAGAAGCAGCACGCAGGCGATTTGCCACAGTGCCCTCAGAAAGTTCCTTAGATCATATTTCATATCTGAATTAGGCTACGAAATTAATAATGGGAAATTGTGCCTCAAAGGCCAAACAGCTCCCATACAGACAGCCACTGATGGGAATACCAGCTGGGCTTATGTATGCTTGCAACTACTTAATTGGGAATCAAAGGAAATCCTGCCCTGAAATGGCCAACATAGGTCTTTTCAGCACCCTAAAACGGATTTTTCACACACAGTTAAAAGCCTGCAGTCTCCTGGACCTCTGCCTGCAGGGTGTACTGGAAACAACAGTGGTAAGAGTTTTTCCTCTTAAAAATTAGGTTAGCAGGGAAAATATTTGTAGGGCTAGCTTCTTGGATCTTTCAGATTGGAAAAACTTCTAAATTGTAAAATTTTAGAGAGCTCTCATCACATTTTCCTATTTTCATTCGTATGCAGAAGCCCCCAAAGTTTTCCAAATTCCAAAAATGCCTCATTGAGGGACTTCCCCAGTGGTATCAGAGGTTAAGAATCCGCCTGCCAACGCAGAGGACACGGGTTCAATCTCTAGTCGGGGAACTAAGATTCCACGTGCACTGGAGCAAGGCCTGAGCCAGGACAGCATAACCAGAGTCCACAACAAGGATCAACAAGGATCCTGTGTGTTGCAACTAAAACCTGACAAAGCCACATAAACAAGCACATGAATACTGAAAAGTAATTTTTAAAAATGTAAAAAGTAAACTGAAAATTGAAGGCAAGGTAACTCTGAAAGAGAGAACAAGAGGGAGATAGGTGATCTGAATCCAACCTCTTTTGTAACTGTTGGGTTTTACTTTATTGTAACTGACTCCTGGCTGAAATTTTGAAATGGAAACTACTGGGAGTCTATTGGTGAATCTGTATGCATCGATATGCGTGTGTTGTAGGAGTGTTACGGCCAAAATTAATCTGTAAATGAACTCTATTTATTGGCTTACAGGAAAATAGGCACTTACGTAAATGCTCAGAAAGGGAAAAGAAAATAACCCTAAGGACTTTCAGGTTTGCATGAACTGGGAAACATTCAGTATAGCATTAATACCTGGTACTAAATTTAGGTTAAGTTTGTTGCATTAATTAATATAGACATGTTTTTAGAGTCATCAACATTAAGCATAATATTTTTATTGTATCTAGGCTTCAAATAAATAAGATCTTATTATTCCTGTTACAAAGTTTGTCAGCAAGAAAAATAACTAGATGTGATCAAACTCTTCAGTAAATAAAATAGACATAAATAAGTGCCGTTAAGTAAACTCTTTTGGAATAATTGTGTCTGGGGAAGGGCTCTCTAAACTAGTCTCTTCAGATTTGATAAGCTGAAACTTCAGAGGACTGCTGCCCTCCGCTGTCTTGCGCATCCCGCACACCAGGCTGGGGGCAGCCGTGGCCCGGGACACTTACCGGAGAGGAGCGTGAAGGTGACAGAGTAGATGCCGCCCCCGCTGCTGTCCCGCCTGGGGGAGGGTTCTGGACCCTCCGAGGAGCTGATGTCCACCTGGAAGCGGACAGGCTTCTGGAAGACGGAGGGGCCACCGCTGGCCTTGTACTCAGCCCTGAAGCTGGTCTGTGACAGCACGCTGTGACTGAGGCTGGGGATCTGAGAGGGGCGGGGACAAGAGGAGGGGGTGATTTCAGAGACCTGACTCCAAGGCACGGGTAAGCAGCCCTTGATCAGCTCTGGCCCAGGAAATACCAATCCCCTGAGCCACCAGGGGGAAAGGATAACAGAAGAGGCATTGGGGGGCCCCACTGTCTGCTGGGATTTGTAGTTTTCTCTATCTTATAAACAGAGCATCAGAAAAATCACTGAGCTACTGAATCCCATGTTAATATGGACTTTCACATCTGGTGCCAGCCCCAGGCCCGTGGACCACATTAAATAAATTCCTTCCTTCCTCCACAAACCCTGCCCAAAGTCACATCTGTCTCAGAAACATTAAGCCCATGAGCCCCTAGGGCAAAGAACCACAGGACCCAGTGGACAACCCCAGAGTCCACTAAAAAAAGTATTGATAGTTCCTTTGCCAATCTCTGATCTGGTGGTAGGGGAATGGCAACTCACTAGTCCTCAGTGGAGGCTAACATGCAGGGAATAGTAATTCTGTCTCCTATTTCTCACTTCCAGGCTGCAGGGTGCTATATACCTGCCTCCCTGTCCCCACAGTGACCACCCCCAACTCTGGCTAGAAAACTACAAATCCCATGAGCCCCAAAGGGAACTCAGGCCAGCACTAAGGAGGTGAACCCCACAGGCTGCTGGGATTTGTAGTTCTGTGGACGCCAGGGTGCATGGGTACCCAGGCCCCTCACCGACAGGAAGGCGTGGACAATGTCCGCTTTGATGCTGCTGAGAGGTTTATCCTTTAGCACAAGGAATATTTGTTCTTCTTTGTCCAAGGAGATGAAGTTCCCGAACCAAGAGCGTTTTGCCAGCCTGAGTGGGAGCAGATAGGTTGGAGGAAGGTTGGGAGGAGGCTAAGGGAATTGCCCCTCCGTCCCCTCTCTTTCCTTCCCTGTCAGACTCACTCTGGAGAAGACTCTGGCGTCAAACTGGACATCTCCTCGGCGGTGGGGACTGAGGAAGAGAGCGCAAGGCCAACACGTGTCCATCACCTGGTGTCCAGCACACAGACCAGCAGGGACCGCCACCCGGGGATTCAAGACCCCAGACTCTGTTCACGTCCCAGCAGTTAAACCCCAGATGGAGCGCACGCTGCGTGACGTTCTCTCCAGGGTTGTGGCCCCTGGTCGGGCCACACCTTCTGGGGTTGGGGCTTGCTAGCCATGAGCCAATGGGAAGGTGAGTAGGGGCACTGAACGGGCGTGTCTTTCCAACAAGCTCCTCCTCCAGAGTGGAGGCCCGACCTCGCCTCCACCCAACACCTTAATCTCTGCTCCCAACAGCATCTTCTCAAAGGTCGTGGGAGTCCAGGCCCCCAGCCTGCTTCTTCCTGGGGACCCAGATGTTAGACCCCAGCCCCCACCCCACATTAGGACTCAGGAGTCCACGTCCCCAGCCCCTTCACCCTCAAAGGACCCCCGTACCTTGCATCTTGCGCCGGTGAAAGCGGGGGGAGCCCAGGAAGCTGTTGCGGATGGAGTTGAGACGACTCCTCCAGGCAGCTCCTCCGACTCCGCCGCCGGGGCTGGGGGGCGGCGTTGTCCCTGGGGTCCCAGTGGGGCTGGCCCGGGGTGTGTGCAGGGGCGAGTGCAAAGGGGTCCCCCCGGAGGAGCGTGGGGAGCCTGGGGGGCCAGGCAGGGGTGTGGAGCGGGCACTAGGGGGCGGGGGCTGCTCCCCGGTGCCCCCACCCCTGGGGCCCCGAGAAGGCAGCGTCTGCGTTTTAGAAGTCGGTGAGCCCCCACCCCGGGCCTCATCTCCAGTAGGCTCCGGCGAGAAGGAAAAGACCGGACTCTGTAGAGCAGTGGCATACAGTGAGAGAGTGGACTACAACTCCCAGGACACCCTAGGAGCCCCACAGGCACACACGTACAGGGGTGTACCCCAAAGCATGATGGAACTTGTAGTCCAATTATTTCCCCAACACCCCACCCCACCCCCACTCCCATTGTTGAGCTGGGGCAGGGACTTTTTTTTTAATCATGCTCAGGGACTGTAAACCCAGCAGTGACAAGAACAGAATAGGTGCTCAACTAACTGGTTAAATGAATAAAGAGGACCCTTCAGGCACACTGAAAACCCAACCCTGTTAACGTGGGAAATGGTCAGTCAGTGGACTGAAATACTAACGAGGCCTTGGGTCTTTGGCTCTTCAGGGACAAGGAGGCAATGTCCCAGGACTTCATGGGAATTATAATTTCTGCTGCTTCAGCTTTGCTCCACAGGGTCTTCACTCCCTTACCCCCTTAATCCATCTGGGACCTGGCCTTACCCTTGGGCTGCTCAGGGGACTGGACGACAGACCAGTGGAGGCCCCACTGACGCTACGGGATCTGGAAAAAATCAAGTGGGAGGGTTTCAGAAGGCTCGGTGCCTGTTCCCTTCCACACTCCTCCAAGATGAGGAGATGAGGCCCACAGAGGGGAGGAGACTCGTCCCGGTCACAAAGCACCTCTGAGGTGGGTACAGCATTGGAGCCCTGAACTCTCTCTCCACCCAGGGCTGTACGTTTCAGTGGAGGGGCGGGGGCTCCCACCTCTGGCTGTGCTGGGCCATCTCCAGGGCCCGTCGAGTGGGCACCGGGGAGCCACCACCCCCAGCATCTGTGATGCTCAGGACTTCCATGGACTTCCGCTCTGGCCGCCGCTTCCCGTGACGGCTCAGCATGGGGGAATCCACACGCTTCCGAGGCGGGTCTGCGGGCCGAGAGTATCATCCCGATTAGAGGGTGCACTGGAATAGCTGGGCATGACACTCATACAGACGCGGAAACAGGCTCAGAGTGGAGAGGGGCTTTGACCAAGGTCTCGGGGCAAGTCAGGGAGTCTAAAGTTAGAAGCTCAAGGCCTGCAGCCCCTCCGTCCCTCCCTGGGGAATCTAGGGTCTGGACTCCCCGGCCTGCCCTTCTCACCAACGTCATTCCGGGGAGGCAGGTCCTGATCCTCACAGCTGGGGTACCGCTCCTTCCGATCCAAAAGCAGGTAGTATATCATCTTCTCTTGGTTCTCCCTGTGGGGGGTGGGGGCAGGAGAGCACTGGGGTCAGAGGTCAGGTCCCAGGGTTGGTCTCATCCCCTCCTTCTGTCTGTGGCTCTGTGGGGCTCAGTGCATCAGGCTTTCTGTCTGTGGCTCCATCTTCCTAGGTGTCAACAGGGTTGGTCCCTTGGTCTCAGTACATATCTCAGCCTCGTTTTACTCCATGATACAATAGTGATGCTCATGTGGCTCCTTTCCTCCCTTGAAATCTTTGATGTTAGTACTTGGATCTGAAGTTCTGTGTCTCTATAGCAGGTTTCCTGAGAGACTGTTCTCTTGTATTTAAGGGCTTCCCTGAGGGTGCAGAGGTTAAAGTGTCTGCCTGCAATGTGGGAGACCTGGGTTCGATCCCTGGGTCAGGAAGACCCCCTGGAGAAGGAAATGGCGACCCACTCCAGTATTCTCGCCTGGAGAATCCCATGGATGGAGGAGCTTGGTGGGCTACAGTCCACGGGTTGCAAAGAGTCAGACATGACTGAGCAACTTCACTTTCACTTTCAATGTGGCTCAGTTAGTAACATCTGCCAGCAATGCAGGACACCCAGGTTCAACGTCTGGATGGGGAAGATCCCCTGGAGAACGGCAACCCATGCCAGTATTCTGGCCTGGAGAATCCCACGGACAGAGGAGCCTGGCGGGCTGCAGTCCATGCAGTGGCAAAGGGTCGGACACCACTGGACAGCTAACACTTTGACTTGAGCACCTGAGCACTTGCTACATGTAAGCACTGTGAGGCACTGAGTCGTCCCCAGCACCTACTCAGTTTTCAGCATCCTTTCTTCTCCCCACTGGTCCTACCACCCACCTCCGCCTGGTTCCCCCTGGAACAGCTCCACGCCCCTTCTAGAGGCCAGGCCTCCCCAGGAGGGTCTCTGTGGGTGCCCGGCAGACTGTGGGGGGACCCCCTCACCCCATGTGGCCAGGGTGTCTGTCAGGATCAGGGGGGGTCTTACTCCTCACTGCGCAGCTCCCGGTGCAGCCGCTCGCGGTCCCTGAAGCAGCCCAGTGACGCCATGCTCTCCAGGACATCCGGGTCCAGCTCTCCGTTTGACGGCAGGCTCCGCATGGCCACACGGCGGCCTGGGGCTGGCTCCAGGCAAGGATCCGGCTCGTGTTTCCCGCCCCTGGGGAGGAGAAGAATCGTAGGGAACCGGGCGTCTCCTCTGTCTCCTAAAGCGGAGGCTCTGGGGTCCCCCGTCCCAGCCTGCTCCTTTATTGGGAACCCCGGAGTCAGGGCCCCAGCACACCTCCACCTCAGATCCAGGAGTCCAGACCCCCAGCCCCTCCTCATTCAGGACCCTGGGCACCCCGCTCCCTAGCGGGCTCTCCTACTTTGGGGGCCCTTGATATTTGAGGTCCTCTCCTTCCCCCTAGGACCCAGTTGTCCAGTTCCCCCATACTCACAGGTACCAGGGGTGTTTCTGAATTTGCTCCAGCTGTGAGGGGCGTGGTTGGTAGAGAAGCAGAAGTGAGGTCGTTTGAACACAGCACGTGCGCAATTAAAGTCGCCTAGGTGGCGTTGGTGGGGGTCCCTAACGCGACCCGCAAAGAGCGGGCAGCACGCCGGCTCATGTCTCCCCCTAGTGGCGGCTCGCGGCGCAGCCTGACTATTGCGGAGGGCGGGGGCGGGGTGCGGGGGGCAGGCTACGTCTCTAGCATGCGCATGCGCAGTGACATCCTGCCCAAGCACACCGCCTTGCAAGGGCCAGTATGCGCATGCGCCCTCCCAAGTTGGGGGGTGGTGTGTGTTTTTTTTTTTTTTGGTGTGGGTTGTGTGTGTGTGAGTGTGTTTGTCCAGTATGCACATGCGGCCTCTCCGTGTGTGTCTCTGTGTGTGGTGTGGTTGTGTGTCTACTATGCACATGCATCCTCTCATGTTTGTGTGTGTACATGTGTGTGGTGTGTGTCCACTACGCACATGCGTCTTCTCGCGTTTGTGTGTGTGTGGGGTGTGTGGTGTGGTGTGTCTGTGTGTGTGGTCTGGTGTGGTGTGTGTTTGTTTGTATGTCTGGTGTGGTGTGGTGTGTCTACTGTGCACATGCGTCCTCTCATGTTTGTGTGTGTGTGTGTGTCTGTGTGTGTGTGTGTCTGGTGTGTGTGTGTGTCCACCATGCGCATGCGTCCTCTCGTGTTTGTCTGTGCGTGTGTGTCTGTGTGTCTGGTGTGTGTGTGTGTCCACCATACACATGCATCCTCTCGCATTTGTGTGTCTGTGCGTGTGTGTCTGGTGTGTGTGTCTGTGTGTTTGGTGTGTGTGTGTGTCCACCATGCGCATGCGTCCTCTCACGTTTGTGTGTCTGTGTGTGTGTGTGGTATGGTGTGTGCATGTTGTGTGCGGTGTTTGCTCCTCCCCAGTCTGGAGTGGCAGGTGGGCAGGACCCAGGATGGGGCTCAGCCAGCAACCCCGCTCCCAGCTGTCGCCTCGGGGCTGGAGGCACGGGTCCTGGAAACCTGTCCCCATGGCTGCCCCGGGGACTCTGTCCCCACCTCCCACCGTCCCTCCATGCCCATCCCCCAACTCACGCTGAGCCTTTTCTCGGGCTCCACTTCGATCATCCCCCGCAGCAGGCTCTGGCAGTCTGGAGGGATGAAGTGGGGCATGTGGAAGACGCCCCGTTTCACCTTCTCCAGCAGCTGGCGGAGGTTGTCATCGTCGAAGGGCAGAGCCCCCTGCGTGAGGAATGACAGGATCCCTTGCGCACAGAGCTCAGCGTATACCAGACGAGCGCCTAAGCGCTTCATGTGCAGTGACACGGTCAGGCCTCGCCACAAGCCCCGGGAGGTAGGGAGCTGCAGCTGTCTCCACTTCACAGATGGGGAAACTGAGGCACGGAGGCATCCAGCCATTTGCACAAGACCGCCTGGCTCTGAAGTGGCAGAGCAGTGATTTGGCAACGGGCGGTGTGTCCAGCACCTAAAAGGCTGGGGCTGCAGCTTGGAGCCTGTCCTTTAAAAACACGCTTCTCCCCAGGTTAGAGAGGGGTAGGTAATCTTCATTCATTCAACAAAGACCAAGCCTCCGTTACACGTCGGGGATCCAGCGGTGAACAAAGCAAGCCCTTGACCGCCTGCTGCTCACACCCGGAGTGGGACAGGCTGGTGACGGAGCAAACAGCCCTACAGTGACTGGGTGCCTGAGGCGACGCTGGACTGGACTAGGCAGACCAGACTGAGCGAAGGCTGTGGGGATCTGGGGGTGCAGCAAGTTGAGTGGTGGCCCCCCAGAATTCCTGTCTACCTGGAACCTCAGAATGTGACCCTGTTTACAATTACATCTCTGCAGATGTAATTCACGGAGGATCTGGAAGTGACCTCCTCCAGGCTTTTGGGAAGGGGGCCCTAAATCCAGTGCCTGGAAGAGGTGGGGTGAGCACAGAGAGACACCCTTCAAGGACTTATACACACAATGACAGCTCTGTTAACCTCCAGGGAGTAGACAGCCTCCCACTGGGAAATCTGACCTCATGGCGGGAGGGAGGGGGCCCCGGGGAGGCTTCCTGGAAGGGCGATGATTGAGCTGAGAGCTACAAGAACTCTACTGTTAACCAGGTGAGCAACAGGGCTGGCAGGGAGAAGACAGTAGGTGCAAAGGCCCTGTGGTCGGAGCTCACGTTCCCCAGTTTGGTTCTATTAACCCACTTGTTGTTGTTCAGTCACTGTCACATCTGACTCTTTGCAACTCCATGGAGTGTAGTCCACCAGGCTCCTCTGTCCATGGGGTTTCCCAGGCAAGAATACTGGAGTGGGTAGCCATTTCCTTCTCCAGAGGAATCTTCCCGGACCAGGGATCGAACCTGTGTCTCTTGCAGTGGCAGGTGGATTCTTGACCACTGATCCACCAGGGAAGCCCCTATTAATCACTACGATATTGTAACACCCTAGGATCAGTTAGTAAGCAGCTGCTCACCCGAGTGCTCCAAGTCCTCCTGGCCTCGCCATCCCTTCCCAGGGGACCCTCCAGACTTTCTCACGGTTCTGTGACCAGATGGTTACCTCCAGGCACAGAGAGGGGCGCCCCCGGGATTTTGCTCTGTTGGTAAATACCCCCCAACACACGTTCCTGGTACCAGTTAAATATCTGGGAGACAATCCCTGAGTTGAGGGTGGAAGTAGATGTTCTGTGTTTCCAGCAGGCAGAGGACTGTTCTAGAAATGGGGCACGGAGAGGCAAGGACGGCCTTACCACGAGCAGGGCGAAGAGGATGACTCCGCAGCTCCACATGTCAGCCCGGCGGCCGTCGTACTTCTCGCCCTGGGAGGAGAAGGGCCGGCTCTGATGCTCACCTCTCCTGGGCCCCCAGCCCCTGCCCGCTCCTCTCCCCCTCTGCCTGCCCCTCGCTCACCTTAATCACCTCCGGGCACGCATAGTGGGGGGACCTGAGGGACAGAGGGCGTGTGAGCCTCTGGCGGGCTTCTACCCGCTCCCTGGGGCACAGGTGGCGGGCCCCCACTCACCCACAGCTGGTCTCCAGAAGGCTGTCCCCCACTTGCAGGGACGCCATGCCGAAGTCTGCGATGCGGATGTTGTTTTTCTCGTCCAGAAGCAGGTTCTCAGGCTTCAGGTCTCTGTGGCTGAGACAGGATGGTGGGGCTCAGGCCTCCGCCCTCTTCCCAGAGTCTGAGGACCAACGCCCCACCCCACCCCGACTCACTGTCTCTCAGAGGGGGATCGTGTCTGGCAACTTCTAGTTAGAGACCTTTGCAAACACGCTCCAAAGCAGAGACAAGAATATACAAAGCCCCATGCACCCACCCACTAGCTCCACCCGTTATCAGCTCGAGGCGCATCTCCTCTAATCTCCACCCCCACATATGCTCTCCTTCCCCCACTGGACGATTTTGCAGGAGACCTCCAGACGGTGTATCATTTTATCCACAGATATTTGAATATGTGCGAAGTGATCTTTCTTTGAGGTAAGCAGGCCTGGTACTGAGCTGGCTCTTAAAATATTCAAATATTTCAGGGCTTGCCTGGTGGCTCAGTGGTAAAGAATCCGCTGCCAGTGCAGGAGACTGGAGTCCGATCTCCGAGCCAGGAAGATCCTACGTGCCGCAGAGCAACTAAGCCCCTGGGCCACAGCTGTGGAGCCTGAGCTCTAGAGCCAAGAGGGGCAGCTACTGAAGCCCGCCCACCCCGGAGCCCACGCTCCACAGCAGGAGGACCCACCGCAGTGGGAAGCTCTCCCACCACAACTAGAGAGGAGCCCCTGTGTGCCATAGCCAGGGAAAAGCCCGTGCAGCCACAAAGACCCCGCACGGCCAAAAATAAATAACATTTTTTGAAAAATTCAAATATTTCAGGAAATTCCCTGGTGGTCCAGTGGTTAGGATTCTCGGCTTCCACTGTAGGGAACAGAGGTTGAATTCCCCGATCAGGGAACTAAGATGCCACGTGGCCCAGCCAAAAACAAAACAAAAATCAAATATTTCAATACTGAATAATTGAAAAAAAAAATACTGTCAACTAAAGCCCATCATTGCTTCCTCCTTCGCCCCCACCCCCCACTCCCTATCCTGGGACAAACTCCTCAGGATATAAGGGTTAATGATGTCCCCGGGGAGGTGGGGCAGGTTTTATAGTTTCTGTTGGAAGAGGTCCTTAACTGGGTCAGACCTGATAAATTTGTTGACTCTCGCCCCCTGGAGGCCAGTGTCTTTAATGTCAGAGTCCTGACACTTGTCAGTAGGGAGGTGTTGACAATTTAAATGGGCTGCCTTTTCATCACCAAGCTTTGGTCCTAGGTCTCAGCCCCCTCAGCCTGATCCTCACCCCATCTCCAATCCCCTATCCCAGAGAGGGAGGTGTGCAAACAAACGAGGCTGAAAGATGATCTGGAGGCATCTATTTTGCACCTTAATTAATCATTAAAATGCTGCATATTGAATATCTTGTTTTGAGAGCTGAAAGCAATTCAATGAGGAAAGGAAGATCTTTTCATACGGACGTCCTTATGCCAAAAAAAAAAATGACCCTCAGCCTTTACCCTCCACCATATACAAAAATTAATTTGAAATGGACCTCAAGCCTAAATATAAGAGCTAAAACTACACAACTTCTAGAAGAATACATCTGAGGAAACCTTATGACTTTGAGCTAGGCAAATATTTCTTTTTTTTTTTTTTTTTGGCCACATCCCATGGCATGTGGGATCTTAGTTTCCCAAGCAGGTATCTATCCTGTGTGCCCTGCAGTGGAAACACGGAGTTTTAACCACTGGACTGCCAGGGAGGTCCTTGGGCAAATATTTCTTAAATTGGACAGAAAAAGCATGAATTGTAAAAAGAAAAAGAAAAAACCAACAAACTGGCTTCATCAAAATGTGAAACCTTTGCTTTTCATAAGATATTGTTATAAAAATGCAAAAGCATGTCACAAACTGGGAGAAATTACTTGAAAAAAATAATGCATTTGACAAAAAGATTTGTTCTTAGAATAAGTAACTCTTGGGAATTATTCCTAGAGTCCTCCTTCATTCCTGGAATAACGAACTCTTACAGCTCAATAATAGAAAGATAAATAACTCAATTAAAAATGGGCAAAGGATCTGAACAGACATTTGTCCAAGGAAGATATACAATAAGCCAATGGCCAATAAGCACGTGAAAGGATGCTCGACATCATTAGCCATCCGGGAAATGCACATCGAAACCACAGTGAGATGCCACTTCACGCCCACTGGGGTATGTAGAATCAAAAAGTCAGGTAACAACAAGTGTTGGCAAGAGATTAGAACCCTCCGAGACTGCTGGTGGGGATGCTGAGTGACACAGCTGCTTTGGAAAATGGGCTGGCACTTATTTATTTTTTTGGCACTTCTTTAAAAGGCTAAATATAGAGTTCCCATATGACCCAACAATTCTGTTGTTGTTGTTTAGTTGCTAAGTTGTATCCAACTCTTTAATGACCCCATGGATTGTATCCTGACAGGCTCCTCTGTCCATGGGATTTTCCAGGCAAGAATACTGGAGTGGGTTGCCATTTCCTTTTCAAGGGATCTTCCCAACCCAGGGATTGAACCTGCATCTCCTGCTTAGCAGGCTGATTCCATACTATTGAGCAACCTTGGAAGCCCTCCCCAGCGATTCTGATCCTAGGTATATACTCAAGAGAATTGAAAGCATAGGTCACAGATCAAAACTTGTATGTAAATATTCATATGTCCACATTATTCATTATATCCAGAAATAAGAAACGACCAACATGTTCACCAACTGGTAAATGGGTAAGCAAAATATGGCAGAGCCATAAAATGTAATATTACTCATTAGTGAAAAGGAATGGGTGAACCTTGAAAGCATTTTGCCAAGTGAAAGAAGCCAGCCACAAAAGACCACACTGATAGGAAATGTCCAGAATAGGTAAATCCACAGAGACAGGAAGTAGATTAGTGGTTACCCAAGGCTGGGGATGGGGGGAGGTGACTGCTTAATGGGTACAGGGTAATGGTTTTTGGGGTGATGAAATGTTCTAAAATTACATAGCAGTGATGCCCATCATTGCAAATACACTCAAAAATACCAGATTGTATGCTCTGAAGGGTGGATTTCATGCTGTAAGAAGCTTTTTGTTTCTTTTGGTTTTTTTGCCACATAGCACAGCTTGCACGATCTTAGTTCCCTGACCAGGGATCGAACCTGTGCCCCCTGCAGTGGAAGCATGGAGTCCTAGCCACTGGACCGTCAGGGAATTCCCTATGACGTGTGACTTATATCTCAATTTTGGAAAAGCGGGCTGCAGCACTCTGGCTTCCAGTCATTCTGCTATACGCTCCCAAGGGCCTGCCTTCTGGGTAGTGCTTGTCCCAGCCTCCCCGCAAGCTGCCCCCTCACCAGATGGAGTAGCTGTGGCAGAAGTCCAGTGCTGACACGATCTGGCGGAAGAACTTCCGGGCCTCCTTGGGGGTCAGTCTCCCCTTCTTCACCAGGTAGTCGAACAGCTCACCTCCAGACACGTGCTCCAGAACCAGGTACCTGGGGGACATGGAGAGGGCAGAGGGCTGGAAGGGGCATGTGGAGGACCAAAGAGCCTGACCTCCTTCTTCCAAAAGTACAAGCCCTCAATGCCACTGGCCCTGGAGGCAGAGGACCCCAATTCCCATGAGTCCCCAGGAGGAGGAGGCTCCAATTTCCACTAGGCTCTGGGAAGCAGAAACTCAATTCCCATTAGCCCTGGCCAGCATGTCAATTTCAGAGGTCAACACTCTGACTAGTTTTCCTCAGGAGATGAGGCAATTCCATTAGCACCTGGAGGTCAGAGATCCCAGTTCTCACAGGCCCCTAGGAAATAAAGCCCTGTATTTCCATCAGCCTCTGGGAAGCCAAAGTTCTCATTTTCATTAGTGTCTGGGATGCAGATAATGGAATTCTAATCTGTTCTTGGGAAATGACACTTGCAATGTGTACCAATTCAACGGTCAACATCTGTGAGGTAAAGACTACAACTCCCATCAGCCCCTGAGAAGTAAAGACTCCAATTCCCATCAGTCCTTGAGAGAAAGAGGCAGTCTCATCCGCCTCTGGGAAGTCAAAATTCAATTCCCATCAGCCCCCCTGGCAGCACAGATTCCCATGTCAACTTCAAGAGTAATAATACTTTGACTCCCAGTTGTTTCCGGAGATAAGGCAACTTCATTAGTACTTGGAAGAAAGAGATCCCCTCGATTCTCACAGGACTTTAGGCAATAAAGACCACGCCACCCCCACCTACTCCCATTAGCCCCTGGGCAGGGAAGCCTCTTATTCCCATAAATCTCTGAGATGAAGAAACTAGAATTCTCATTAACTGTTGGCAAAAAAAGGTTGGCTTGTGCACCAATCTAAGTCAACTTCCCTGAAGTGAAAGACTACAACTCCCTTCAGGCCTGAGAGGTTAAAAACTCCCAACTCCCATAAGGCTCTGGGACATGGAGACTCCTAATTCCCATCAGCCACCTGGATTTTAAAGACTCGAAATCCCATCAGGCTCTGGGAGGCTAAACCTTTAATTCCCATTAGCCCCAGGAAAACAAAAGCTTAATTTCTATGAGCTCAGTGGAAAGCTGAGGTTCCTCCGTGAGACACCAAGTCCCACGGGCCCTCCTCCCTACAAGGATGGTGGAGTGAGAGTGATAGCTCCACCAATGGGCAACAATGGCCCCTCCCTGCCGCCACACCTGGAGAAGCCTGAAGACTACAAATCCTATGAGCGCCTGGGGCCGGGTCAGCTTCCTTCCTGGGGAAATCCAGCCTCTGATGGGTGCTGGAGTCAGTTCAAACCGGGGACTGCAAGGTCAAGCAGCGGGGGTGTCCCCTCTCCTGGTGCCCAGTCCAGCTGTCCCTTGGGTCACCAGTCCAGACAAAGGCCTGTTGTCTGGAGCTGGGACAGCTGGACCCCACCCCCAACCTAAGGGGGCTAATCGACTTCCAGATACAGACTCAGAACTCCTGAGCAGACCCATTGTTGGGGTGTCCAGTCATAGCACCCAGAGTTATGCTGCGGGAGGAAGGGAGTCTCCAGTGCTGCAGAGGAAGGGTTTGGGAAGAAGCAGGATTCACTGAGCCTGGAGCTTTGCTCGGCCCCACTGCCCTAGCACATGGAAAGGGCTGGAGATCTGCCTCAGCAAGTCAGATCTGGCTGAGGGCACCCAGATTATGCGGTACAGAGTGTTCCCCACGGCGCAGCAGGACAAGGGACCGGGGGCTGGGGAGGAAGGGGGAGGACCAGCCTCGTCCCCCATCAGGCATGGGGACGGCTCAGGCTTAGCTGCCCTGCTGCCAGGGTACAATCGGCCCAGAGCGTCAGGCCAGGTCAGCATGGGAACACAGAGGATTATGAGTGTGTGTGTGTGGGGGTTGTCCTTGTGCAGCAGGGACGGGACTAGACTTTCAGTGGCCCGGCCAAGAGAGCTTAAGTTTCCCCTGGCCCCTCCAGGCCTTGATTCTAGAAACGTCCCGCCCTGGGAACTTGGGGAGGATGCATGGAGGGCTGGGTGTCTATAAATACCTACAAATATTTCTTGTTCTCGTAGACGTCGTGGAGTTTGAGGACGTGCGGGTGCTCAATGAGCTTCAGGATGGCTATCTCCCGCTCCACCTGGGGGAAAAGGAACGGCAGGTGGTCAGCCTTGCCTCCCTCCCTGTCCCCAGCCCCAAAGGGTCCCCTCTCCCCCAGCGCACAGACACACCTTCATCAGCACCGACTCAGACAGTTTCTCCCGGTTCACGATCTTGATGGCCACCTTTTGGCCCGTGATGCAGTGGACCCCGAGTTTAACCAGACCTGGGGGATGGGACGGAAAATGTGGGGGCCACTCCCAGTGCAGTGTCCTCACCTCTGGCTCCTGAGCGCCCCCTTGCCAACCTGCTTCCTCCTTCTTCCCCTCCTGGCTTGGTTCGAGGTGGCCCGAATCACCCTGACCTGAACTCCTGGGGACTGACAGCAGCCATTCCCGCCAGACACAACTCTCTTTCCACTCGTTGTTGTCCAATTCCGTCCCTGCTGGTTGCCATCCACCTACCTGCCTCCCCCCTCCTCCACAGCCACCCTGGACTCTCCGTCCTTCCCATGTGCCCCTTCGATTTCACCTCTATACACCGTCTTGCCTCGCTGGGTTTCCATAGTTTTGTGTCCTCCAATCTACCTCCTTCAGACAAACCTCTCTCCCTCTCTCTCAGCCCATCACTTCCTTGAGTTCTCTGCCCTTTAATCTTCTGGAGACACCATGTCTCTCAAGGAATATAATCTTGTGATTGCCCCCTTCCCAGACCATCCTCCTCCACCTCCTCTCAAACCCAGACCTCTCAAGCCCTTTCTTTGATCTTTTAAAAACAGCAGCTGCAGCTGGGAGCAGGCACACCCCAAGGGTATGCCCACTCCCCAGTGTTAAGCCCCAAACCCAGGAATGCCGGCACCCAGCCCCCTCCACCTTCAGACCCAGGAGTCCGAGCCCCCAGCCCCTCCTCCCTCAGACCCTCAAGTCCAGGCTCATGGCCCCTTCCTCCCCTACAACTCAGGAACTGAAGTCAGCAACACCTTCACACTTTTCGCCCTGGGATGCAGAGTCTGACCCTCCCCCAGGCCTGGCCCCTGATCCCCGAAGCTCTGGCCCAGAACTCAGGTGTTCAGCTCCTCTCTTACACCCACCCACCGCCCACCTGGCAAGAAAGAGGTTAAGGAGGTTAAGCAACAACAGAAGATGACTGCCCCCAGTCCACAGCCACCCCTGAGGGATTTGCCTCCTGCGTCCACCTTTCCACCTCTCCACTCCCCGTCCCCACTCTGAGCCAGCATGCTGGAGAAAGGGCAGGATGCTGGAGACCCCATCGTCCCAGCCTCAGTGCCCCTGTCACCCCGACAGAGGCCCTCTGCGGCCAGAGGACAGTGCGGAGAGATGCCGCTTCGGGAGGCGCGCCCCCATGCCAGCGCCTCGCCCCAGCCTGCGGCTGTACTGCACCAAGGACCTGGGCTCCCGGCGGCCGGGACCCTGGCTGCAGGCCGAGGTCCCTTGCCCACGCTGGGGCCGGACTCTCCAACCTCTGCTCCCAAAGCGGGGGAGCCTTTGGGCCCCTCACCTCCCCCAGGAGTCGGGACCCCAGAGTCCGAGCCTTCACCCCCTCGGCCTGGAGACCCGGCAATCTGGACCCCGAGTCCCTTCTCTGAGAGGGACTCGGGGGCCCAGGAGCCCCGCTCTCTGCCCCCATCCCCTCCTCACCCCCACCCCGGGTGCCCCCTCCCTTGGCTCACCTGTCTGTCCTTTGCCCAGCGTCTTCTCCAGCCGATAGGGGCCCACATACTGGGCGTGCTGGGGTGGGTGTGGGTGTGGGTGTGGGAGGTGGTAGGCGGGGGAGCCCCCGCCCCCATCCTTGCCCCCGGACGACATGATGCCCTTGGTCCCGGCCCGACCGGCCCCCCGGCCGCCCCCCCTGCGGCCAGTCGCCCCGTCCCTCCGGTGGGGGCCGGCGGCCGCTCCGTCCCGGCCCCCCCGGCTGCCCCCCACCTCTCCGGGGGTCCCCAGGGGGCTGGGCTGGGCCCCCCCCCCCGTCGGCGGGCCGCGGAGTTGGGGGAGGGGGGGCTGGCCCGGGGGGGTCAGGCCCGGGGAGTCAGCATGGCCCGGAGGGGCTGCGCGGCCCCCCCTCCCCAGCCCGTTTCTGGCCGGCCCCCCCCTTCCTGCGCCTCCCCCCGCCGGGGGGGTCTGAGGTGCGGGCCGGCGGATGCTGCAGGCCGAGGTCCCCCCCCCCCCCCCACGCGCCCTCTCTCCTCCGCCTCCTCCTCCTCTCCGCCTCCCCCCGCCACCTCGTCCTTTCTCTCCGGCACGCTGACATCACCATCCGGGGACTCCGGGCCCTTCCCCAAAGTTAACCCTTTCGGAGGGGGAGGGGGAGCGGGGCAGGGGGCGGGCCTGGGCGCCGGAGCCGCGGAGACGCGCTGGGAGGATGCTGGGAGCAACGGAAGGATGCAGGAGGGACCGTGGAGGCAGACGAGCGGGGCACACAGGAGGGGCAGAGCCGGGGCGACACAAAGGGCGACGGAGCCTGACACGAGTGGGGGAAGGAGACAGACGGCACGGGAGACGGGGACCGCCAGAACCGGGGCTGGGGCCGGACAGGCGCGCAGGCGGGCAGAGACGGGAGAGCCCGGGGCGAGCAGAGAGACGGGGAGACGGAGGAGAGGGGAGAAGGTGCCTGGGAGAGACAGAAGGATGGAGAAAATCAGAGATAGAAATGGAGAGAGATAGGGGAAGGGAAAGAGAGGTGGAGAGGCAGGGAACGGGCTCGGGGTGGGGGGGTCGCGGGGGTTAGAGACGCAGAGATACGGAGGGACAGCCCGGCAGAGATGAACCGAAAACGGCCAGAGACAGGGAGAGACTGGGGGTAATGGAGGAGAGAGACCGTGGCTGAGAGACAGAGAGATGGAGAGAGAAATGCACAGAAATAGAAGAACCGGGGCAGAGGGGACAAATACAGAGGTGGGGCACCGGGGGAAGGTGACGGGAAGGATGGAGGGTCAGAGAGAGGAGAAAAGTGGGAGAGAGGGAGACAGACAAGGGAGGAGGAACAGCAGAGAGACAGGTGGACAGAGAGCAAAGAGAGACAGACGGAGAGAGCGAGTGACAAATGAGCATGGAGCTGGGAACCCCAAAATATGGGGGGTAAACACAGGTGGAGGTCTAGATGCTGGGGGAGATAGGACAGATGGGAGGGACAGAGGGAAAAAGGAGGCAGAAGCAGGGAGAGAGAAAGAATTGGGGGAGTTGCTGATCCAGTGCTCATCTTTGCTCCCCTTCACCCCCAATCTGCCCATCCCGGCCTCCTTTCCCCACTCGCACTGGGGCCCCATATCCACCCACAGATCAGGGTGATGTTTTTACATGTCTTGGATCCATGCCTCCATTGAGAATACTCCACAATCCTCCTACAGAGAAATTTCCAGAACCCCTTGAGGTCCCTGTGAATTTTTTGGTCGCTATCTATTCTGTGTGTCCACCATCAGATTCCCTAGTTCTTCATGGGGGCTCCACTATAACCGTATGTCTCCACTCTAGGTCATCTATGCGCTACAATCACGTATCCCCACTCTGGGTCATCCATGCTCTACAATCATGTATCCCCACTCTGGGTCATCCATGCGCTACAATCATGTATCCCCACTCTGGGTCATCCATGAACCTGTGCACAGCTGGATTTCCGTGTGACCTAGGATTCCACTATGTCAGATAGCCAAGGATGTTAGGCCCCCGTGTCATGCCCAAGTTTCCTGGAGCGTGTACCCATGAGCCTTAAGTCTCCTAGTCAACCACTTTCATTCCATGATGCTATACTTCGTGCCGCATCTGAGCCAGACACTGATCCAGGTGGTGAGGTCACAGCAGTGAAGCAAGTCAACCAAGATCCTTGTCCCATGGACCTCTCACTGCAGTGGGTGAGGCTGGTAACAAGCAAGGTACACAATCAATATACATGCTGGGAATTCCCTGGCGGTCCAGTGGTTACGACTCCGTGCTTCCACTGCAGAGGGTATGACTTCCATCCCTGGTTGGGGAACTAGTACCCCACAAGCTGTGAGGCCAAAAATCAAACTAAAGCAAGCAAACAAACGGAAAGTACATGGTATGTTACAGAGTCATGATCAGTGACAAGGAGGAAACAAGGAGGGAAGGGGGACATGAAGTGTTTCTTTAAAATTGTATTTATTTATTCCTTGGCTGCACTGGCTCTTCGTTGTTGCGCACAGGCTTTCTCTAGCTGTAGCGAGAGGGGGCTACTCTCTAGTTGCTGTGCACTGGCTGCTTTGCAGTGGTGTCTCTTGTTTCGGAGTACCAGCTCTAGGCACACGTTGGGCTCTCGAACACGGGCTCAGCAGTTGTGGTACACGGGCTTAGTTGCCCCCACAGCAAGTGGAATCTCCTGGACCAAGGATCAAACCCATGTCGTTTGCTTTAGCGTGTGGATTCTCAACCACTGGACCACCAGGGAAGTCCAGGAGGTGCTTCTTGAGTGATTTTTCTATGTGATTTTCAATTACGGTGCCAAGAGAGGCCTCCTCGGTGAAGGGACATTGAAGGAAAATGAGGCCACATGGATAAAGTACCAGGAGCCTTCCAGGCAGAGGAAGCAGCTGTGCAAAGGCCCTGGGGCAGAAGTGTGCCTGGTGTGTAATGGCAAGGCTGAAGTGTGGCTGGAGGGGAACAGTGGAGAGGGCAGTGGGAGGAAATAAGGTGAGGAAGCAGACCCAATAGGGCCTTCGAAGCAGGGTGACCAGGGGATTTCCTGGCAGTCCAGTGGCTAGATTTAGCACTTTCAGTGTTGGGTCACGGGTTGGATCCCTGGTCAGGGAACTAAGATCCTGTAAGCCATATGA
Organism: Oryx dammah; assembly: GCF_014754425.2. Classification (NCBI taxonomy): domain Eukaryota; kingdom Metazoa; phylum Chordata; class Mammalia; order Artiodactyla; family Bovidae; genus Oryx; species Oryx dammah. The sequence continues at coordinate 3,266,938 of NW_024070197.1, read as the reverse complement.
CGTAACACAAAAAACAAAGCAGAACCAAAACAACCAGGGTGACCATATGTCCTGGTTTATGTCTTTTATTCTGTAATTATCAGTAGGGTCTGTTTTCACTCTCAAGTGTCTTGTGGATGAAAAATTATATGATCACCCTTCTTATTGGTCATTGTAAAGGCTATGGCTTTTATAGGGTACCTGGGGAGTTTTCATGTAGGCTACCATTATATTACACATATGTTCATATGTGTAATGACATGTACAGTTACATGTCACAGGTACATATATTATTCAGCATTATGTATCATAATGTATGTAAATAGTATTATAGTTAGATGGACTTTTACACACGTGTACATAAGACACAGAAGTTGGACTGTGAAGAAAGCTGAGCACCGAAGAATTGATGCTTTTGAACTGTGCTGTTGGAGAAAACTCCTGAGAGTCCCTTGGACTGCAAGGAGATCCAACCAGTCCATTCTGAAGGAGATCAGTCCTGGGTGTTCTTTGGAAGGAATGATGCTAAAGCTGAAACTCCAGTACTTTGGCCACCTCATGCGAAGAGTCGACTCATTGGAAAAGACCCTGATGCTGGGAGGGATTGGAGACAGGAGGAGAAGGGGATGACAGAGAATGAGATGGCTGGATGGCACCACTGACTCGATGGACGCGAGTCTGAGTGAACTCCGGGAGTTGGTGATGGACAGGGAGGCCTGGTGTGCTGCGATTCATGGGGTCGCAAAGAGTTGGACACAACTGAGCGACTGAACCGACTGACACAGGTACAGTAGGCTGCCTGTGTGTGCTCAGTCACTTAGTCATGTCCGATTCTTTGCGACGGCACAGACTGCAGCCCACCAGGCTCCTCTGTCTATGGGATTTTCCAGGCAAGAATACTGGAATGGGTGGTCATTCCCTCCTCCAAGGTGGGGATCTTCCCAACCTGGGGATCGAACCTGCATCTCCTGCATTGCAGGCAGATTCTTTACTGCTGAGTCATCAAGGAATGCCCAAAGATGTCCATGTCGTAATTCTGTGAACCTGTGAATATGTCAACTTACTCAGCAAAAGGGTCTTTGTAGATGTGATGGAGCTGAAAATCTTAGATGTGGAAAATTTCCTGGTTATTACATTGTGCCCTAAATGTAATCACAAGCATTCTTATGAGGCGGAAGCAGGAAGATCAGTCAGAGGAGGAGACAGGAGAAGGAAGGAAACCGAAGCCAAAATGGGGACGTCTCTGGTGGTCCAGGGGTCTGGGTTCAATTTGAGGTTAAGGAAATAGATCCCACATGCTGCAACCACAGCTAAGACCAGAGCAGAAAAAAAAAAAAAAAGAAGCCAAAATGATGTAGCCACAAACCAAGGAATGTGGGCAGCCTCTAGAAGCTGGAAAAGGCTGGGAAACAGATTCTTCCCTGGAGCCCCCAGAAGGAACACAACCTTGATTTTAACTACTTGAACTCAGTGAGACCCACGTTGGGCTTCTGAACTGTAAGTAAGCCACCAAGTTTTTCAGTAATCTGTTAACAGATAGGAAATGGAGTATCCAGGGGCCCAGATCCATGTCTGACAATCGTCCTCCTCAGTGCTACACACACATACACACGTTTGGTCTTCCCATCTCTGTGTAAAAGATCTCCTGGCACATCCCACACCCAGCAGTGCGCTCAATATACCTGATTGTGGGCCCCACCAAAGTTGAGTATAACCTTTTCCTAGAGTGGGAGGGCCTTGTATGAAGACTAGATAGAATTAGGATTTCTTTAAGCCTAGCCCACAGTCCCACAGTCCCAGACCTGAACCCTAAATCTGGTGCAGGCAGGCCTCGAGCTGCCTAAACCACCTTGCCCAGGTATTTTACTTCCAGGCTTCAAGAATCACCTCTGGTGCACCTGGCAGAACCCAGAGAAGACTCCACGAGGGAGACGCTGGGAGAACGATAAGAGTGGTCTGCACAGGAGGTGCAGTGGGGAGAACGGGGAGCTCCCTACGAGGAAAGGGGAAATAGAGGCCAAGAGCGGGCTGCGATAGGCCAGACGACGCCCGGCTCAGATATTAGTGCTGAGAGCACGGGGAGACCCGGGCAGAGTTGAAAGGGCCCCAACGGTGCGGGACTCCAGCTGTTAACTATAACGGGGTGGGGGTGGTGGTGGTTGGGCGGGTGGTGGTGGGGAGGGTGGCCAGAGGGGGGCGGGGCTTAACGGGGAGCGGCGGGCGGTCCGGCCCGCGGGGCGGGTCTTAGCTGGGAGTGGCCGAAAGCCCTGGAACAGGGGCGGAGCCTGAAGCAGCGGGGCGGGACGGAGCGCAGAATCGGGACAAGGGGGCGTGGGTGTGGGCGGGGCCTAGCGGGCGGAGCCAGGCCGGAGGGCGGGGCCTACACGGGGCAGGGGTGGAGCCTGCAGTGAGGGTGAGGAGGTGGGGCTTATCGGGGGCGGGGCCCGAGGCGGGGCGGGGCTTCGGCCAGGGTGCGCGCGCGCCGGGCGTGGCCGGGGCGAGGGGCCGGGCCGAGCCAGGTGTCCCGCCAGGTGGGAAGAACTTAAGAGCCCGGGGAATCCGCCTCACGGCCCCAATTGGTGTGGCTGCGCCGAGAACTTCCGGGCCAGACCGTGCGTGTTTCCGGTCAATATGGCGGCGCCCAGCAGAGTCAGGTGCGGGCGAGTCTATCTTCGGTAGCGGCGGCGACACGAGGCTCGGGTAGGTGAGGTCCGCCCCGCTCTGGCTCCCCTCATCGGACAGGAGGGAGGGGACCTGTCGCTAAGATGACCAAAGGGAGGGCTTCTTGCTCTGAAGGTTGGGCGGTGGGGTTGCTAAGAGATGGGAACGACCGCGGTGGAGATGGAGGAGGGGGTTGCTAGGGAGAGTGGGTGGGGCCTGTTGCTAGGGAGGAGGGAGGGACTGCTGACTTTGGGGAAGGGGCCTGTTGGTATGAAAGAAAAAAATGGGGCCGTGGTTAGAGGAGATGTGGGCAGCGTGGTTTGGAGTCATGCGGGGCCGCCGAGCTCGCCTAAAACGCCACCTTCTCAGCAGACCCCCAGGAGTCGACTCTTCAGGACGCCAGAGCTACTTCAGCGGTGACCACCCCCTACCCCAACACGTTCTTCCTTTCTTCGCAAACTGCCCATGGCGAACCAGGGCTCCGGGGGCAGTCGCCTTCCCCTGGCGCTGCCCTCAGCCTCCCAGGATTGCTCGTCAGGGGGCAGCGGCTCCTCCGAGGGCGGCTCGGGCCATCCCCCGCCCCCGCGAAACCTCCAAGGCCTGCTGCAGATGGCCATCACGGCGGGCTCTGAAGAGCCAGACCCCCCTCCAGAACCCATGAGTGAGGAGGTAAAGGGCGGGGGCCCGAGAAGGTGGGGTGAGGGTTGTGGGAACAGAGATGTCTGGGGAGGGGCGGTAGTGCCTGTGTGAAGGCATAGGAGGCTGTATTTGTGCTCCATAGAGTTACTGTAGACTGAAAGTCAGATCCCGGGACCCTGCACTGTGCGGGAAGGCAGAATAACCTCATGGTAAGAAAAGAAAACGCAAGGGCACGCCAGAGCGAGACAGACATGGCTTCAGTATGTTAAGCTGTGTGACCTTGGGGGTTTCACTGCATCTTTCTGAGCATCGATTCTCAGTTGCAAGTTGATGTTGATGATAAGGAGTGGCCCTTCACAGGGTGGTTCTGAGAGTCCTGTTGAAGTGGGTCTCAACATCACACCTGGTACACAGGCTGTGCTCCTGAAGGCAGCAGGATATTCTCATTAAGAGCAGACTCTCATAAGAGTTCTGTGGACAGACCACTTAGGTTTGACTTAGGTGTTGTGGATGGCTGACTGTGTGCCCTTGGGCAAGTCTTTGTGTGCCTCCATTTTCTCATCTGTGAAGTGGGAATAGCAGTAATATTAATACTTAACCACGGAAGGTTGTTCTGGAAGTCAAGAACAATATTTGCTATATGTTATGTTTACTTGGCGGTGACAGTTGCAGTGTATGAAACATGGTGTTAATACAGTGACATCCATGAGGTCATTGTGTTGCAGGAAGGGGTCCCCTTCCAGGGCCCGAAACTGGGCTCTTGTCTAACACTGGGAAATGAGTTGTCCGAGGAGACACATGTGCTGACAAAGCAAGAGATTTTATTGGGAAGGGCACCTGGGTGGAGAGCAGTCGTGTAAGGGAACCCAGGAGAACTGCTCGGCCGTGTGGCTCGCAATGTTGGGTTTTATGGTGATGGGATTCGTTTCTAAGTGGTCTTTGGCCGATCATTCTAATTCAGTCTTTCCTGGTGGCGCACGCATCGCTCAGCCAAGATGGATGCTAACGAGAGGGATGCTGGGAAGTGGACGGACACGAGGTGTCTCCTTTGGACCTTTCCTGAACTCTTCCAGTTGGTGGAGGCTTATTAGTTCCGTATTCCTTATCAGGATCTCCTGTCATAAAACATCTCGTGCAAATGGTTACTATGGTGCCTGGCCAGGGTGGGCGGTTTCAATCAGTGTGCTTCCCCTAATAACTGAACCTCTAGGACCATGAGGTGGTCCAACAGGCACGGAAAAGATTAACATCTTGCCCCAATTTACCCAGGACTATGACTTCAGATCCTTCATATGAGCCCTTAGCACAGAATCGGGCCAAAAAGAAAAACACCCAGGGGCCAGTTCTCAGTGCTTATCTTATTTGACCTACGAGCAGCACTCGATGACGACCCTGTCCCCTTGAGCTCTTTCTTCATTTGGCTTCTGGAGCATGGACCAGCATGGTTTTCCGGTTTTCATCCCACTCACTGGCTCTTCTTCCCCATCGCCTCTGTTGGTTCACCCTCATTTTCCAGTCCCTCGACCATGAAGCACACCAGCACTCTCTCCTACACTCACTTCCTGTGTGATCTCACATTGGATTGAGGTTTTACTCTATCGACTCTCAAGTTTAGATCTCTAGGCCAGTGGTTCTCTCCTGGAGGGACGGTTTTAACCACATTTGGCAATGGGCAGAGACATTCTTGGTTGTTGCAAACTGGCGGGTTGTGGGGATGGGGGCAGTGCTGTGGGCATCTCGTGGGAGGAGGTCACGGATGTGGCTCAGCATCCTCCCGTGCACAGACAACCCCCACTGCAGAACGGTCCAGCTCGGTGTCAGTAGGGTCAAGGCTGAGAAATCCAGGTCCAAGCTGGCCCTCCTTCCTGAGCTTCAGGCGTCTTTCTCAATACGTTGCCTTGTGTATGTCATGGATCCCCCAAACTTAACAAGTTCAGAAATCAGCACCAATTTCTACTCGTCTCACTCCACACCTGCTTCTCTTGCCATCTGCCCCGTCTCTTTCTAGTTGTTCAGGACAAGAACCTAGGTGTCGCTGACCCTTCTTTTCCCGTCACGCCCCACAGCCAGTCTCTCCATAGATGCAGTGTCCAGAAAAGAGCGTTAGTGGAAAAGGTGCCTGGGAGGCATCTGTTGGTTGAAGGACACTCAGCCCTCAGTGTTGGCCGTCACTATTAGTTTTCCCTTTGCCTGTGCCTCTTGGCATGCGGAACTTCCCTGACCAGGGATCAAACCTGTGCCCCTTGCACTGGAGGCGCCACCTCTTAACCAGTGGGCCTCAGGGACGCCCCGGCTGTTGCTGGTAATGACTGTTACTCCTGAGTCGATGATTGATATGGTTTGCTTCTTCCTCCCACCCCGCCTCACCTTGCAGAGGCGCCAGTGGCTGCAGGAGGCCATGTCGGCCGCCTTCCGGGGCCAACGGGAGGAGGTGGAGCAGATGAAGAACTGCCTCCAGGTGCTGTCCCAGCCCACGCCCTCCTCGGCTGGCGAGGCTGAACTGGCCGCCGACCAGCAGGAGCGCGAGGGAGCCCTGGAGCTGCTGGCGGACCTGTGTGAGAATATGGACAACGCAGCAGGTACAGCCAGCCCGCCGCGGCCTGGCCCCGCCGCCAGGGTCCTGCCCCTCCTGCCTTCCCGGCTGCCTCTGTCTCTTGCCGCCTCTTCCTCCTCCCCACCAGGTCCTGCTGCAGCCCAGCCCTTTGGCCTTTGCCTCAGGCACCATGCAGCCCACCTCCTCCCGAGCCTCCCAGCCTCCCCACTCCACTCTGGCTCTGACTCAGGACCCAGTTGAGACTGCCCTGTCCCACCCTGCTTGGTCTGCTTGCCGACAGGGGCAACAATGGCACCAGGTCCCATCCACTGCCTCCCTGATGGGACTCACCATCTCATCCTGGTCCGCCGGGAGCCCCGTGCCATTCCCCAGAGTAAGAGACATGAGGTGGTCCTAGATGGGTGGTCAGAGAAGGCCTCCCTGAGGGGTGACACGTGATCAGAGACCTGAAGGGAGGCCGTGAGTCATGGGATCAGCTCCGGAAAAAAGCATCCCAGGCAGAGGGAACGACCCGTGCAAAGGCCCTGAGGTGGGAACCTGCCCAGCCGGGGTGGGAACAGCAGTGAGCTGGGCAGAACAGAGCAGAGAGAGTGAGGGGCGAGGGCTGGGCAGTGACCTGCGCTGGGCATACAGCGGCTCCCAGGCCAAGGCAGGCACTGTGGGTTTCATCTCAAAGGCCGAGAAGCCACTAGAAGGACGAGTCGTCCCTTCCACTTGGAGTGGCGTGGCATGGTGTAGTTGTAAGGATGTGGATTTGTCTGTTCTGGACATTTTATGCACGAGGGATAGTAGAATATGTGACCTTTTTGCTACGGGGTTGCTTCTCCAAGTGTGATATTTTCAAGGGTCTTCAAGGTCGTAGCTGTATCAGAAATTTATTCCTTTTTGTGGCTAATACTCTAGTGTGTAGCTAGGCTGTGTGCCGTTCATCCTATCATCAGTTGACAGGCATTTGGTCATTTCCCCTTTCGGTTATTGTAAATAATCCTGCTGTGGACACTGGGGTACAAGCAAGCATCTATTCCAGTTTCTGCTCTTGAGGCTTGGATACATATGTTGGAGCAGTCACATGGTAACTCGCTCTCACTTTTTGAAGAACAGCCAAGCTGACCAATTCAGAAAACAGGTGTTGGGCTGTAGATTGCAGACCTCTGGTCTGGTGTGGTCTGTTTCCTCAGGGGATGTTCAGATTGTCACAGAGGCCATGGGCATCAGAACTGGCATTTAGTGGGCTGGACCCTGGGCCCCTGACCTTGTTGAGACACGCCGGCCTTGGACAGACCCCCAGTTTGGGTGCCTAGTTAGGGCCAGCCCTTGGAGGCAGGCTCCCTCAGCTTCAGCTGGTTTTCCGTCCATTCCGGCTGCCCTAACAAAGCAGCATGGACTGCGGGGCTTCAGCTCCAGAAGTCTGTTCTCTCATGGCTCTGAAGCCTGGCAGTCTAAGGGTCAGTTTTTTCTGAGGCCCCTCTCCTTAGCTTGTACTTGGGGAGCTTCTCGCTGTGTGCTACGTGGTCATTCCCCTGTGCCTGTCTGTGTCCTGGTCTCTTTTTATAAGGGCGCCATTGCTATTGTATTAGGGCCTCATCCTGTGACATTATTTCACTTTGCATGTATGTGTCCTGAGTTGCTTCAGTCATGTCAGACTCTTTGCGACCCCATGGACTGTATGTAGCCCACCAGGCTCCTCTGTCCATGGGGAATCTCCAGGCAAGAATGCTGGAGTGGATTGCCATGCCCTACTCCAAGGGATCTTCCCCACCCAGGGACTGAACCTGTGTCTCTGCATTGACAAGTGGGTTCTTTGCCACTAGCACCCCCTGGGAATCCCCTGGGGGTTGGGGCTTCTGTGTAAATCTGGGGGTAGGACCCAGCTCAGCTTGTCTCACCTGGCCTACCTGCTGCCCTCTCCTCCCAGACTTCTGCCAGCTGTCGGGCATGCACCTGCTGGTGGGCCGCTACCTGGAGGCGGGGCCGGCGGGGCTGCGGTGGCGAGCGGCACAGCTCATCGGCACGTGCAGCCAGAACGTGGCGGCCATCCAGGAGCAGGTGCTGGGCCTTGGCGCCCTGCGCAAGCTGCTGCGCCTGCTGGACCGGGACCCCTGTGACACGGTGCGCGTCAAGGCCCTCTTCGCCATCTCCTGTGAGTGTCCCGGCCGCGGGGGTGGGGGGTGGGGCCTGGGGCCACTCTGCTCAGCTAGCAGACCCTCGAGACACAGGTCGAGGCCCAGCCCGAGTGCTCTGAGGCCCCTCAGGGCTGTCGGCTGCGGGGCTGTGGACGTCTGGGCCGATCACCCCTGTCACGAGGGTCCTCAGGCAGCGGGATCCTTGGGCGGGGGGATCCTCCCACAAGGGGTGCTGCGGGAGTGTCCTGACAATGGGCAGTCCACTTCTGCAGAGAAGTACGCAGTCCCAGACCGCACCCCCCTTATTCCCCACCCCAGGAGCTTAGGAAGTAATGCCTCTTATTCATTTTTTTGATACCTCTTAAAACCCACCCCCCAACTCCAGTACTCTTGCGTGGAAAATCCCATGGACGGAGGAGCCTGGTGGGCTGCAGTCCATGGGGTCGCGAAGAGTCGGACATGACTGAGTGACTTCACTTTCACTTTTCGCTTTCATGCGTTGGAGAAGGAAATGGCAACCCACTCCAGTGTTCTTGCTGGAGAACCCCAGGGACAGGGGAGCCTGGTGGGCTGCCGTCTGTGGGGTTGCAGAGTCGGACACGACTGAAGCAACTTAGCAGCAAAACCCACCCCTGCCCTGTCCCTCCCCCACCTCACTGGCAGCCGCTGCATTTGTGAGTCTGCTGCTTTTTTGTTCCATGCAATAGTTGTTTTACTTCCTAGATTCCACACATAAGTGATAGCACACAAATGTCTTTCTCTGTCTGACCTCCCCAAACGTAAAACCTCCAAGCCCATCCATGCTGTTGCGAGTGACAAGGTTTCATTTTTCTCTCTTATGGCTAAGGCCTTTTATCTTTTAGAAAATTGATGTAGAATTTGCATAACTATTTTTAAGTGTACAATTCAGTAGCATCTGTGGTCTTTTTTTGGGGGGGTGGGCATGGTTGCGGGGTACGCCGTTGCGCGGCAGCTAACATCTGGAAAGTGCCGGGGACTGGCCAGCCCTGGTGCTACCAGCCGCTTTGGTGGTCGGTCTCTTGATTGTTCCTGCTGCCCTGTGTGGAGGCTCACAGCGGTTCACCCTCTGGCCGCAGACCAAGAGGGGGTCAGATGGCGGAGGAGTGGGCGTGGTGAGGGAGAAGGTTGTCCCCTGGTAGATGCATCTCCAGGTTCCTGGCACCGGCTGGGCTTAGGCCCAGGGTGCCACTCAACCCCCTCCAGCGCACAGCGCAGCCCCGGGACACAGGGATCAGGCCCAGTGGAGAGGCCCTGGAGTGGAGGGGAGCCGTTGCCCCTGGATACGGCCTGACGGCAGAGCCGATAGACCGTGCCCACTGAGCAGACGCAGGTCATGACGTCTACCTCCCCATCTGCCAGTCTTCTTAGTTTAAACTGAGTAACAGTGTATTTGACCCCACAGAGCCAAACTACTACCGTTTCAGCCCATCGTTATGTGGCATGTTAATAAGCTACTTTAGATCTTTTTATTTTTCGCCACGTTACATTTTTGAAACCTGGTGTGTATCCTGCACGTGAGCATCTCAACTCAGGCTGCATTTTCAGCGATCAGCATGGAGCGAATTCTAGTGAAGGGACAAAGTTGTGCTCCACAAATACCACACCACCGCTTCACTTAAACTGAAATGAGTGAAACTCCACTGAGATTAACAACTCAGGTCCTCAGGGGCACTTGTCAGGTATTTAGCGGCCACGGGTTTCTGGAGACTCCCATCTGTCCTGGCCTATACCCTGCCCAAGGGCAGGCACCTAACTGGAAGCGCACCCTGCAGGCTGGTTCTCATTGTGTGTGGAGGCCGTGCAGCGTTCCTGGCACCCTCCTGATGTAGTCTGGCTCTCTGGTCTTAGTTTCCTCATCAGTAAAATGGGAGTCACCTCCTAGGTGGTGTGGAGAGTTAAAAAGAGATAATGTGCTCCTCAGAGGATGCAGGAACAAAATGTATATTCATACAGTGGGTACTGGTCAGTCATTAGAAGGAAGGAAGTTACTGACTCACGCTGTAACCTGGATGAGCCTGGAAGACACTATGCTGAGTGAGAGGCCAGGCACAGAGGCCACAGAGTGTATGATTCCATTCCTGTGAAATGTGCGGAATGGGCACATCCATGGAAAGCGGGCCAGTGGTCGCCAGTTGCCGGACAGACCACTAACCAGTACAGGGATTCTTTTGGGAGTGATGAAAACATTCTTTTGTTAGATAGTTACGGTCAGCCCACCTTGTGAATGTACTGAAAACCACTGAACTGTATACTTTAAAAAGGTAAATTGTACAGGCTGTGGAATTGTGTCTCAGCTAAAAATATTTAAAGGTAATGCTTGTGAAGCATGGGCCCCTAGAAATCCACAGTGGTGACGGTGGTGATGATGGTGATGGTGAGAATGGTGGTCCAGAAGGTGATGATTGTGGTGTTTGTGGTGGTGGTGGTGGCGATGGTATTTGTGGTGATGATGGTGATGACGGTGGTGGTCTTGCAGGTGACGGTTGTGGTGTTTATAATGACGGTTGTGGTTGTGATGGTGGTGACTGGTGTTGCTAGTGCTGATGGTAGTGGTAACGATGATGATATTGGCGGTGGTGATGGTGATGGTGACTGGGACCTCAAGGCCCTGCCTCCCCCCCCTCCCCAGGCCTGGTCCGGGAGCAGGAGGCCGGGCTGCTGCAGTTCCTCCGCCTGGACGGCTTCTCCGTGTTGATGCGGGCCATGCAGCAGCAGGTGCAGAAGCTCAAGGTCAAGTCGGCGTTCCTGCTGCAGAACCTGTTGGTGGGCCACCCTGAACACAAAGGTGGGGCGGCCCGGGCGGGGAGCTAGGGTGGTTCCCCGGGGGAGTGCACGGGAGGATGGCTGCTCCTCTGACCCTGTGGCCCTTCCCCAGGGACCCTGTGCGCCATGGGCATGGTCCAGCAGCTCGTGGCCCTCGTGCGGACAGAACACAGCCCCTTCCACGAGCACGTGCTTGGAGCCCTGTGCAGGTGTGCTGGGCGCCAGGGGACTGGCCGGGAGGGGGGTGAGGGTTAGGGTCAGATGGGGCTCCAGGGGAC
>NW_024070197.1:3185035-3245920 GCF_014754425.2 Oryx dammah | reverse complement strand
CTCCTGACTCCCACCCTCGCCTCCCTCGATTCTGCGGGCTTCCCCTCTGGTTTCTTAGTCTCCCGCTCCGACCCCCGGGGCTCCCCCTTCTCTCTGCTCCTCCCACCCTGGCCCTCTCGGCGCCCCTTCCCCGGCCACCCTTGGCCTTCCTCTCCCTGCCTCAGCCCCTCCTCCCGAGGCCTGCCTGGGAGATCCCTGGCCTCGGACTGGCGCCCTGGGGCTCAGGAGCCTCGGGAGCGGGGCTTCGCCGTCACCCTGCCCGGGGCGCGGCCCCGCTGTGAGGTGAGGCCCGCTGAGGCCCGGCGGGGGCCTGGTGCCGGCGCGGAGGGAACAAAGGCCGGGGGGACAGTCACAGTTGCTGGCGTGGCGAAGGGGTACCTCAGGGCGGTGTGGGGGCCACCGCGGAGCGAGCGGGGAGACTGGCTCCGCGGGTGGCTTTTTCTGTCGAGGAAGGATGAGTAGGAGTTGACAGATGGAAAGTGGGAAGAAGGGCCTTCCGGGGGGAAGGAACAGCACACGCGGAAACGTGAAGGTGGGAGCCCAGCCCCACGGGCTGCGGGGGAGAGGGGCGGAATGCCTTGGTGGGGCTGCTTGCCGGGCCCTTGGACGTGGCGGCTAGGGTCTGTCTCTCCTGTTCGGTGATGTACACACTCGGACATCCGTGCTCAGGACACAGGCGCTACTTACCGGTCACACCAGCCTGAAAGGCAGGATGTTTCTGGAAGGAAGATGTGTTGTCAGGTGTGGGGCGGGCTTCAGAGTTGCAGAGAAACTTCCGTGGGGTGTAGAGAGGGTTTTCTCTGGTGGTTCTGGGGATTCCGTCTGCTGTTTGTAGAAGCCTGCAGCACAGGAAGTGCTCCAGGGTCAGCAGCTTTTAGCTTATAACTCAGTTTGGGGTTGTCTGTTGCCTGGGTTCTCAGCCGGGGTTGGGGAGGGTGGCAGGCGATGGTATCCCCCAGGGGACCTGCACTAAGGGCAGTGGAGATGGTTTAGTTGTTACAGCTCAGGATGCTACTGGCAGGCGGCGGGGGAGAGCTGGGATGCTGTGGGGCCTCCGCCAGGGCAGAGGACAGCCAGGTTCAGTGTGCCCGAGAGCGGTGGACTAGCCGGGCTTTCCTGCTCGGGTGTTAGGTACAGTGTGGCTTACCTGCTCTTTTGCTACCGTGAGCGGCGTATGCTGAGTTGCCTTCAGCTTCCTTTTGTGTTTTTGGTAGTTAGTGTTGCGGGGCTGCCTACTCTTTCTCTCCAGTAGGGGAGAATCTGCTGGTCTCCACCCACCTACCCAATGTTTTTTTCCAGGATCCACGGCCCCTTCGGGACTTTAATTGCAGAAGTAGCTCTAGCCAAGGGGCCTTGCCTTAGGCTCGGTCCTGGGAAATTGGCATCCTGCTGCCGGAGGCAGGTGCCTGAACAGGCAGGTCCTGTCACCGAGCGCTCCGAGGCTGTCACAGTGTGACCACGGAAGCCGTGGAAGTGTGGAGCAGGCCTCTCACGCAGTCAGGGGAGGCTTCCTGGAGGAAGTGGTGTCTGTGCTGAAGCCTGAAGGACCCAGGAGGACCTAGCTAGTCAGGCTCGAAGAGCTGGAGGGAAGGCAGAGGGAGCAGCCGAGCCAGGGCAGAGCGAGGGCGCAGACGAGCAGTCAGGTGTGGCGGGAGTGTTGAGCGCCATGCGGGTTGCCGCAAGAGATGAGGTGAGAGAGGCCTGGACGCCTTGGAGGAGGTGCCCGCCTTCCCCGCCTCCCCAGCTCCTGCAGGGTTCCTGGGCAGGTACAGGCCCGGGGTGGGGACACACTTCTCTTTTCCAGGCTGAATCAAGGCGTCCCGAGAACACCGGTTTTGTGGATTTTCCTGGGGGCAGGGCGAGGTGTCTCTGGAGAGACCGGGGCTCAGTGGAGTCGGATGCTTGCTCTGAGGCCACAGAGCCTGGCGAGGCAGGATGGGAGTGCAGGCCTTCCTGACTTTGAATCTCCCTGTAACTCTCAGTCCAGCCCCCTGTTCCCCACGGGCCGTTTTAGAATCTCTTCGCTGCTCTTTTCCCCTTTGAACCCCTGACTGATCCAGGAGGTGCCCCTGATGGCGAGCTTTGGGGCCCCTCCACGTCCTCAGCCGCTATCCCATTCTCTTATGTTTCTGATTGTTCCACGCCCTGGGTAGGAGCAGAGCTGCCACCTTACCCGGGCGAGCGTGGTCTGGGTCCCGTAACAGCTGCCACCACCCCCCAGCTTTCCCGAGTCCCCGGGAAAGTCCCAGCCCACGGTCGCATGAGGCCTTGGCCAGGTCCCTCTCCTTCTCTTGGTTTCTGTGGCCCCTACTTCCATGTGGGTGTCCTGTGGCTTACCTTGCCGAGTCTCTGGTGGGTCCTGATGTTACCATGATCCCGTTCCTGGCATTGGAAGCCCCCAACCCCCATTTCACATTTGGCTGAAAGCTGATGGATTGAGGGGAGTTAGAGGGCGATGGTCTCACTGTCCTCTGACCGGTGGGCCCTGTGAAGGCTGGGGGCTGGCTAGCCAGCAGTGGGGTCTCCACTCCTGGCCGGGACCTTGTTAGGGGCCTGTGGCCTGTGGTGGCTGAGGGCAGCGGCGGGCCCAGGATAGCCTCTCCCAGGGCTGGAATTTCTCCTGAGCCACAGGGCATCTCAGGGGGCCACCCCAGGGCCCTCCCAGCGGCCTCTTTAGGCTGGATCTCCACTTCCGGGTGCGTGGGGCTAGGGCGGACGAGAAAGGGGCGGCAGGTAAAGGACCAGCCCCGGGCTCCCAGGCAGGCAGGGCCTTGTGTGGATGGACCGTGGTGGCCGTTGGGGCGCTCGGTGGGGGCTGCAGCTGGGCCCTCACTGAGCCCACGCCGGGCGGGGGCTGCCGGCTCCCGAGAGGGGCCACTGGTGTCCGAGGCCTGAGAAGCACGCAGCGAAGCCGGAAACCTGGGGCGATGGTGCGGAGCTGGCGCAGAGAGAGGTAGTTTTCGTTCTTAATGGCTTCCTTTCTCATTTACAGTTTCCCCCTCTTCCGTTTGCAGCCAGAGTCATGGTTTTCAAACGGTCGCTAAAAGCCAGTGGTATTCACTTCCGTTTTCTTGAAGTTTGCTAAAAGTTACAAAGCACGGGGGTGGTGGGGTGTGGGGCACCCACCAGAGTATTTGAGTGAGCTGCTCAGCCACCCAGGCGAACGGGCCATCTTCCTCAGGGCTCCTGTTTTTAGCGCTGTCTCCCTGGGTAGTGGCTGCTCCTTCCCTCCTGCTCAGAAGTGTCCAGCCTTCAGCCTGGCCCTGGGGACACCTGCTGAAGGAGACCTGCCCTGTTAGGACCACAGGCCTGACCCCGCTGTTCTCAGAACGTGCCCTTTCCTGACAGCTGGGCCGTTTCATAGACGAGGAGACAAGCATGGCACGCCGTGTCACCGTTAGGGAGTGAGGAGGAAACCCCTCTGCTGCCCACGTCCAGGGCTTCCAGGAAGTTGACCGTCAGGACCTGAGGCTAGGTGCACTGAGAGAGTGCAGCGGGGGAGAGTGTTTTTCTCTTTGGGGTGTTTTCTTTATTCCACGCCTTCTGCATCTGCATCTTGTCCCAAGTAGAGCTTGAGAACTGACTTTGGGAGGGAAGGGTACTGACCACCCCTCAGCTGCATCGGATCCTTACAGCCTCCTCTGCCTTTCGGAGGAGGACCTGAGGTTCTGAGAGTTTAAGGGACCGCCTGGTTTCTCAAGTCCCTGGAGTCCAGGGCAGGTGGCAGGGTTGGCGGGGAGGACGTAGCCTATGGCATCTGTGCAGGTGCTTTGGGCACAGTCTGCGGGCCTCAGCCCCGAGGCTGTCCTGCAGCCTGGAGAGGGCGCCGAGGCCTACTTCTGCTGTGGCTGACACCTGCAGGCCCCCTGCCCCTCGACGGGAGCAGGAGCGGTGCTATCCCTGGTCGTCTTGATGAGGGACACGGTGCTGTGCGGCTGCACAGGTTCTCTGCAGGCCTGTCCCCCGGCTGAGGGGGCCTGCCTAGCTCGGGGACCCCGCGGGTAGTGAGGGTGGGGGCGCCTGGGCGTGGGCCCGTGGCTGCTTCTTCTCGCCCCTGCCCGGCCCAGCCCGGCCCGGCCCTGGCGGTGTGTCAGCTCCGGGTTTCTTGGGCGCAGAGCAGGCCAAGGCCTGGCCCTCTCTCGGCAGCCTCAGGCAGCTTCGGTTCTGTTTGTTTTGTAACAAGTTGTGTATTTATTGGTTGCGCTGTCTTTGTTGCCGTGTGGGCCTTCAGCTGCAGCTAGCCGGGCTCCTCTCATAGTGGTGACGGGCTGGCTGCTGGCCGCGGCCCCTTGATGAGGAGCACAGGCTCCAGGTGAGCAGGCCCCGGTAGTTCAGGGCTCATGGCGCCGGAGGGCAGGCGCAGCAGCTCTGCAGTGTGTGGGATCTAGTTCCCTGACCGAGGATTGAACCCGTTCCCCTGCATTGGCACTGTACCACCAGGGAAGTCCTGGTTTTGTTTGTTTTTGACGATAGGTTTTTTTGTGTGTGCGGGGGGAGGTGTAATTCATGTAATGCCATATATGACATCCATTTAAACTACACAATTCAATATCTAGTCTATTCAGAATTGTGCAACCAACAGTCACCACCGTAGATTTTTTAAAGTGAGTTACAGTATCAAATAAAATTGAATACAATTGATTTTAGAACTTTTTTTTTTTTTTGATTTTAGAAGTTTTTTAAAAAAAAGAACTCCCCTTTCCCAAAAGGAAGCCCATAATTGCTGGCAGTTGTCTCCCTCCACCCTTGTCTTGTCCCTCAGCTCCTGGAAAACGCTAGTCCCAATTCTGTGTCTACAGATTTGCCTTTTCTGGATGTTTCGTTTAAATGGAAGTATGCGCTATGTGAGCCCTTCCCTGGTGGCTCAGACAGTGAAGAATCTGCCTGCCAGTGCAGGAGACGTGGGTTCAGTCCCTGGATTGGGAGGATCCCCTAGAGAAGGGAATGGCAACCCACTCCAGTGTTCTTGCCTGGAGAATCCCACGGACAGAGGAGCCTGGCGGGCCGCGGGCCACAGTCCACGGGGTCGCAGTAGAGTCAGACATGACTGAGTGACTGAGCGTGCGCGGGCACACACACACGTTCCACGTGTGGTCTTTGGTGGCTGGCTTTGTTTGTGCCACCGGGATGACCTTTTGACCTCTCTGGTCTTCTTTTGTCCTCACAAAAATCTGCGATTGGAAAGAGGTGGTGTTCTCACTGGTGGGTGTGCCTTGTCCCTTGGGTCCGGAGAGCGGCTGCCCCAGGCAGTGGTTCTGGCCCCACGGGCACCCAGCTCAGGAGACCGTCCAGGCCCGCTGTCTCTCCAAGTGAGGAGGGTGGGCCTGGGGCCCAGGCAGAAGTGGGGATGGCCCTCGTCCACTTGCGGGTTCAGGGCGTGGCCCGCCTGCCTTTGGGAGCAGTGTCCCCACTCCGATTCAGGGCCCCAAGTTCAGCACGTGGAGCAGCCCACTCTCCTGCTCCGCTTCCCAGCCTGCCAGCCCTGGCGGTCCCCCACCCCATGCCACCTGGGCTGGTTTATGGAGGCCCGTGGGTGTGGCTGGGGGCGTCCAGGTGGGAGCAGTCCCCTCTACTGCTGCCCTGACAGGCCCGTCAGCCTCTTGCCTCAGGAGCAGGGTCCCACCCTTCAGTCCTGGTTTCCGAGCCAGTGTCCCCCACTTGGAGCTGTCCACGGTGGTCACAGCCGCCAGGCAGGACGGGTCTGTGGTTTGTACACAGACCACGGGGGCTGTGCGGGGTGCCTGCTCTACAGGTCTGCAAGGCTGCAGCTCTGCACCCAGCCCCTCCCCGGCCTCAGAGACACCGCTGAACCGGTGCCTGACTGGAGCCCCGTGGGCCGGGGGAGGGCACTCACTGGCTCTGTTAGCTTTCGTTGGGGTGGCTGGGCTCCCCTGCACTCTGAGAAGGGACCTCCTGGGGCTCGGGCACCGCTCCACTGTTCTGCAGCCCTCAGACCCTGGTGCACCTCGGGTGCCTCCCTGTACAGTGGGGCAGGCTGTGGGACTCAGTTGAGTGACAGCTGTGCAGCTCACGTGGTTTGCCGGCCATGTGTTGTGCACGTGGCGCCGCCATCCTCGCACCCGAGGCCTAGGGCTGGGGCGGTAACGGCCCACAGGGCGCTGCTCGGGGGCTTCCGGCTGGGATGGAGACACCCCCCGACGTGGCAGTCTTGGGGCGATGTGTGAGGAGCCAGGCCAGAGCTCACTGGGGGTCAGGGTGGTCCAGGGGCCGTGGCCTGGGCTCGGCCTGCACAAGTCGTTGGTCAGGGGGCGGCGGGTGTGAAAGCCTGGGGTGCAGACTTAGGCAGGACTGTGTGTGGGGCACCCGGGGGTCCATCCTGGGGCCTTCCGGGGTACCATGTGCTAGGTGCGTACGTCTGTGTTTCAGAAAAGCGTCCTGAGGGGTGGGGTGCAGGCCTGGGGGCTCTCAGGTGCCCCCACATCCTCCCCCTCCCCTCTCTGGGGCCTGTGTCTGCGCTGTCTTGTGAGGTCATAGCCCCTCCACTCTACCTGCAGGCGGCCAGGGCTTAGGAACCAGCCGAGTCCCACAGGATCATTGCACATCTGGGGCCACATTTTCCCTGTCGCTGAGAGTACGTCCTGGGGGCCGGGGAGAGACGCGTGAGGCTCCTGAGGAGGCTGGACAGGAGAGCCCGGTGTTGGCAGCCTCCTGGGGGAGCTGATGGTCAGAAGGCAGGCGCCTGCCCTCGGCCGCTCGGCTCTGCCCCGGGCTGCTGCCCTTCTGGTGGGTGAGTCTAGCATCCTTCTCCCCGCTGCTGCCCGTCCCGTGGGTGAGCTCTCCACTGCTGTGATGATGCCGGCAGGGCCATGCTGGCCTCTGGGTCTGTCTGCAACAGCCTTGGCCTCAGGTGGTCTTCAGGAGGCGGGTGACATGTGAGCGCTGGGCAGTGCCAGCGTGGTGCTTAGGGGCCCAGCTGACCTGGGTGTGGTTGTCTGCCGTTCCATGGGGTGACCGGAGCCCTCACCAGGGCTGCAGGCACAGCCCCGGTGCCTGGGGGGACTGCTGGACAGAGTGGCCTGGGAGCTGGCGGCCAGCTCAGGGCAGGTGTGCACTCAGGGGTCGAGGCTAGGGGCGGTACGAATCCCCAGAGGGGCAGCCAAGTCTCCTCATGGTGGGGGGGCCCTTGGACCCTCCAGGCACTTAGCGTGCGCTCCACCTGAGATGCTCCTGAGGCCAGTGCCGGGGGGGTGGGCCACAGCCACCGTCGTCCCGCGGAGGTGCTTATCTGTCTGGTGCCCTTGGGACCCATCAGGGGGTCTTCTGGGGGCCACCGCACCCTCCCTTCCAACTTTTCCTTGTCCTGTCCTGGCACTGGGTACAAGGGTTAGGGCGTGTGTGTGTGCGTACGCACACAGCCTAGAGACACTGCAGACCTCCCTCTCCCTGGCCCTGCACACAGCCTGGAGATTTCAGGCATCACGGGACACTTAATTTCTTGAGCAGATACAGGTTGAAGCGAGCCTGGGGCCAGAGGTTCCAGGATCAGCCAGGTGCAGCCCAGATGAGGGGACTGTGGACAGGCCTGGGTGGCTCTGTGCAGTGTGCTGGGGCCTCGCCCCGGGCCCCGAGTGCAGCCTTCCCGGCGCTGGGCAGTGGGCAGGAAGCCGCCTGTGGAGTGGCCTGGCAGGCTGGGAGGTGGAGGGGCGAGCGGGGGCCCCGTGTAACGGCGCTGCCTGCAGGGCGCCATGTTTTGGAAGTTTGACCTGCACACGAGCTCGCACCTTGACACGTTGCTGGAGCGGGAGGACCTGAGTCTGCCCGAGCTGCTGGACGAGGAGGACGTGCTGCAGGAGTGCAAGGTCGTCAACCGCAAGCTGCTGGACTTCCTGCTGCGGCCGCTGCATCTGCAGGCCATGGTGGCCTGGGTCACCCAGGAGCCGCCGGCCAGTGGCGAGGAGCGGCTGCGCTACAAGTGAGCCCCCGACGGGGACCCTGTGGCCCCGAGGACCCTCGCCCAGCAGTGAGGGGCACAGGTTGGGGGGGGGGCCTGTGTCTCACTGCCCTGCCCGCCCCTCCTTTACCTCCTGGGAGTTATTCAGTGGGATTTCTGCTCCTGTCTGGGAGCACAGGAGCATGAGTGAGGACTGTCCCTCGGCCCCATGTCCTGTCCCCAGTGCCAGGATGGTGCCCGGCCCAGAAGGTGTCGCTGTGTCCCTCCCACCAGAGGGGGTGCCAGGGAGGGTGGGGGAGGCCGGCAGGCGCTGTGCAGAGCACCTGTCTGCCCTGGTCTCTGCTGCCCCTCTCCAGCCCTGCCCCGCCTGCCCCATACGTTCCCCTGGCCACCCGCTGCCTGGCCCCTCACACTGATGCTCACACTGGGCCTCACAGGTCCTGCCTCTGTCCCTGGAGGCCTCGAGCCAGATGGGCAGTGGGTGACTCCTGCTCAGTTTGCCCCGTGTGAAGCGGGGCTCAGTGCAGAGGTGCCAGCCTCAGGGGGCCCCAGTGTCCACCCATCCGTCACTGCCCCCTCATGTGTCTTCTCCTTCCTCTGCTTTGCTCACCTGGCTCTGTCCCCTGTCCACCAGCTTGAGCGTGTCCCACGCCTCAGTTCTGACTCCTGTGCCCGCCTGGCCTTGTGCTCCCCATTCTGCCCCGAGGAACTCAGTTGCCAGGGCCTGACAGCTCACGAGGCAGAGCTGAGCAGACTGGGGTCCTCGGGGCCTGGGTGGCACCTAGGCAGGCAGCCCTCCCATCTGGTGAAAGGTCCTCAGGGCTGGGGGCTCAGCCTGGAGGGTTGGGGTAGGGGGTCAGTGTTAGTAGGGGTTGGGTCCAGGCTCAGGGGGCCCGACGCTGTCTTGGCAGCAGGGGAGCTTGCGTGGACCGGGACTGGGGGATGGGGCAGCCAGGTCCCCGCCGCCCCCTCTGCAACTCTGCTGGGTTGACAGGTACCCCAGCGTGGCCTGCGAGATCCTGACGTCCGACGTGCCCCAGATCAACGACGCGCTGGGCGCGGACGAGTCCCTGCTGCATCGCCTCTACGGCTTCTTGCAGAGCAGCGGCAGCCTCAACCCGCTGCTGGCCAGTTTCTTCAGCAAGGTCATGGGCGTCCTCATCAACCGCAAGACTGACCAGGTGCCGGGGCCGCGGGCAGGGTGGGCAGGCGGGCGAGCGTGGGCTGGTGGGCCCAGGGGTCCTGCGCTCACCCGCGGCCCACGTCCTCAGCTCGTGTCCTTCCTGCGGAAGAAGGACGATTTCGTGGACCTGCTACTGCAGCACATCGGCACCTCGGCCATCATGGACCTGCTGCTGCGCCTCCTCACCTGCGTGGAGCGGCCGCAGCTGAGGCAGGACGTGGTCAACGTGCGTGCGTGGCGAGGCCAGGCAGGGCGGGGGCGGGGCCAGGCAGGGCGGGGCCAGGCGCGGAGCCCTATCCTCTCCTCCCTCCGCAGTGGCTCAATGAGGAGAAGATCATTCAGAGGCTCATCGAGCAGATCCACCCGTCGAAGGACGACAATGTAAGTGCTGCTGCCCGCGAGCTTCGGCCCTGTGCGCCCATAAATGAGCGATGAGAGAAGGGAGCCTTCGGAGCTTTTGGGGGGGGTGAGGGGGCTCCTGCTGAGAACAGGCGAGGGTTACGCGGCTCCCCAGGAACCAGCTCCTCCTCCCAGGAGTGCTCAGGGCCCTAAAGGCGGTCCTCTGACCCGGTCCTCACTGCCGCCGTTCCCAGGGCCCTCCTCCTCCCCTCTGAGGCCTGGCGGCTCTTCCCATCTCCTGTGCCTGGGTCAGCCCTGGTGGTCCTTCAGAGATAATGCCAGGGGCCTCACGTCTGTCCTCCTGGCTCACTGGCTGGCAGAGCAGACGTCCACATGCATGGGTCATCACCCCAGGCACTCAGCCAGGGCCAGGCCTGGGCAGTGAGGACCACCCTGCCTTCGTGGCAGAGGGACAAGGGGTGTCTGCGGGCAGCTAGGGGGCAGGGCTCGGTGCGGGGCTCTGAGGTGCAGCAGTGGCCGGGGGCACTCTGGGGGTCTGCGTGCTGGGCTTTGGCAGCCGCCTGCTGGGCTGGACTCAGGGCTCTGCTGGTGCTTCTCTCAGTTCATCTCGCAGCACCTTATCCCACACTGCGAGGCTCACCCAGGGAAAGCACAGAAGTGTGTTGAGTGCACACACGGTGGTGCCGCCTTCGTGGCGCTGGTTTTGGAGCACTCTTCATCGCTCCACAGAGGAGGCCCAGGCCTGTCAGCTGCCGCTCCCTCTTCCCCACATGGGGGCTGGGCCCCCGCAGACACGTGTCTGCTTGCCGTGCTGCGTTGCCGCTCCTGGTGGTTTCCTGTAGGTGCAATGCGTGATGCGGGTTTGCCTGTGACTGGCCCCTGGCCTTAGCAGCAGGTTGCTGTGTTCATCCAGCTGTACCGTGTTCAGTGCTTCATCCTTCTCTAAGGCCGAGCAGTGTTTCACTGTCTGGACGGACCTCGGTGGCCTGTCCGGTCATGAGTTGGTGCATGCTTGGGTCGCTGCACCCCTTGGCCACTAGCTGTAGATGGCGTGTGTGGGGTTTGTGTCAGAGTCTCCTTTTCCAGGAAGTCTTCTTTGGTCTCCCTTTTTCTCGGCAGTCTCTCCTTCCCAGTGTCTGTGTTCTCCCCCTCCCACGTGTTTCCCCGGGCCTGTGCGGCCCTCTGTCCTCGAGGGCAGGTGCCCCCTCCAGTGCGTGGAGCTTCCTGGCGCCAGGGCGGACCGGGTCCTCAGCTCCCTCTCCCTCCCCAGCAACATTCCAACGCGGCCCAGTCCCTGTGCGACATCATCCGCCTGAGCCGGGAGCAGGTGGTCCAAGTGCAGGACAGCCCGGAGCCTGACCAGCTGCTGGCCACCCTGGAGAAGTGGGTTGCAGGGTCGCCCGGGCAGGGTGGGGAGCCGTCCGGGGCCCTCCTCCTTGACGCCCCCGCGCCTGCCCCAGGCAGGAGACCATCGATCAGCTCCTGAGCAACATGCTGGAGGGGGAGCGGAGCCCGTCCGTCCTCGTGAGTGGGATCCAGGTGCTGCTGACACTGCTGGAGCCCAGGAGGCCCAGGTGAGCGCCCCAGGCTCCCTCCCCCGTGTGTGCGTGTGCACAGGCCGCCTGCGTGGCTCACACTGCCCCCCCCCCACCGCCGTGCCCGCTGCAGGTCCGAGTCCATGACTGTGAACAACTTCTTCAGCAGCGTGGATGGACAGCTGGAGCTCCTGGCCCAGGCAACCCTGGACAGTGCCGTGTCCAGTGCGGGGGCCCTGCACGCCCTGCGCCCACGTCTTAGCTGCTTCCACCAGCTCCTGCTGGAGCCGCCTGAGGTGGGCAGGGTGCTCGGGGGAAGCGGGGGGCAACCCTGGGGTCAGGGCAGAGCTGGGGCAGGAACCAAGCCCAGCCCTCCACCTGCAGCTGGAGCCGCTGCGCACAACGTGGGGCAGCCTGGCCCCACCCCTGGGCAACACGCGGTTGCACGTGGTCAAGCTGCTGGCCAGCGCCCTGAGCGCCAACGATGCCGCCCTGACCCAGGAGCTCCTGGCCCTGGATGTGCCCAACACCATGCTGGTACTGGGGGCAAAGGGCTAGGGTGTGGGGGGCGGGGGTGGGGCAACGCTGGGGGAGCTGCTCAGAGCCAGCCTGTGCCCTCACCCCCAGGACCTCTTCTTCCACTACGTGTTCAACAACTTCTTGCATGCCCAAGTGGAGGTGTGTGTGAGCACGATGCTGAGCTCCGGGCCCCCTGCCGACAGCGGCTCAGACACGCCCCCCGAGAACCCTGTCGTGAAACACGTGAGCTGGGCTCCGGGATCCCGATCCCCTTTGGTCTCTGGGGGGCTCTGCTCTGGGTCTCCTCCTGCCTGTTATGTGCAGCCCGACCGCTCAGAGGGAGAGTCTTGGTCTCTTCCGGAGGTCCAGAGTCTTGGGAAACAGACAGTTTTGTGTGAGGGTGGGGACTGGTGGAGTGGTGACCTCGGGGGCAGTGGGTTTCCGGGGGACCAGGAAGGGTTCTCCCAGGGTGATGGCCCCTGCGCTCCTGGAGGTGCCTTCCTGGGTGTGGCCCTAGCCTCAGGGCGAAGCTGGAGCGGAGGCAGGCAGGGTGGCTCTGGGGCTTGCTGTGCAGGCTGAGTGAGCCCAGAGCAGGGGAGCAGTGCTGTGCTCACACCCAGTGCACGCCGCCCCACCCCCGCAGCTGCTGCAGCGGTGCCGCCTGGTGGAGCGCATCCTGACCTCCTGGGAGGAGAACGACCGAGTGCAGTGAGCAGGGGCTCCTGGGCGCGGGCGGGGGCGGGGGCTGCTGCAGGGGGCGGGGCGGCCCGAGTCCAGCCCTGGCTTCCGTCTCTCCAGGTCTGCAGGGGGCCCTCGGAAAGGCTACATGGGCCACTTGACAAGCGTGGCTAATGCCCTGGTGCAGAACTCGGAGAAGGGGCCCAATGCAGAGCAGCTGCAACAGCTCCTGAAGGGTGAGGGCGGGACGCGTATGGGGGCGGGCGGCGCGGGCGGGGCTTCCGTCCTTACGTCACACTGCCCCTGCCCCTTCCGGCAGAGCTGCCTCAGGAGCAGCGGGAGTGCTGGGAGGCTTTCGTGTCGGGCCCCCTGGCGGAGACCAACAAGAAGAACACGGTAGACCTGGTGAGTTTTCTGCGCCGGTTCTCCAGGCCCGGCCCCCGCCCCGCAGCCCCCGTCTGCCCCAGGCCTCCCCCGGGCCCCGCAGGCCCTGACCCCTGCCTGCCCCTGCCTAGGTGAACACGCACCACCTGCACTCCTCCAGCGACGACGAGGACGACAGGCTCAAGGAGTTCAACTTCCCTGAGGAGGCGGTGCTGCAGCAGGTGCGGGCAGGGAGGGCAGGGGAGGGAGGCTGTGTGCAGGCCTGCCCTGACTGCCGCCCCCCGCAGGCCTTCATGGACTTCCAGATGCAGCGCATGACCTCGGCCTTCATCGACCACTTCGGCTTCAACGACGAGGAGTTCGGGGAGCAGGAGGAGAGTGTGAAGTGAGTGTGCCAGGCGGAGGGCCGCGAGGCGGCGAGTCAGCACGCACTCGCGGGGTGCGTGTCCGGCGTCTCCATGCCCACCTGGCCCGGGTCAGGCTCAGCCTGCCGGCCGCCGGCCTCTCACCTCCACCCCCCGGGCAGGAGTGGTGTGGGCGTCCTGGAACACGAGGCTGGCTGCGCACCCTCGCAGACTCAGAACTCGTCTGCCTCCCCTCCCCTTAGAGGCCTCGGCCGACCGGGGAGGGTGCTTTTCAGTGACCAGTTCTGATTCTCTGTATGCGTTGTACCGCACGTCAATATCGATTGCTCTGATATTGCCTTGGAACCTTTCTCTTGATTGTCTGAATTTTCTGCCATGGATGTTGGTTCTTTTAACCGAGAGGCAGTTAAAAGTTGTGGTGTTCTGTTGGTTTTACGAGCACCCTTGTGACAGCCATGGGTGGACAGTGAAGGGAAGGGCAGGCACCTGGAATCCATAGGGGAGACTGGTGGGGAGCGGGGCGGCTGCCTGCAGCCTCGAGCTGGGCCCTGGGGCCATGCGCGGTGAGCGGCGCGGCCAGTGTCCCGGAGCAGATACACCTGGGATGCCCCGGGGGAAAGTGGCCAACTCTGCAGGGTGTGCCAGGCAGGGTTTCCCAGTTGTGGCCCCACCTGTGTTGTGGGCAGCGTGTTGGGCCCCTGTTGGGTGTTGCCCAGTTACCTGTCAAGACCACTCTCGGCTCAGGAGCCCATCTGCAGCCAGGGAGACAGGGCGCCAGCTGCTGTTTGTTGTGCTTTGAGGCAGACAGAGACTCCCTGGGAGCAGAAGTGCGACCTGTGCCAGCTGCCGCTCTGTCTGGCCCGTGTGTGCTGGGAGGCCCCGGAGAAGACCCTGGCCAGGGGCCTCAGTGAGTGGCCTGGGCACAGCCCGCTGCGCTTTTAGGACAAAACTGTCACCTCTTCCATCAAGATAAACGCCAATGAGGTGAAAAGCTTTAAATGTAAAAAAAAAAAAAGGCTAAAGCCATGAATCCTCCTGGAACAGAAAATATGTTTGCAAACTCAGGGCTGAAGGCGCTGCTCACCGGGGCTCCAGCCGTGCCTGCAGCTGCTCCCTCCCCTGAGGGTGCTGGGGGGACCTGCTTTGGTAGGGGTTGTGAGCCAAGTCAGCCTGCAGGGGTTATGAACGTGCTTCCTGGGTCGGAGACAGCAGGCGACAGGCTGGAAGCAGCCCCGGCACAGGAGGGGCCAGACCTCAGTGCAGACATGGTGCTCTCCCGCCCCGGGAGAGAGGCAAGCAGGGCCAGCAGCGGCTGTTGGAAAATTGCAGTGTGCGGGTCGGAGTGTACGTGGGCAGAGCTCTTCCAACGGTGTGTGTCAGGACTTAAAGTATGTGGATTCGTGGATTTGATTCCTTCATCCAGGAGTGGCGCTTCTGTGTGGCTTTCTGGAGGAGAGAGAGCTGTGCAGAGACTGGTGGGCGCGTGTGGACGCAGAAAGGCTGGGGGTGCGAGGTGGTGGTGGGCACAGAACTGCCCGCGATCCCTGGGCTCCCTGGCCCCCACCTGGGCCCTGCCTCGGGGGCCTGTGTGCCTCAAAATGGGTGTCTCACTCAGGTTATGATGTCAAAGCCTGAAAGCCTAGCCTGCCCAGCGAGGTTCTGTGTCCTTTGTTTCCTGAAGAAGAAGCAAGGTGCAGGAGCCTTAGGTCTCTGCGTGGGGCCTTGTGTGATTGCGGGCACACGGGCAAGGCGCCTCGCCCTGCAGACACCCTGCTGACGGGATGCCACAGGAATGGCTGCAGTCCACAGGCAGCCCTAGCAGGAGGTGTGTCTCCTGGAACCGGGCCCAGGAGAGAGGGTCCCTCACTACCTCTGTGCCTCCCCAACAGCGCGCCTTTCGACAAGACAGCCAGCATCACCTTCTCCCTGAGTGCAGACGACGACAACGTGAGCTGCCCCGACCGCTGCTGGGGGCGGGGGTTCGCTGCGGGCAGGTGGCCCGCCTCACCCTCCTGCCCCGCCCCCACAGCCCAACGCCAACTTGCTGGAGATCTGCTACAAGGACCGCATCCAGCAGTTTGACGACGATGAGGAGGACGAGGAGGAGGGCCAGGGCTCTGGGGAGTCTGACGGGGAGGACGGTGCCTGGCAGGGCAGCCAGCTGGCCAGGGCGGGCCGCCTGGGTCAGCCCCCGGGTGTGCGGTGAGTCCCCCGCCCCTTCCCCTCCCCTCCTGCAGGTTCCCCAGCACAGCTGGGCTGCAGGACCTGTGGGCAAAACAAGGAGAATGGAGTGTGTGTGTGAGGTGGGGCGTTTTCAGTGTTGAGTGATAGAAACCCAGTTCAGATGAGTTCAGGTTCAAAAGGAGTAACCACTTGGTCCAGGTGTCAGTGGGGCCATCAGGAGGCAGGTCCTTCAGGCACAGCTTGGCCCAGTGGGGGCATCAGAGGCGGTCCTTCGGGCACGGCTTGGTCCAGTGGGGCTGTCTGCCCACCCCACCCTCTACTCCGCTCTCCCCTGTGGCAGCTCTCTCGCACGTGTTCTTGCCGAAAGGGCAGTGGGGTGTCCCGTCAGCTCCCTCCTTTCACGCCAGTGAAGCAGGATGTGGCGACTGTCCTTCCTCACAGTCCAGCTGCGGGCCTGTGAGCCGTGTCCAGCCCTTTGTGCGGGCAGTGGCTGGCACAGGAGCACTAACTGACTGCTCTTGGGCAGCACGGACTTGCCGGCGTGAACACCAGCTCAGGGCTGAGCCCTGGGACGTGTGACCGGCACTGAGACGACGGGACAGGTCGTGAGTGTCGGCCGCATGGGCCTCCCTCTGTGGCACCCAGAGGGGAGAGTGCAGCCCTCCCCAGCCCCTGCTGGCTGCCAGCTGCCCTCCGAAGGTGACACTCTTCTGACCCTTGCCCTTTGAGTTTTTGCCTCTTATCCCATGAGTGAGGCCCATCCCTCGGGTAGGTGTGGTTGTGCCCTGTGTGAGTGCCAAGTTGCTTTGCAGTTAACACATGTCATTGCTGAATCCAAGGTCGTGATTCATCCCTGTGGTTTTCTTGGTAACGTTAATTCTTAACGTTTAGGTTTTTGACCTGTTGTGAGCTAGATTTTTAGGTGTGTAAGCTGGGGGGTCAAGCTTCATTCTTAGGCGTGGAAATGCCCGTGTCCCAGCTCACCGGTTGAAGAGACTCCTGCAGGATGGTCTGTGCACCTTTGTCAGAAGTGTTTTGGCTGTTTGTGCAAGCATTTATTTTTGGCTTGTCTTTCCTGGCCCATTGGTCTGTACATCTCTATGCCCCCCCCCCCCCGGCCCCCGCCCTTGATTGCATTGTACTGAATTCTGAAATTCAGTACTGAAATTGAAAATGTGAGCATCCAATTTGTTCTGTTTAAAATTGTGTTGATCATTCCGGGTTCAGTTCCTAGAAATTCCGGGTGTTAGTTTTGGTAGAGAAAGCCACCTGAGTTTTTGAGAGGGATCGCCTTGAATCTATAGGTCAGTTAGAGAGTGTTTCCATTTTAACAATATTTTGTCTTTCAGTCCGTGAAGTTGGGCTGTCTTTACGTTTGTTTAGGTCTTAGTTACTTCTGACAGTGTTTTGTAGTTTTCAGAGTATTAACTTTTATGGTGTTTTTGTTAAATTTATTCTTAAGCAATACATTTAAATTTATTCTTAAACATTTTTGATGCAATTCTGAGAGAAATGTTTTCCTCAGAGATGTTTTGAAGTGGTTATAAGCATATAAAAATACGAATACACTGGTACACTGATCCTCGCAGAACTTGCTTGTTCTTTGAGAGGGTTCGTTAGTTTCCTGCACACAAGCTATGCTTGCTGCAGTCAGAGACAGTTTTGCTCCCTGCTCTCCAAGTGGGAAGAGAGAGCTCCTGCATCACGCCCTGATCTTGGGGGCCTCGGAGCTCGCTGTTAAGTGTGGCTTGTGGGCTCTGGAGACCATCCCAGGTATCCAAGGTCAGGAAGCTCCCTGCACCTTTTCTGCGAGCGTCTGACTCGTGAGCACTGTGCGGACTGTGGGGCAGCGTCTTAACGAGCCTCTGGGTTTCCTTCGCGGTTCCCTGGTGGACACGGTGTCGAGTCGTTAGGTTTGGGGCCCAGGAGGCTGCAGTAACGGAAGTCCCGTGAGGCTGCAGATGGAGGAAGCGTGTGGGGTCAGCCTTCCCTGGGGGTAGGTGGTGAGGGGCCCGTTCCGCCAGGGCCCCGCAGGGGGCGCCCTCTCCCTGGGCGTCCTCCTACTGCCCAGCGCCCCTCCCCCCGCCCCGCCCCTTGGATGCTCCGCTGTGCTGGGGGCGGGCCCGGTTCGGTCCCCGGCGCAGCGCTGATGGCAGGTGCTCCATGGAGCAGGAGCCGGGGCAGCACGGACAGCGAGGAGGAGGACGACGACGACGACGAGGATGAGGACAGCCGGGCCCGTGGCAGGCCCGGGCCCCCCTGCTACCCCAGTGCCGGCCGCCAGCCTCCGGGTGCGTTAGCGCGCGGCCTGGGCGCGGGCGGGGCCCTGCTGTCTGCCTCTGTGCTCACAGCTTCCTGCCCCCAGGCCCTAGCTGGACAGCTGCGTTTGACCCAGTGCCTATGGACGGCCCGGCCAGCCCCCAGGACTGCAGGGACAAGGAGCCCCGCAGGGAGCGTCCGGACCTCCCGGCCCCAAGCCTGGCTGGCCCTGCGGCCCCCAGCACCCTGCAGCTCAGGTGAGGCCCAGAGCAGGGCCAGGGGCCTGGGGCACCAGCGCCCAGCCCAGCCCAGCCACCCCTTGGGCTTCTCTCTTGCCTCCTAGGTTTCAGGATCCCGCCCCCACCTCCGCACCTCAGGAAGCCACAGACGGCAGCAAAGCAGCGGAGCCCGCGGGTGAGCCACCCCGCCTCATCCCCGGTGCCTGGCCTGCTCACCTTTCCCTGCCCACCCCGCCCTCAGCCCCGGTGCCCGGCCTGTCCACCCGCCCTGAGGAGGGCGCTGGTGCTCGGCTTCCTGAGTCTCACTGAGGGCTGGTCTCCGCACAGCCCCCTGCCAGGCCCTGCTCAGCGTCGGGGACCTCCAGTCCGGCCTCAGAGGGACACGCTCCGCCCCCAGCTCCTTGGACAGGTGCCTAGAAAGCGAGCCTCTGTGGGAGGCGGGGGCTGATCACTGGCCATCCCCACCAGGGCCCTGGAGCGCAGAGCTCCTGCTCATCCCTGGGGTGGGAGGGCTGGGTTGGATCAGAGAGGGCAGGGGGTGTGCGCTGACCTGCAGCCCTTCTGGCCGCTGGGGGGCCTCTCAGGGGACCTGGGATGTGAGGGCGTCTGTGACGGTAACCCCGTGGTCCCCCTGCAGTGCAACCAGAGACCCTGCTACCTCTGTCCCCGCCCCCGGGGCCCACCAGCCCCCCCAGACCCCAGAGGGGGAGAAGAGCCCAGAGTCCTCCGGGCTTCCCCAAAGCCAGAGGTAAGCATGGTGCGGCGGCAGGGGCAGGCGGTGTACCGTGGGGGCGCTGACCGCTCACTCATCATCTCCCCACAGTGCCCTGGCCCTCCAGCCACTCCCGATGCCCAACGGCTCTGCCCCCGGAGGCCCAGTGGCCCCGGGCTCCCAGTGAGTGTGGGCGCTAGGGACGGAAGTGGGCGGGGCAGGAGGCGGGCGCTGGATGGGGGGCGGGGCTGGATGCAGGTGGGCGGGGCCGGCACTGGTTTCAGCAATTCACACTGCCTCCCTCTCACTTCCCAAGGTGACTGCTTGGTCCGGTGGTGGCGGCCACACGCTCCGTGCTCCGCGTGGACCCTGTCCGGGTGAGGGCTGGGCAGGTGCCGCAGAGGCCCTGTCGCCCATAACCCACCCCGCCCCACCCACGTCCTGGCTGGAGTCCAGGAGGCTGGCGCCCGGGAGACAGCCCCCACCCCCCATTGCACTGAGGAAAGAGATTACGGAGTTCTGTCTCCTAGAGTAAAGATAAGAGTGGGCTAGAGAGAGGAGAGAGCGCGCGCGAGAGAGACCTATATTATATATTATATATATATATATATATATCTGAAGGGAGCAGAGTGGGCACGCGGGGAGCCAGGAAGAACGCAGGGCTGGGCGGCAGCGGCGAGGCCTTTACCCAGGCCCACTGGGGCCGCTGTGGGGGGTCCTGAGGTGACCACCACTCTCCCGTCCAGCTGTGCCCCCATCCTGCGGTGCGGATGCCCACACCCACACTCGGCCTTTCAGCTCAGGTCCACCCTGGGTGGGGGGCGGGGGCGAGTGGGGGTCGTGCCTTTGCCTAGCCTCCTTGTCCCGGACCCTGCACTTTGACCCAGGCTGGGAGCTCGATGACTCTCCACCCGGCTCAGCCAGCTCTGTGGGAGGGAGCTGGGTTCCTGGTCCCAGGGGCCTTCCCTGGACATCGCCCCAGGACCCTGCCGCACTCACCGAGACCTCCATCTCCCACCGAGCCTGGGCGGAGACGTGGCTGGGGTCCCACTCCTCCTCCCGAGGGTCTGGGTGCAGCCCAGCTGCCAAGTGCCCTTGTCCCAGCCCCTCTCCCCAGGCGGGCGTGAGTGTGCGCGTGTGTTCGTGCTGAGCTTCTGTTTCATATCGCAAACGTAAACAAATAAAGGAGGACAGTTTAAGACTCGTGCTGCTCAGACATCGAGTTCGGGGACATGGGGTCGGGGAGCCTGAGCTGGTCCCACATCGGGGCCTCCTGGGTGGGACCCTCAGAGCGTGGAATTAGGGTCCTTGGCCTCCTTGCTCGCCTAGTGGTGGGAACGTCTGCTCAGCTGGGAAGGATTTCCTGGAGGAGGCGCTGAGTGCTCATTCGTCCCTGGCCCCACCCCCCACCCCACCCCCGTCCAAACACAGGGCTCGGAGTTGTGTTGGTGGGCTTCCTGCCGGCCCCTTTTCAGCCCCGTCACCTGCATGCCCAGAGCCCTTTCCCTTTGGTGAAGCAGTGGGGGTTGGGGGAGTGGGGGCAGCCAACCAAGCCAGACAAGGCACCCGGGGCCGTGGCTTCTGGTGGAGACCAGCTGTGCTGTGCGCTGTGGCTGGCTGGACGCGGGGAGCCGTCCCTGGAGCCGCCTGTGGGCCAGCACACTGCCCAGTGCCGCTGTCTGCTGGGCAGGCCTTCCCAGAGGGGGCAGCGGGGCGGGGCGGGGCGGGTTCCTGAGGGACGGCCAGGCCCGGGGCGCGAGGGGTGGGAGCGCCGCCGGCCTGTCCCTGGACTCGCGTCCCCCGCCCTTCCCCCCTCGCTCATAGAGGAGCGGCCCTTGGAGTTCTGCGCCCTCTCTCCTCTGAGCCGCCAGGCGCAGCCCGGTGGGAGGGGCGTGGCGGCCTGGCTCCCTAGGCAAAGAGGAAGCTGGAGGCGGGGGCCGTGGAGGGTGAGATACCCTGGGGTCGTGCGGGCGCTATCAGCGGTGCCAAGCAGGACTGTCCCAGGGTGGGGCAGCATCTCCCTGAGCCTCTTATCAGCCCGAGTCCACAGGACGCTCCTGAGTTAACGTGTAACCACACGCCGTCCCCACTACACTCAAAGCCAGCAGTGCCCACATGCAGGCCGCTGTGGGGGCTGCAGGCCGACATGGACGCCCGGAAGGAGGGGCTGCCCCGGAAACCTCGCTTCTCAGCTCAAGTGAGCGCCGCCGAGTTGGGGACCGGGCCTGGGCTCCTGGGAACCCAAGAGACCTGGAAGAATCGGGGGCGGAGGTGGGGCAGGTTCTGTGAGCCTGGACGTCCCGGTGCCTGTGCGTCTGCCCGCTGCCCTGGGCAGCATGGCTGGGGTCCCCGGGCAGGGCTGGGCCTGGACCCCAGGGGCCGGGAGGGCTCTAGCGGGGGACTGGTCCCGGGAGCTGGGGGTGGGGCTGCATTGCAGCTGCTCAGAGACCTCCTTACCTCCAAAGCATCCACAGCCGCGCGTGGGCCTGGGGCTGCTCCCGTTCTTCCTCGCCTGTGCCATCTACCTCCTAGTCCAGAACTCCACGGACCAGCCGTCCTGGGTCAGCGCCCTGCTCAAGATCCTGCCCATCTTCTACCTGGCCGGGTTCCTGGGGACCGCGTACCCCTGCGGGGGCTACCGCTCGCTCCTGCAAGGGGCCCTGCTTTGCTCGGCCGTGGGGGACGCCTGCCTCATCTGGCCTGAAGCCTTACTCTACGGTAAGAGCGGGTGACTGGATGTGTTGCCTTGTCCCTCTTGGGCGCTCCCCCAGTGGGTGGAGGGTGGGATGCCATGGTGGGGGGATGACTCCCCAGCAGAACTCCCTGGGGAGCCCACGGCCGTGAGGAGACGCACCCAGACCCCAGCCCCCACTGAGCGCCTCCCACATGGGTGCGGGTGGTGTTCCCAGAGGCCACGTGAGTGTGCAGGGCTCACGGTCTCGAGCACACTGCCAGAGGCCAGCCTCACCGGGAAGGTAACGCCTGAAACGGGACGTGGGTACCAGCCAGGGGGCTGGCAGGTGCAGGAGCCGGGGTGCATGCAGCTGCCGGGACCACCGCAAGCTGGGGTGTCTGTCCGCAGGCGGTTCAGAGCAGAGCCCCATGGAACGCGGTGCGCGCCTGAGGCGGATTGGGGGCCAATGGCCAGAAGAAGGGATGGCCAAGGAGGCCTCCCTGGGAGACGGGGCGGTTTGGCCAGGGTGGGAGCTGGCGCTGGGGGTCCGCCCTCTCCCTTGGGGTGAGGGCGGCAGGGTGAAGCCAGAGAGCAGCACGCTTTACCAGGCGCCCCCCGTGTCTCCTGCAGGCATGGCTGCCTTCGGCCTGGCCCACCTGCTCTACCTCCGGGCCTTTGGCCTCACGCCCCTGAAGCCTGGCCTCCTGCTGCCCCTCCTCCTGGTTTCCGGCCTCTACTTCGGGCTCCTGCATCCTCACGTCCCGCCCCACATGGTCTGGCCCCTGCTGGCTTACTCCATAGTCCTGGTCGCCATGCTGTGGCGGGGCCTGGCCCGGGGCGGGAGTGCCCACTGGGGCGCCCTGCTGTTCGTGCTTTCGGACACCGTGCTGGCCTGGAACACCTTCACCCACCGTGTGCCACACGGCCACCTGCTGGTCATGACCACCTACTACTCCGCCCAGATGCTCATCACCCTGTCGGCCTTCCAGAACCCCAGGCTCAAGTCCCACTGACTTGGGGCTGAGGTGGGCAGGCCTCCGCCCTCTCTCCCCCTGCAAGGACCTGGCCCCGCCCCCCACCCCCCCAGACCATTGAAGCCAGAGAAACAGCCTTGGGGGTGAGAGTGAGGCCCCCAGACTCCAGTCTGCCAGTGCCAGTTCATCTGGAGACTAAACCATTCCTGGAGTTCCGAGTCCACTGCCTTCTGATTTCCAGGCCCTCAGCCAGACCCACGCTGGGTACCCCCAGCCCCTGGCCTACTTCTGTGACTCCAGATGCTCTCTGCTTGTCATGGCCCTGATTTATTTTCCTGTTGCTTAAAGTAAAGTGGGCGTTGGACCAGCGACATCACCGTTCATTTGGGGAGAGGTGATCACAATAACAGCAAATAAGTCATTTTCCTCCCTCCCCACCCTTGCACAGAATTTACCATTTTAACCACTTTTAAGCCCATGATTCGGTGACAGTCCATTCGTGGGGTTGTGCTTTGAACAGCTGCTGCGGGCCCTCCCTTGGGAACACATGTTTGTGTGTACAACGCAGTGATGTTAACTGCCCACCTCGGGCTGCTGGTGGCCCAGCCCTGGTGCCCAGGACTTGGGTGGGGGTGGGGGGCGTGGAGTAACCCCCCTCCCCAGGGCCCTTTGATGGCGGCGGGGATTCATCATATTCATCGTGTCTGTCGTCCAGTTGAGGACGTTACTGAGCTGAGGTCAGGAGGAAGCTGGCTGATGTTAGTTTCCTGTGGCTGCTGTCAGAAATTACCATAAGCTAGGTGACTTAACAGAAGTTAAACCTCACAGTTCTAGGGGCCACAAGCCCAAATCCCAGGTGTCAGTGGGGGTGCCCTCCGTTCAGGACATGCTCGGGGGAGGGTCCTTCCTGCCCCTCCAGCTCAGGACAGCCCAGCCAGGCTTCCTGTGGTAGCCTCCCTGCTTGAGGCTGCCCTCCCCTGGGGACACCAGTAGTTGGATTGAGGGCCCACCCTAAGTCCAGGGCGATGTCATCCCGAGATCCTTAACTTGATGACATCTCCAAAGACCCTGTTCCTAAACAACATGACATCCATAAAGGCCCGGGCTCAGCACTTGCGCACATCTCTGGGGACCACAGTTTTCCTGACTGCAATCACACCCAGTATCAGGAGAGGAGAGGGCTGAGGAGATGAGGAGACGGGGGGCTTGGAGGAGGGGGTAGGTAAACACACGGTGGGAATGGAGTACTGAAGAAGAAAGAACCCAGGTGCGGCCCTCGTCTTGGCTGTGACCTTGGCAGCCCTCTGCCCTTTGAGCCTCTGGTTCTGCATGTGAGGACAGAAAACAGAACTGCTCTCCAAACCCTGCTGTTTCTGCAGCCATGGTGTGCCTTTAGGGACTCTGATGGCAGAGAGGGGACTTCTACAACCATGATGTGCTTTTAGGGACTCTTATAGCAGAGAGGAGACTTCCACAGCTATGATATGCTTTTAGGGACTCATAGCAGAGAGGGGACGGGGACTTCTACACCCATGTTGTGCTTTTTTTTAGGGACTCTCATGGCAGGACACTGCTGCATCCAAGATGTGCTTTAAAGGATCCCCCCACCCCAGAACCCAGGCTTGGTTTTCAGTCCCTGGCCCACCTGCAGGCCAGGACCCCTCACTCACCGCAGAGAACCACTTCAGGCCAGATGAGGCAGGTGCTCTGACAGCGGCGGGTGCCTGCTCTTCACAGTCTCAGGTGCCACGTTGGCCAGGGTGCCTTCCTTCAGCCACACACCCGCTTGGTGGTCGTGGACCACCTCCTACGCTGCCCAGGTCCTCATCACTCTCAGCCATTGAGAGTGGGAACCTCACGACAGAGTAACTGCAGGGCAAATAAAGTGAGCATCCTCTCCCCTCCTAAAGGGCCCTCAGAACAACCTCCCACCCAGGGAAAAATGCTAAGGAGCAGTATTTCCAGCCTCCATCTGTCTGAACCCCATGTTCTGTTTTTTGAAACTGAGATAGGGGTGACATAACTGTGTACCTTTAAGGCACACTAGTGTTGATCTGATACATGGATATGTCACAGCATGAGTACCCGGGGAATGTTAGCTAACACCTCTTGAGTCATCACACGACGACTGTTGCTTTATTGTGGTGGGGCCAATTAAGATCTAGTCTCTTAGCAGCCTTGTAATTTATAATACAGCATTGTTGTCTGGGGTCACTGCTGTGACCATGATCTGTCTGAAGGCATTTGTATCCAATTCCTGAAAAAAAAAAATGTTATGATGGCAGCTTTACTGGGATACTCTCAGGCTTCCCTGGGTGGCTCAGACTATAAAGAATCTGCCTCCGGTGCTGGAGACCCAGTTTTGATCCCTGGGTCAGGAGGATCCCCTGGAGAAGGAAATGGCAATCCACTCCAGTACTCTTGCCTGGAGAATCCCATGGACAGAGGAGCCTGGAGTGTGGGCTACAGTCCATGGGGTCACAAAGAGTCAGACATGACTGAGTGACCAACACTTTCACTTTCTTCATCTACCACCCAAAGGCTCACTCAAAACTGTAGACGTGGTTCAACTAGCAATCTTAGAGCATTTTCATCACCCCAAAAAGAGACCCCATCCCTTAAACCGATCGCGTCCAGCCCAAGGCAATCACCAGCTGCTTGTTTAGCCCCTCAGTTGTGTCTGACTCATTGTGACCCCATGGACTGTAGCCTGCCAGGCTCCTCTGCCCGTGGGATTCTCCAGGTAGGACCTTGCTCATCCTTCAGTGTTTCATGATGATAAACAGTTACGCCTCTGCACGCAATCACAGCGTAGGGCTTGCTCCCCACACCCACCAAGCAAAATCTCCCAACACCAGCTGGGCGTCCTGCAAATCAACTCGGTGCTGACATTCTCCCACAAGTTGAGGACTCAGCCCTACAAAACTGACCCCCTCCCGCCCGCCACCCACACTTCAGACACCAGTCACAAGCCCCAGGTTCCCTGTGCTTCGGACCAACCAGCTATAAGTCAGATGTTCCCAAGACCCTATCCTCGGGTTGGATTAACTTGCTAGATCAGGTCACAGAATGCAGAGAAACGTGCCTGCTGCTGGTTTCTTCTAGGATGTCACTCAGGAACAGGAGAAGGGAGAGGAACACAGGGCAGGAAGTGGGGAAGGAGCCCAGCGCTTCCGTGCCCTGCCCAGAGAGCCTTCCTCACCCGCTCTCTTCACTTTCAGACCGCAAGTGAGATCAGGGCAGCTTGTGTGTGCAGATCAGGTAGGCAAAGCCCTTCTGAAAAGCCCTTCTGGACGCCGGCGGCCTAGGGGTGAACCCACAGCAAGTGTGGCTGCAGTTTTATCGAATGGCTTCAAAGGGCCGAACGTTGTTCCAAGACTTGATGCGAACTCCCTTATGCCTACCACATATTTGCAAAGGATTGTGCCCAGTTCCGTCGATTTGGAATGTGAGCACTTCGAATTGAAGCCACATGCTCTTGGGCTCAGGTAGAACGGTAGCGCGTGAGTCTACGAATAGGGACGGTCTGAGGGCATCCTGAGCTCGCAGGGGCAGGGGAGACAGAGCCCAAAGGCAGGACAAGCGATGAGACGCCGGCCTGGTGCTGAACCGTCCACTTGAGGGGTGGGCATCTTTCCCTCCCCGCTCTGGAGCGGCCCCTCGCCGCCATCCCGCCCCGGCACGCACGGGATCTCCGTCGCGCCTTGCCTTCACTCGGCCGGGAGAAGCGGCGCCTTAACCTGGGGGCAGAAAGGGGATACCTCGAAGGCAGGAGGAGCCCAGCTTCCAGAGGTGAGGACCGAGGCTGCGGGGCGGGGCGGACCTCAGGCTACCAGCCTACACTTCCTCCTCCTCCCTTTCTGCCCTGACCTGTGGCCTCACGTCGGACTGGGAGAGGGGAATTCTTGCGTGTAAAGTCCAGCAGGTGGAAGGTCCCGGGGCTGGGACACCTGGGTCCCTCGGCAGCGTCCACAGACATGACCGGGGCTGGCGGGAGCCTCCGGGCCTGGGGGAGCCTGCTGCTGCTGGTGAGTCCCCCAGACCCCGGGTGGGAGGGGAAGGGATGCTGGGGTCCCAGAAGGCCGGCCCCGCGGGGGGCGGGGCTTACCCTTCTCTGGGCTTCCGGATTGGGCGAGGTTCCTAGGGAGGCTTACATACACCTGGTCTCTCAAGATCCTGCTGTGTCTGCTTGCTGTTATTGGCAAGACTCAGGTATTTTATAAAGAGAAGGGAGTCAGGCCCAGGTCCTCCCTCCTCAGACCCAGGAGTCCAGGCCCCCCATCCCCTCCTCCCTCAGACCCAAGACTTCCAGATCCTCAGCCCTTTCTCTCTGAAACCCCGGGGTGCAGACCCCCAGCCCCTTGTCCCTCAGATTGCCGGGTCCAGGCCCCAGCCTCTTCCCTCAGATTGGGTGACAGTTTCCTGGTTCCCAGCCTCAATCTCTTACTTCATTCTCAGTCTGTTGATCCCTGCCCTTAATCTTCCAAGGCCATATTTTTCAGGAAGTGAAACCATTCAGTTTATCTCAGCACCTTATGCTTGAAGCCAACCCCAGCTCCTGGATCCCTGGAGTCCTGTCCCTGCCTCACCAGCCCCCCCACCCCCACCCCCAACACACACACACACACCCAGAGCAGACAAGGGAAGGTTGTGGGGCTGACCTTTGTCGGGGCCCAGCCTTGGGGAGGAGGTGTGGTGCCCTGTTCCTGCCCTCTGGGAGCGCTGACTCACAGGGGCCAGGGGCACTCGGGGAGGGTCACTGGCCGGCCGTCTCACCTGAGGTGAAGCGAGGTGAGCCTCAGAGTCTGATTCTCCCCTCTGGGCTGTCTCCAGGGCCTGTGCAGCTGGACAGGGGCCAGGGCGGCAGGTGAGTGACCTCTGCCTGAGTTCACAGCCCACGCAAAGCCACTGCACCTCGACGCCCATGAGCTTTGTGGTGGTGGTGGCGCGGGGGTGTCTCCATGGAGGACCAAGTGGCCACGGCAGATGCCCATGGGAACGGTCCTTTCTGGACATGGGGCAGGAGCGGGGGGTGGTAGAAGGGACAGGACTCTCCTGCTCGCACCAGACCCTCCTCCCAGTTCTCAGCCCCCAGCCTCTGCCAGGAAGCCGGCTGTGTAGGCCTGGACCAGCATTGTTGCAGAAATCCTACCGGAAAGCACAGCTCTAGATCCTTGTCACTCAAGTGTGGTCTGTGCGTGGGCAGCGGCCCCCGAGAGCTGACTGTGTGTGCAGAGCCTCCGTCCCACCCTGGGCCCCTGAGTCAGAACCCGACTGCAAGGAGACCCCCAGGGATGCACGTGCACGCTGAGGCTCAGGAGGCACTGATCGGGGCCATGCGCCCACATCTGTCTTCCGGCCTGTCACTGAGGCAGGCCTGGGAGCTCACCCTGAGGGTCAGACACACCCTGTGACTTTCTCCTCCCGTGCTCCCCTGCTCACTCCAAATCCTTCTTCCTAACCTCTCAGCCCCCAACCCCGTCAGGAGCCTGACTGTGGAGGCTCAGAACAACAGCTCCATCACCCTGAGCTGGAAGGCGCCTGAAGGCCCTGAGCCTGAGTACTACTGGGTCCAGTGGACTGATGACGGTAATACAACTGGGTCTCAAAGCACAGCAAATACCAGCTTCACAGTGGAAGGACTTGAAGCCGGGACCTTGTACGAATTCTCCGTGAACGCAGTAAAAGATGGACTCAATAGCTCATGGGTGCCTCTCAATGCCAGCACAGGTGAGAGGCAGCCACTATTCATATTGTTTTTGTTTGTTTTAATGGGAGGTGACAGATGGTGGTGGAGAGTTGACAGGAGAACGTGGCACCCTCCCTCGCCCAGGGTCCCTTTGGGCCACAACAAGCAGGCGATGAAGAAAGAATACATGCCCTACAAGAAGAGAAGCCAGCACAGAGAGAAGCCTGCACACTGCAGCGGAGAGTAGACCCCACTCGCTGCAAATAGGGGAAGCCTGCTCGCCGCCACGGAGACCCAGTGCCGCCACCACGATTAGCTAATTTACTAATTACAGCGGTGCCAGTGGCAAAGAACCCACCTGCCAGTGCAGGATACACAAGAGACTCGGGTTCCATCCCTGGGTCGGGAAGATGCCCTGGAGAAGGAAATGGCAACCCACTCCAGTATTCTTAGCTGGGAAATTCCATGGACAGAGGAGCCTGGTGGGCTACAGTCCATGGGGTCACAGAATCGGACACGACTTGAGCACACCCGTGAGACACACACGCACAAACCAGAAAGACCAGAGTCAACAGCTCCATCTGGAAAGCTGATATGTCTGGAAGTGAGAAGGTTCTGTCCCTGGGGCAGCTTGTGACAGACAGTGTAGGGTATGGTGATGGGTGGGACTCAGGGCTGCAGACCCCAGACAGAGGGCCTGAACAATCCCGACCCCCCACCTCTGGCCACGTTTCTGTGGTCCACACTCCTTAGCAAGTAGACTCCTTCCCATGCCTAGGTACTTCCACTTTGCTTTGAGGAGGAGGACACTGGGGCACCATGGGTGTGGGGCGGAGGGGAGGGGTCCTTGGGGATCCAGCCCCTTCAGTCTCTATCCTCACTTCTCAGCTCCCAGCGAGGTTATAGCCCTGCAGAAGCAAAATCAGACCAACAGCTTCATCACCCTGCAGTGGGAGGCCCCTGCAGACCCACGGTCCCAGTTCTATGTATACTGGGTCCATTGGGCCAGCAGAGGACATCTCCAGAGGAACCGAGGTCCCCAAGGACACCAGGACAACCAGACGGGCAGGACCAATGGGACTCGCTATACGGTGGAGGCTCTGGCGCCCGGGACTTGGTACCGCTTCAACGTGTGGGCTGAGAGCAACCGTGTACACGGTTACAAACAGAGCCTCAATGCGTCCACGGGTGAGATGGGGCTCCTTTTAACATGGTGGGGGGCTTAGGTCGGGCCTGGGGAACAGTGAGAGGTGAGCGGACTCCAAATCCCATCAGGCCATGGGGTCATGATGTCATGTGTTGCAGTGACACAGACAGTCAAAGGGCTCATGGGAGTTGTAGTCTATGGAGACCTGTGGCCTGTCCCCGTGTGGACGACAGAGAATGAGGGGTGAAGAGGTATTCTGGTTTGGGGGACGGAAAGGACGCGCTGGTTCTCAGAGAACTGGCCTGACTGGTGGGGAGCGGGGCAGTGGGAAGTCCCCCCCGATGGAGCCTCCTGACACCTCTCATCCTCCTGCACACAGCCCCAGATCCTGCCAACATCACCTCCTGTGTCATCACCTCCGGGGGCCGCGAGGTCATCCTGGCCTGGTCCTGCCCGCAGGGAGGCTACGAGGCCTTTGAACTGGAGGTCGGGGGGCAGCCGGGCCCCCAGAACAACTCCTCCTGCGGGGATGCCGTGAAGGTGTCATTACTCAGGCCGGCTCAGTCCTACTCAGCCACCATCACGACCGTCTGGGATGAAATGAGGGCCCCGTCTGCCTCGGTGGTCTGCCACGCGGAGAGTGGGCGCGCGGGTGAGTGGGGTCCCAGGGACGGGGAACTCGTGGCTTTCTCCACCCCTTCAGGCCCTGCTCTGAGGCAGGCCCACCGACCCAGGGGGTCCTCTTTGCTTGTGTTTTGTTTGCTGCTTTCTTTAAAACAGCTCTGTTGAGATGTAATTCCTATAACATAAAAACAGTTCACCCACTGAAAGGGTACAACCCAATGGCTGCTGCATATTTGCAGTATTTGCAGCAATCGTTGCCACTGGTTTTAGAACGTTTTCATCATCCCATAAAGAAAAGAAAAGTTGTCCCCTTAAGCCTTGTTGTTGTTCGGTCGCTCAGTCATGTCCGACTCTTTGCGACCCTGTGGACCTCAGCACGCCAGGCCTCCTTGTCGCACGCCAGGCCTCCTTGTCCGTCACCAACTCCCAGAGTTTATCCACATTCATGTCCATTGAGCTGGTGATGCCATCCAACCATCTCATCCTCTGTCGTCCCCTTCTCCTCTTGCCCTCAATCTTTCCCAGCATCAGGGCCTTTTCCAGTGAGTTGGCTCTTCGCATCAGGTGGCCAAAATATTGCAGCTTTAGCTTCAGCGTCAATCCTTCCAATGAATACTCAGGGTTGATTTCCTTTAGGATGGACTGGTTTGCTCTCCTTGCTGTTCACAGGACTCTCAAGAGTCTCCTTTAAGGCTGTTACCCCCCGACTTCCCCAGTCCCCCACCGTCACCCCCGACATCCCCAGTCCTCCACCAACCAGCCGTTGACGATCTCTAATCTACACCTGTCTCTCTAGATTTGCCTCTTCTGGATCTTTCCTAGAAATACAGTCACACAGTATGTGGTCCTTTGTGACTGGTTTCTCTCACTTAGTGTAATGATTTTGAGGCTTATCCAGTGTTCTGATGTGTATCAGTGCTTTGTTGCTTTTTAAAAAATTAATTATTTGCTTTTGGCTGTGCTGGGTCTTGGTCGCTGCAAGGGTTTTTCTCCAGTTGTGGAGGGGTGGGGCTCCTCTCTAGCTGGGGTGCACCAGTTTCTCGCTGAGGTGGCATGTCATGTTGCAGAGCACAGGCTCCGGGGTGTGCGGGCTTCAGGAGCACGGGCTCAGGAGTTGCAGCTCCCGGGCTCTGGAGCACAGGCTCAGTGGTCATGGCACATGGGCTTAGTTGCTTCGAGGCCTGTGGAGTCTTCCCGGACCAGGGATCGAACCTGTGTCCCCCGGAGTCTTACCACGGAGCCCCCAGGGAAGGCCCCGAGCAAGTGATGACTTTTGATCAGCAACTCGGGAACTAAGAAGCTGTGGGGCAAGGTTGGGTCGGTGGGCGGTGGGGGGGTGTTCTCTTCTCCCTCTTCTGCCCTCGAGTCTGCCCCGTGGGCCTCTGATCTGAGTCTGGGGGGCTCGGGACGGCAGGGACGCAGCATCGGGCTCTAACAGCCCCCACCCTGCCTTCCCCAGGGGTCATCGCCGGAGCCGTGCTCAGCATCCTCCTGTTACTCATCCTGGTGGGCCTGCTGCTCTTCTTCCTGAAGAGGAGGTGAGACTCCAACACACAGGGCTCACGGGGCACCTGGAGGGCGGCCCGGGGGACAGACCGGGACCCCTGCTCCAGCCTCATTCCCCGAGCCTTTTCCTCCCCTTGTCCTTTTCCCAGGCGTAGAAAGAGGGAGAAGAAACCCGCACCCAAGGATCTGGAGAGCAGGTGAGCGGGTCTGGGGAGCACCAGAGACTCGATGTCGGGTCAAATCCAGCTGGTCACAGGACAGGTCAGAGGGCAGGACCAGGGCACCCACTGGCAGGGGCCATCACACCTCCACCGCTGCCAGCTCCCTAAGCGCTCCGGGCCGGTGGCTACGGAACCCCTTTCAGCCTCCGCTCTGGGACCCCCGCTCATTCATCCAACAGCGCGACCACTGAACCCCCATGAAGCGTTGTCGGAAACAGCGACAGAAACAAAGATTCCTGCCCTTGTGGCACTTACGTTCCAGCACAAGGACTTCCCTGCTGGTCCGGGGGTTGGAACTCCAGGCTTCTACTGCAGGGCACACGGGTTAGACCCCTGGTTGGGGATCTAAGATCCTTCAAGCCTCGAGGCACAACCAAAAGCAAACACACGAGCACACAGGAAGCAGAACAAGTTGATGAAGGCCGTGATGGTTACGTGGAGACAGATAAAGCGAGAGAGAGGGCTAACAAGAGTAGGGGAACATTTTAAATAGGGTGTCCAGGAGAAGCCTCACTGAGCAGATGACTAAGAGAAAGCCATTTGAGGACAGACTTGAAGCAAATGAGGGGAAGAGCCCTGTGCCCACCTGGGAAAAGACATTCCAGGCGGAGGCCCTGAAGCAGTCACCCTCTTGGGGTGTTGGGAGAATGAGGCGTGTCTCTGAGGCTGAGCAGAGTGTGGGTGAAGGGAGGCAGGTAGGAAGTGAGGCTGGAGAGGTACCAGGTGGCGTCAGATAAGAGTGAAGACTGCATTTTATCCGGAGATCAGAGTGTTTGGAAGCTTTTGAGTAGACCCGTGATACAGTTAAGAAGCAAAGGCAAAAAGCAGGGAAGCAGCAAAATGTGTTTAATAATACAGACATCGTTAAGTCTCAGA
Source organism: Oryx dammah (assembly GCF_014754425.2). NCBI lineage: Eukaryota > Metazoa > Chordata > Mammalia > Artiodactyla > Bovidae > Oryx > Oryx dammah. The sequence continues at coordinate 3,213,879 of NW_024070197.1, read as the reverse complement.
GCAGGAAATGGTTAGAGGGAATCAGATTCAAGATGTCATCTGAGTGTTTAAACAGCAGATCTGGTTAAAGATTGGATGTGTTGGTGTGGAACTCAGAGAGGGCTCAAGAGTGACCCCAAGGCATTTAGCCTGAGCCCCAGGAAGGCTGGAATCGCCATGACTTGAGGCGGAATGTCTACGGTGGGGGCAGGTTTGGGGGAAAAGTGTCAGGAGCTCAGTGGTGGACACATTGAGTTTGAAATGCTTGTTGGATGTGCGGGTGAAGACGAAGATGAACAAGCCATTGGATAAAGTTCTGCAGTTCAGGAGAACATTTGTGCAAATATCTTCACTCTGGGCCAATCGTCATTAAATCTCTGTGTTAGAACAGTCCCCAGGGATTAACAGAGGAGCGTCAAGGCAAGGAGTTAAGGAAAGCTGGCAGGCCAGCTGGGAGGTTGTTCAGTTGCTGAGTGGACTGCACCCCGTGGACCGCAGCACGCCAGGCTCCCCTGTCCTTCACTATATCCAAGAGCTTGCTCAAACTCATGTGCATCGAGTCGGTGATGCCATCCCACCATCTCATCCTCTGTCGTCCCCTTCTCCTCCTGCCTTCAGTCTTTCCCAGCATCAGGGGCTTTTCCAACGAGTCAGCTCTTCACATCAGGTGGCCAAAGTACTGGAGCTTCAGCTTCAGCATCAGTCCTTCCAGTGAATATTCAGGGTTGATTTCTTTTAGGATGGACTGGTTTGATCCCCTTGCTGTCCATGGGGCTCGTGGGCACAAAAAGAAAGAGGGGATGGCCACCAGAGGTGGGTGCCTGATGATGAGTAAATACAGGTATCGGGGCGATGACGCCCAGTTTCTCCTTCGCCGTAGAATCTGTCCTGGCCAGCATCCCGCCCCAGTCACCCTCTGACCTCTCCCCTCCCTACCCTGTGTCCATTACACGGCACCTGCGACAAATCTCTGCCCCCACTGGATTCCAAGTCCGCCTACACGTCAAGCATTTTGCCATTCTCAATCTCGGTGCGCGTGTTTGCATGTTCCAGCGACGACCCTCGGGGACTCGCAGGTGGAGATAGATTCCTGGAGGCTGGTGGGAAACAGGTCTGAAGCTCAGGACGGGGAGAAGTAGGGACTGGAGATTTAGAAACTGTAGACAAAGGTGAAGCTACAGAAGTGGTCAAACCCCATGAGAAGCGTGTGTCCAGTGAGAAAGGGGGACTCGAGGATGGACTCCCGGGAACGCCCCCCTTTTAGGATGGATGGAGGGTGAGCGGCCCACCGAGGAGGAGCAGCAGCAGCAGCCAGAGAGGCCGGTGGTGGTGCCAACTGGGAGCGGGCGCTCAGAAGAGGGTGGATCCAGAAAAAGCCAAAGTGCCGTCAGTGGCGCCGGCTGCTGCGGGGCACTGACTCGAAGGACGGCCTGAGATGCAGGCTTCGGAAGTGCAGATGAGGCAGATCAGACTTTGAAAACGGTCCTTGTTCCCCTGGAGTCGCGGTGCAAACACCAGGCCGGGGAAGGGTGGGAAGCAGAGAACTGGCCTGCCTGAGAAGACTGGAGGCAAAGGCGTGTTTCCATCCATCTCGTTGTGTATGTAGGTATGATGGGGCCACTGGATCCGAAGACAGACTCCGTTCAGAGGCAGTTTACTGCACTCACAGGTCCCAGCGAGCGGTTACACGTTACACCAGGCAGGGCCACGCAGACACACACCCAGGGTCGGCTGGGAGGCAGGGGGACCCCTGAGGAAGAGGCTGTATCCTGGTTTTCATGGGGACGAGTGGGCAATGCACGCCAAACAGGTTGAACTGGAATCACCTCAGTGGACCCCGAGGGCTGTTCCCTGTCGCTGGTGGCGATCTGAGCAGACAGCCCAGAGTGTGTGATCCTGAAAGCGGCGGTGGTGAGGGTGTGCAATTTAGTCAGCTCGCCAGGAAGGAGAACTGGGGAACTCCCTGGCGGCCGGTTCACCGCCAGGGCCAGGTTCAGTCCTGGCTCGGGGATCTCCTGCAGGCCACGAAGCTCGACCAAATGAATAAATAAAAATGAAAAGTGTAAAAATAAACCAAAAACCAATTACATTAAAAAAAAAAAAAAAAAAACAAGAAAAAACGAAACGAGAACTGAACTGGTGAGCCTCCAGCCAGGGACTCACAACTGAGTCTGGACTGACTGTACTCACAGCACTGCAAGGAGAGGAGCAGAAACACCCGGAGCCACACCAGCTCAAAGGACACTTGTTTGTGTGTTTTTTTGTCTATGCCGGGTCTTAGGTGCCCTGCAGGCTTTTCTCCGGTTGCAGAGCGCAGGCTTCTCACGCGGTGACTTCTCTTGCTGCCGGGCACCAGGGATCGAACCTTTGTCCTCTGCGTTGGCAGGCAGATTCTTTACCACTCAGCCACCAGGGAAGCCCCAGAGGATTACCTTTTTCAGTACGAAAGTGAGAGTAGCGTGTTCACACTCAAACGGGAAGAGGGAAGAACCAGGGAGGGCCACAGGGAATTGGGGCCTAGAGACGGGCAGTGGCCCTAAAGGGCAGAAGGAACACCTCTCCTTCTTTCTGAGTCAAAACGACTCCCAAGGGACTTCCCTGGTGGTCCAGTGGTTAAGACTGTGCTCCCAATGCAGGGGGCCTGGCTTTGATCCCTCCTCAGGGAACTTGATACCACATGTCACAAGTAAGACCCAACATAGCCAAAAAACAAATTCTGATCGTGGTAAAAAGATGGATAAGCTATAATTCACCACTGCAGACTGTTTTTAAGTGCCCAGTTCAGTGGCATGAAGTCCACTCCCATTGTTGTGCAATGTTTTAAAACTCTTTAAAAAAAAAGAACACACGGCTTTGTTTATTTAGGCCAAGTTGCATGCCTTGTAGGATCTTAGTTCCCCAGTCCGGGATCAAACTGGCACCCTTGGCAGTCAAAGCCTGGAGTCCTAACCGTTGGACTGCCGGGGGAATTCCCTATAGAACTCTCTTCACCTGGCAGAAATGAAACTCTGTACCCAGTAAGCACTAACTCCCAATTTCCCCTGTCTCCCCAGCCCCTGGAAACCCCCTTCTACTTTCTGATTGTATGAGTTTGATGACTAGCTGCCTCATATAGGTGGGAATTGTATTTGTCCTCTTGTGACCGGCTCATTTCACCCAGCATCAGGCCCTCATGTTCATCCATGGTGCCTTATGAGTCAGAATTTCCCTCTTTCTTAAGGATGAGTAATATTCCGCTGTATACGTAGACCACATCTTCTTGATCCATTCACCTGTCACTGGACACTCGGTTTGCTGTCACTTTTTAGCTACTGTGAATAATGCAGCTATGAACATGGGTGTACAAATACCTGAGACATTGCTTTCAGTTCTTTTAGGTGCATACCTGCCGACAGATTTGATGAATGAGAAGCAAAATCGGTAATTTGAAAAGATGTCTGCACCTCCCATGTTCACAGCAGCAGTATCCACCATAGCTAGGATATGCTAACACCTAGATGTCTATCAGTGGATGAATGAACAAAGAAAAAGTAACATACAGACAATGGAATATTACTGAGCCATAAAAAAGGAATGAAATGATGCCATTTGTGACACCGTGGATGGACCTTTAGGGCATTATGCTAAGTGAGATTAGTCAGAGGAGGACAAATACTGTGTGATATCACTTACATGTGGAATCATAAGAACGGCTGAGGGAATTCCCTGCCGGTCCAGGGATTAGAACTCAGTGCTTTTATTGCCAGAGGCTTGGGTTCAGCCCATGGTCAGGGAACTAAGATCCTGCAAGCTTTGTGGCACAGTAAAAAAAAAAAAAATTTTTTTTAAATAAAACCGCAGACTCATAGATACAGATAATACATTGGTGGATACCAGAGGCAGAGAGTGACTTGGGTGAAGGAGGATAAAAGGTCCAAAGTTCCAATTATAAGATAAGTAAATCCCGGGGAGGTGCAAAAAAGAAAACAAAGCAAAACCCTCTCCTTTTATCCCAAGAACGTGCGGTTAAAGGCGATTCAAAGACTCACTCCTCTCCGCCCCGCAGGTTCCCAGGGGACATCCTGGTGGAAGACTTTGCGGAGCACGTCTGGAGAAACGAGAGGGACAGCAACTGTGGCTTTGCCGAGGAGTACCAGGTGGGGTGAGCCGGCCCCGCGTGCCCACCAGCCCCTCCTGTCCCTGCAGGGCTGAGCTCACAGAAATCCCCAGCCACCATCGGCCACCTTTTTGATTCACACTGGTGTCGGGTAGCCGGGTCCCTTCTCTCCCGGCCTGCCCCCAGCCTGGGCCTTTTCCTCCCCGTAGCCGTCTCAGACGCCCCCAGGGAACGGTAGGCACATGCGTCCTATCTCTGTGGGTGCTGCAGAACTCCCGGGGGCACGGGGTGAGTGGGGTGGTGCCACGCGGCTGGCCCCGGGTGGGGCTGGGCCGAGGAAACCCAGCGCCCGTGCACCCGCCCCTTCCTCCCCACCCAGCAACTGGCCCTGGAGGACCACGGCCAGTCCCAGATGGTGGCCTCAGCCCCAGAGAACAGCGCCAAGAACCGCTACAGGAACGTGCTGCCCTGTGAGTCTCGAGTCTCCCGCGTTCTCGCCTGCGACGTCGTCCTAACACCCTCGTCCCTTGCTCCCCTCCAGAGACAAAGCTCCTGCCCCCGTGAGCGGGGAGCCCCTCGGCCGGCTCCTCCCGACGGGGTCCCTCGCTCCGTCCCAGCTCCCTGTGTCCGCCGGTCCCCACCTTCCCCTCTTTCCCCGCTCCCTCAGCTTCGCTAACGCCGGCGTCTCTCCTTAGACGACTGGTCCCGAGTGCCCCTGCGGGCCCTCCTCGGACAGCCGGGCTCTGAGTACATCAACGCCAGCTTCATCCCCGTAAGGCTGGGGTCAGCCTGGGCTCGGGAGCCTCGGAAGGTAAGGGCCGGGGACAGGGGGGCCCTGACCCGCCTGCCTCCCTCCAGGGTCTCTGGAGTCCCCGGGAGTTCATTGCGGCCCAGGGGCCCCTGCCACAGACCGTGGGCGACTTCTGGCGCCTGGTCTGGGAGCAGCAGAGCCACACCCTGGTCATGCTGACCAACTGCGTGGAGTCCGGCCGGGTGAGGGGAGCCCCGGGCCCCCCCGGGGGGGGGCGCCCTCCAGGCTGCAGCCTGTGATCCTGCCCCAGACACCGGTCCCGGGGTGGACCCTGACCCAACCTCGGGGGTTCCCAGCACGACCCCACCCCTCCCGCCTGCCCCAGCCCACCCACTGGGCCTCCTGTGGGGTGAAGCTGCTCTGGAAGACTGAGGAAGGGGCGGTCCTCCTGGCTGGGGGGGCTCTCCACTTGGTTCCCGGGCCGGGGCCGCGGCCCCGATGCTGAAACCCAGAGCCACCCGCGGGGGCGCTCCAGGGGAGGTTCTCCGCAGCCTCCTGTAGTCTGACCCACCCGTCTCCCCCCAGGTGAAGTGTGAGCATTACTGGCCTCTGGACGCCCAGCCCTGCACCCACGGGCCCCTGCAGGTGACGCTGGTGGGGGAGGAGGTGGCGGAGAACTGGGCGGTCCGGAACCTGAAGCTCCGCCATGTAAGCCCCGCCCCCCTCGACTGGCAGTTCCTCCCCCGCGGCGGCCCCTCCCCAGAGCTCCCCCGGAAGTCGCGGTTTCCATCGCTCCCACCGGGGACCTCCGTGTGCCCCAGCGGTGCCCCCACCCATCAGAAACAGGCCCCGGACTGGGTCCCCTCGACCCCTGCCCCTAGGTGCAACAGCAGAAGACTTTGCCCGTGCGTCAGTTCCACTACGTGTCTTGGCCAGACCACGGCGTGCCCCACTCCCCAGACCCCTTGCTGGCCTTCTGGAGGATGCTCCGGCAGTGGCTGGACCAGACGGTGGGGGGCGGGCCTCCGATCGTGCACTGCAGGTGAGGAGGGGCCCGGACCCCCGCCCTGCGCCTCGGAATCCGGCCCCTTGGGTCCTCAGGGGACTTGTGGAGGAGGCGGAGGAGACCGGGAAGGCGTGCAGGAGATGGAGGCAGGAGGCGAAGGCGTGGTGGTGCAGGTTGCGAATGAGGATGAAGATGAAGGGATGGGAAAGGAGGGAAAAGAAAGAAAGAAAGGAGGCGGCATGGGTAGGGAGGAACAGGTGAAGGACAAGAGGAGGAAACGGCCAGAGGTCTTAAGAAACGTTTAAAACACCTCCTTGGGGAAACTCCGGGTGGTCCAGTGGTTAGGACACAGTGTTTTTCACTGCCAAGAGCCGGGTTCATTCCCTGGTGGGGGAGCTAAGACCCCACAACTCTCACCGCTTGGCAACAATAATAATCATAATAAAATAAAAATGGTTCATTTTATGTTTAAAGAAAAATGACTTACTTGGGAGCTCATCTGCTCTGTATGAACCCCAGCTGGTCACTTACTAGCTGAGTGTCCTGGGACAGTGGACTTCACCTCACTCAGCCACATTGCCCTCTCTGTAAAACAGACACGCTCAGCTGACAGTTCCGACTTCTGAGGGGTGGGAGAAGTGCACAGAGGACATGAGGCACCCAGAACGGGGCCTCGCAGATAGAACTGTGCGCAGTCATCAGTTCTTACTTCCTACTTAAGCAACCCCCACTTATACGGTAGCCTCCAGAATAGGCCCGCTAAATACCTGACCTCTGGGTACCCCAAAGACGGAGCTCTCCAGTCAGCGGGGGCTCCCGGCGCCCCCATGGCCTGACACCTCCTTGTCCCTGCCTAGCGCTGGCGTGGGCCGCACGGGCACCCTCATTGCCCTGGATGTGCTGCTGCGGCAGCTGGAGTGCGAGGGTCTCGTGGGGCCCTTTGGCTACGTGAGGAAGATGCGGGAGAGCCGCCCGCTGATGGTGCAGACTGAGGTGAGGGGGTCCCCGGGCCAGGCGGGCGGGCGGGCGGGCGGCGCTGGCCGAGGCTCAGGAGGGCGCCCCCCGCCCTGCTCTGTCCCCAGGCCCAGTATGTCTTTCTGCACCAGTGCATCCTGCGGTTTCTGCAACAGTCAGCTGCAGTGCGGCCTCAGAAGGGGGCCACCTACGAGAACCTGCTGATGGAGAGTGTAGCTGCTGCAGAGGCCTAAGCTGTGGGAGGGCTGAGGCCCCTGCCCTTCTAGACACAGACTTTGCACCCCTGCTTCAGCCCAGATGCCTGGGGCCCCGGGACAGCTGAGGGCTGGGGTCCCAGACCCCCGGGCCCTGAAGGAAGAGAGGGGACCGGCAGCCTAGATTCCTACTTCCTGGAGAGGGGGCGAGCCCAGATCCTGGATTTCCAGTTCCTTGAAGAAGGAAAGGGATGGGGGTCCAGGAGTCTCTTGGTTTTTGCTTGAGGCAGGAGGAGAAGGCAGGGTCTCAAGGAAACAAGCTGAATTCTGAGGAAGAAAGGAAGTAATGAGGCTCCAGAATGCTGGTCACCTGAGGAACAAGGGTGGGCACAGACCTGCCCACCTTTTACTCCAGAAACCCAATCAGTCTTCAAGAATCTGAGGTTTCCCCTTACCCTCCCGCCTGTACATATTTTTTTCTTCTATCCCATAACTTATTAAATCACTATTTTCCCCAGAGGCACCCGTCCCCACAGTGGATTTCTGGGTCTGGAAATAATATTGGGGTGGGTTCCTGATGTATAGGTACTGAGGCAAACGTCCCAGGAAGGTAGCTACAGGGATTCACAGTTGGCACCTGAAAATGTAGGTTTGGGCAGTTCAGTCTCTCCGAGAAGGCCCAGGGTGTGGGCAGTGTGGGCTCCGTGCCCTGAGCTAGGAGCATGGAGGCTTGCCTTCTGGGCCTGGCCCTAGGGGAACTTAGAGGGTGGAGTGAAGCCGATTTGCTAGTGAATTTCAGGCTTAGTCTCCTGTCTGGATATCTGAATACCCTGGCCTCCAGAGAGGGTCTTCTGGGTCCTAGAACCCGGTATCTGGCGCCGGTTCTCTGGGCAGCCGCGGAGTCTGAGGTGGAGAGAAACGGACTGGATGCCAGGATGGCTAGACTAGAAGGCAGAAAATCCTCGGGACCAGGATAAATATCCGTGGGCGTTCTGGTGGTTCCAGGCTCGGGGGCTAGACGAGGGGTGGGGCGGCCTCTCCACTTACGGAACACGCACGCGCGCGCGCATACACACACACACACACACACACAGAGGCTCTCTCACACTCATACACGGAGGCGCACACGCGCACACACCGGGGTGGCTCCATTCGGCCTCGCCCCCGCCCCGCAGCACTCTGCGATCAGCACCGGGGACAGCGCCAGTCCCTCGCGTGCGGGGGCGGGGTCCGGGAGGGGCCGGCGCCTCTGTGTCTCTTCGGAGGGTCCTGTCTAGCTGCCGCACAGGTAGGAGCCGCTGGGACCCCTCCCCAAGCTCCATCTTCATTCCCATCCGTAGAGAGATGTAGCGTGTGTGTGTGTGTGTGTGGTGGAGGGGCTACCGGGGGAGACCAACAGATGGAGGGGGAGGGCTGGAGCCTGATTCGGAGAGAATGGGACTTAGAGACAGGTGTGGAGACAAAGAGCCACAAGGAAGGGAGACGCAGGCGTGGAGACAAAGAGCCACAAGGAAGGGAGGCGCAGGCGGGGGAGAGGGTGCAAGACCTTGGTAGACGAGGACCAGACAACAGGCAGAAGCCAGCTAACCCAGACGGGGGAGCGGCGAGAAGCCGGTGGGGAGATGGACAGAAATAGGGAAGGCGTCGGTTTGGAGAATGGAGGCCCAGGCGGTCACGAGGACAGGTGTGAAGACAGAGCTCGGGGCGCGCGGGCGAGACAAACAGGCTGAAAAGGATGTGGGGGCCCAGCCAAGGCAGCAGGGCAGACGCCCGCCGCCCACATTCCCCGCAGGAGTGGGAGACGGAGGGCAGCCTGAGTCTTCACGTCCCGTTCCGGGGCAGGTGTGGAGGGAGGAGCCAGCTGCGGGCGCGAGCACGGACCGGCAAGGCCGCGTCCTCCCCAGCTCCGCTTGTCTCGGGTGTCGGGGTCTAGGGTCCCCGCTAGCCCCCGCTAGCCCCGCCGGGACTCCGCTTGTGTGCGTAAGCCCCGCCCGTTGTCTTAGCAACAGGCCGTTGCCGAGGCAACCAGCACTCCCTTCACCTCGCCCGAGCCGAGCAAGCCGTTGCTCTGGGCAACCTGGTGCGCCGGTTCCCACGCCCGTCTTCGCCCACGACTGGTTCAGGCCCCGGGGAAGGCCAAGAAAGGAGCAGAAGTCATCGGGACTGGATTCCTAGGGGGCCTAAAGGGAGGGGGCGTCCCTTTGGACGCGAATGTGCTCCCGGAACCCACGCCTAGCCTCCGCCCTCCGTAGCAGGAAGGCTGAAACTACAACTCCCAGCATGCCTCGCGGTAGTCGATCGGTTCCTACACGGCCCCCGCCCAGAGGGCCGATGGGAGTTGTAGTTCTTTCTTGTTCGGCGGGCTCAATGGACTCACAGGGTGGGTGTGGGGGGCTAGGGCGTTTGGGTGCCTCCGCAGGAAGAACCATAAGACCTCGTCGTCATGTTCCCGGAGCCCCCAACACCCGGGCCTCCAGCGCCCGACACGCCTCCTGACTCGAGTCGCATCAGCCACGGCCCCGGTGAGCGAGACTTGGGGCGGAGTGGAGGGAAAGCCTCGTCGGGATTCTCGGGGGCGGGATCCGGATTGGGTGTTTTCAGGCTGGTGGGCTGGAAAATGCGGGTGAGGTCATAGTAGGAATCCTGGATTGGAATCTAAATGAAATGAATAAGGAACGGGTTTGCAAGAAAATGAAAACCCACATCAAGGGTGTGAAATGGAATGGAACCTTGGACTGGTGAATCGGAAGGTCCAGCTCTCCCTTCTTTTAAACATAGGAAGACTCGGTGAGAGGTTAAACCTTCTTAAAGCACAGGGGTTGAGCAGAAAAATTAGAATGAGGGTAGAAGAGGAGGTAGAACTAATAAGAAAATCCAGACGGTGTCAGCCTGCCATAAGGCTTCAGTTTTATATATGAGATGAGCTGGAAGGAAAACATGGGAATAAAATGGAATGGACATAGCTGGAGGGAAAACAAGGCCAGGATTTCAGCTAGCACATGGTCCAGGTCTGAATGACCAGGGTGCTTCTCGGGGCCTCAGTGTTTGCTGTTTCCATGCCCTCTGCAGTGCCCCCCTGGGCTCTGGCCACCATCGTGCTTGTCTCAGGCCTCCTCGTCTTCAGCTGCTGTTTCTGTCTCTACCGGAAGCGTTGTCGGAGGCGGATGGGCAAGAAGAGCCAGGCCCAAGCCCAGGTTCACCTTCAGGAAGTGAAGGAGCTGGGCCGGAGCTACATAGACAAGGTGTGGCCTGACCCAGTTCCTCAGCCCTGGCCGTTTCTGTGCCCATGCTCCTCTCAATGGCCCAGCAGCTCCCCTGTGTGTCTAGCCCTAAAGTGGATCTGGGGACCTGGAGGTGAACCAGACATTCACAAGAACCTCCAATCAGATGGGGAAGTCAGACATTCACACAGACATTCACAACACAGGGCAGTATGTGCCACATTAGAGGCAGTATGGGGCATATGGGAGCACAGAGAAACCGACCAGCTGACAGCCTGGAGGGTCTGAGAAGTCTTCCGGAGGTGACTTCTGTGTTGAGACCCAAAAGGACTCAGTTAACTGGGAGCAGAGAGAATGACATTCTACCTCAAAGGAAGAGCACGTGCTGAGGCCTGGAATCCAGATTATGAGGGATGTTTGGAGAACAAACTCAGTTTTCACAATAGCTGGGATATAGCATAAAGGTATACTGTGCTCTAGGCTTCCCAGGTGGCGCCAGTGGTAAAGAACCTGTCTCTCAATGCAGGAGACATAAGAGACATGGGTTTGATCCCTGGGTTGGGAAGATCCCCTGGAGGAGGGCACAGCAACCCACTCCAGTATTCTTGCCTGGAGAATCCCATGGATGGAGGAGCCTGATGGGCTACAGTCCATGGGGTCACAAAGAGTCAGACACAACTGAATCAACTTAGCACCCACGCATATATTCTGTGCTTGAGGGTGAGGCTTCTAGAGAGCTCAGTGGTACCCACGTAATGAAGGGAACTGGGAGCCACAGAAGTTTTGAGCAAGAAAGGGACAAGGTCACATGGGCTTTAAGATGAATCCCCCAGAGCCCACGTGGAGGACAGATGTGGAGGACAAGGAGACAAAGGAGGAGGTTGGAGGGCAGTCTGGAGAGGTTGACACAAACATGAGTAGGAAGAGGTCATTGGCGCGGAAAGCCACAGGTTCAGGTATCTGAGCATTATACCTCCGAATGCAGAGCGGAATGAGGCTCTCCTGGGAGCCAGAGAGTCCTAGGTTTCCAACCCAGAGTAAGCGGCTCTGTGACCTTGAGAAATTGACTGTCTCTGAGCCTCGAGGTCCTAGTCCATGACTAGTGTTTCCTCTCCTCCCTTTTCAACAGATAGCTGTTATAACTATCACCCGTAAGGGAGGCCCTTTAGGGTCCTGGTGTCCAGTCTCCAGCCCTCCCTCCTAAAGCCGGTAGCTTCAAACCCCGTCAGCATCAGAATCACTTTGGGTGCTCGTTGAAATGCAAGTCCTGGATCTTGCGCCACTTACTGAGTCAGAATCTCGGAAGAGAAGGCATTCTACCACACTACGACTACTACTATTCACATTACATCTAGAAAATCAGTGACTAGAAGTCTTCTGACTTCGTTGTGCTAGTTTAGAATGGCAAGTATGCACTATATATGCCATTTTCCCTCCATGTTTTTCCATCCAGGATCACTAATCAACGTGGCAATTTGGACCATCACCCCAATACATCCATTAACGTGTGAACTAAAATCTGCGTCCATCCTGTAGGCAGAGAGACGCTGTCAGCGCTTGTTCTGTTAGTCTAGGCATGACAAACACACTGCATGAGCGTCACCGCGCCTGTGTGCTACCGGTAGCAGATATCACTAATCCAACACTGACCAGCATACCACCGTGTGTGTTGCCATGGCTCGTCTCCGCCTGTGGCAGACATCACTAGTCAAACACCGACTCTGCTTAGCTTGCAAATGTTCAGGTTTAGCCAGAGGGTTCTGTGAGTCTCCCTGGGCTTCTGGGCCTGGAGGACACCACTGTCAGGGGAGGAGTTCACCTGCCCTTGCCCCTGGCTCCCTAAGGTGCAGCCAGAAGTGGAGGAGCTGGAGCCGACGCCCTCGGGACCAGGGCAGCAGGTGGCTGAGAAGAATGAACTAGGACGACTGCGGTACTCACTGGACTATGATTTCCAGACTGGCCAGGTGGGTGTGGAGGCGGAGGGAAGCTTTGGACGGGAGGGCGCCAGGAGCTCTAGTCCCTTTTTGGAGGAGGCTTCAGAAGGGAAGCTGAGACTAGGGTCCTCTCATCACTGTCCAGCTGCTGGTGGGCATCGTGCAAGCTGAGGGACTGGCAGCCTTGGACATAGGCGGCTCCTCTGACCCCTACGTACGGGTCTACCTGCTGCCAGACAAACGGAGGCGGCACGAGACCAGGGTGCATCGGCAGACGCTGAACCCTCACTTTGGGGAGACTTTTGCCTTCAAGGTGAGCTCGTGGCCTCAGGGCTCCGTGCCCAGCAGCCCGTCCCCAGTCTGGAACACTGGCGCCACAGTCCCTTCAGCTTTTACTGGTGGCAGCTACCACCAGCTCTGTGGACTATTCCACTGGACCCTGTGCTGTCCCTTCGAGAGCAGTGCTGGCCCCTGGACTGCTCCGCTGGCCCTTGGGCTATCCCATTTGGGCTCCATGGACACCCCCGACTCTTCCTTTGGTCCCCCACTGCCCCCACTCACCGCTTTCCACGTGGATGTGCTGCGCCTCACTTTGTGCTTTCTCTGCGCCCGCCCCTCATCCAGGTCCCCTACGTGGAGCTGGGGGGCCGGGTCCTGGTCATGGCGGTGTACGACTTCGACCGCTTCTCCCGCAACGACGCCATCGGGGAGGTGCGAGTTCCTATGAGCTCCGTGGACTTGGGGCGGCCGGTGCTGGCCTGGCGCGAGCTGCAGGCGGCGCCTCGCGAGGAGGTGAGCGCTCGTGGCCACGCCCCCACGGCTGGGCCCTCCCATCCCAGACCCGGGCCAATCAGCACAGGCGTCCGGGTGGGGGCGGGCCTCGCTCCGGACCGTACCATTCCGAGCAGAGAGGGCGGGAAGGAAGGTCGCAGAGGGGCTGCGGGAGGAGCCCGGGATCCGAGGACAGGTCCTGCTTCCTCTCTCAGCAGGAGAAACTAGGAGACATCTGCTTCTCCCTCCGCTATGTCCCCACGGCCGGGAAGCTCACCGTCATCGTCCTGGAGGCCAAAAACCTGAAGAAGATGGACGTGGGGGGGCTGTCAGGTGCGCGGAAGCCGCAAACGACTGTGGTGCTGGGCGGAGCCGGGTCTCAGACTCAGGCTCCCGCAGTTTCTGGGTCCTCGAGGGTCTCACCGGGGAGAGGAAGGTCCAGGCTGCCATGGACGATTTAGATTCGATTTGGGCACAGAGAGAGAGGGCCTGAGGGGTCCGTGGGCTGTCTCTATGTTGTTCCGAAGAGCCTCAGGCATTCTCCCTGGATTCAGCAGAGTGAGGGGAGCTATAAGATTCCTCCTCCCTCCCCCCAGATCCGTATGTCAAGGTCCACCTGCTGCAGGGCGGCAAAAAGGTGCGGAAGAAGAAAACCACCATCAAGAAGAACACTCTGAACCCCTATTACAACGAGGCCTTCAGCTTTGAGGTGCCCTGTGACCAGGTCCAGGTGAGGGCACACCTACCCACCGCCCCTGCCAGAGCAGCCTTTCCCCCAGGCCCTTAGAAACACCCGTTGCTAAGGGAGGAGAGCCTCCTTAGCAGCCCCTAGGAGCCAGGTCTTGGGGGTCTAATTGTGTTCTCAGTCTCAGTTTCCCCCATGAGGACCAGGAAGCCCCGCCCACCCAAGCAAGACTGGATGCCCAGCACCCGTAGGAACTCTGGTTACTGAGAAAAAGAGACCCGCAACCCTGAGGCCAGGCCCACCCAGCCGTTTAACAGTCTTGAAGATGTGCCCCCATTAGAACCCTGCACCCTAAGGAGCCTCTGAGCAACAGAGGTCCTGAGGGTTTATCTGCTTTAAAACTCGGTCGCAGGAAGACTCCAGTACACTCCTGTAACCATCCAGCAGGGCCCTCACCCTCTCCCTCTCCAAGCTCCAGATGAAGCCTTAGCCCAGGCACCTATGGAGGCTCCCCAGAGCTCAGGAAGAGGGTCTCCTCAGTAATGATAACTGAGTCCCTCCGTGTGCGTTCTTACCCCACTTTCTGTCTCCTCTCCGTCTCCTGCCCACCCCAGAAGGTGCAGGTGGAGCTGACTGTGCTGGACTACGACAAGCTGGGCAAGAACGAGGCCATCGGGAGGGTGGCCGTAGGGGCAGCGGCCGGGGGGGCTGGCCTGCGGCACTGGGCAGACATGCTGGCCAACCCCCGGCGGCCCATTGCCCAGTGGCACTCACTGCGACCCCCTGACCGAGTGAGGCCGCCGCCAGCACCCTGATGCCCACCCTCAAGCCCCTGCCCCCAGGCCCCTGCCCAAAGCCACGCCCATGCCCACCTTTAAGGCCAACACCCCCCACTCTACCCGTTCCTGCCTTCTCCCCCAACATTATGCCAATCATGAGAACTTGCTAACTCCCCCGATAGAGCACATACCCAGAAGCCCCAGGGGCCCCTGGGGAAAGGGAGGCAGTCTGGCCTCCCCCTACCCCAGGGTCCCGCCCTCTGCTTTGACAATCAGTGATCCCAGCCTACTATCCCCTTGGTTCCCAATGCCCTTTCCTGCACAGGATCACCCACTCCTGTCCCCAGTCTGATTCCTACACCACTCCTGGGACCAAATAAACACTCAGCAACTTTGCTGGCCTGTACCGATGCTCCTTGATGGGGGTGTGCAGGGGTGGGGGCTGGGAACCCAAAGGGGCCCTCCACGGGTGGGATCGCACAAGGGCGAGGACAGGGCGGCCCATCCTGGAAACATGCACGGAAACTCACCCAGCCAGTCACCCACCCCTTCATCCATCCACCCTGTCACCCACCGACTCTCCATTCACTCCTTCATTGGTTCATTCACTCAGCCCTCAAAGCTTCAGTTTCCTCATCTGAAAAAATCGTGATAATGGTAATACCTACTGCATGTTTGCTCTGAGGAGTCAGTGAGAATTCACTTAGTTATTCATGAATTTTTCTGCTCCCTTGCCCATGATATATGTAGATTTTCATACCCATATTTCCCTCCCTTCTTTTTTTCCCCTTCCTTTCATCATCTGGGGTGCAGTTTAAATCTCTGGTCAGGGAACTAAGATCTCAGAAGGCATGTGGCATCAGTCAGTCAGTTCAGTCGCTCAGTCGGGTCCGACTCTTTGTGACCCCATGGACCGACCGCAGCCTGCCAGGCATCCCTGTCCATCACCAACACCCGAAGCCTGCTCAGACTCATGTCCATCGAGTCAGTGATGCCATCCAACCATCTCATCCCCTGTCTTCCCCTTCTTCTCCTGCCTTCAATCTTTCCCAGCATTAGGGTCTTTTCCAAAGAGTCAGTTCTTCACATCAGGTGGCCAAAAAAGAGACACAGCCAAGAGCCAGATCATATAGGCGCCGGGAGATAAACCCAAGGCGCTGGGATTGTGTGTACCTGCAGTGAGGACCCTCAGGCGGTTTTAGAGGGACGTGGCCTGGCTTGGTCTACTTTTAAGATTCCTCTGGCTCCTCTGTGGAGGAAGTGTTTTGGGGAGTGGTGGTAATGAGGATGAAAGGCAGTAAGTCTCGCTGGAGAGAGTCAGCATCTGGGGCTCCAGTGGGCTGAGGGACTAGAACCCTGGAGGGACTCAGCCATCATTTCCTTCCCAGCGCCCAGGACTGGCCTCAGCAGGCAGACAGACCCCCATTCAGTCCACCAATCGCCTGCTGACTTCACGTTACCCTTCCCACTTTACAGAGCGGGAAATGGAGGCACGGAAAGGGTAACTGACTCGTCTAAATTCATGGAGCTGGGTGAGGAGAGGAGGCAAAGAGCCAGCACTCCGTGGGTGCTGTTCCCTGAGCTGAGTGGTGGGGATGATATAGAGACGTGTCTCACTTAAGTCCCTGACCTTGTGGGACTCCCAGACAGGTCAACTCTTTGCATCAAATTGCAAGGGGGATTCTTAACCACTGGGCCACCAGGGAAGCCCTTACTGCATTTTTTAAAAAAAAATCCAAACTAATACAAAAAAGAAATCCAAGATGGAAAAATATTAAAGAAATTAATGGCAGGATCTGATCCTTCACTTGGGCCTCTCTGCCCTAGTCTAATACTGGCCCTGTTCTAATAAACTTTATTTACAAAAGTAGACAGCCTGTGGTCATAGTTTGCCAATTTCATTTCTTAAACGACCCCATTAAAATACCATTTTCTTCCTGCAGGTACAATAGTTGTAACTAACCTTGAGACCATTGATAACAGTAAAATAAAATAGGAAGTGGTGAATTTTGAGTATGGTCACTTTTATTTAATGTATTTTACTGAATTTAATTTTTAGTAATTAATTTAGTAAAACTAATTTTTAGTAATGATTGTGTATAACAACCAGGTCACAAAGTTCCCTAACATTTAGCAACCAGGGGCCAGTGCTAGCTGGTCCCAGCACTTGGCTGTGTTTCCCACCTGGTAAGAGAAGTCCTGGGTGGTAGAGCCAGGATGAGAGGGAAAATGGGGACACAGAAGTGTACAGTTTGAGGTCTAGTTCACCTCAGTTTAACTTGGGTTTACCAAGATTCGGTTCCGTTCTGTCTAAATGTTGGATCGGTCCAGGCCTCCGGCTTCCAGAAATTTGGACCGCCCCAGGCTCCGTCCCAGCCTCTCCTGGCCCCGCCCCTTCGCCAGCTCTGTTGTCATGACGACCGCGTCCTCAAGCCCTCAAGCCCACAAGCCCGGTGGTCGTCCGTCAGCGCTTCCATTGGCCAAAAGTTCGCAGCGGCAGGTCTAGCTCACTCTCATTGGCCAGTTGATCGCGGCGGTGCCAACCCACACACTCCCATTGGCCGAATGATTGAAAAGGGCGGGGACTGTGGGCAGCAGTTGAAGAGGACCCTTTGGACCTTAGCGCAGCCCCGAGCAGGGAGGGAGGGGGTGTCTCGGGTTATTTGGAAGGATAAAGGTGAGGCGGGTGTGGAAGAGGCGAGAAGTCGGGGCAGGTGCGAGGGGAACGGGTGGGCAACGGAGACTCGATGTTTGGGGATTCCCAGGTTGTCCGGATCGCACGGCGATGACTACGCCGGCAGGCTCGGGCACGGGCTTTGGCTCTGTGTCCTGGTGGGGCCTGTCCCCGGCAGTGGACCTGCAGGCTGAGGGTGAGTTCCCCGCTCAGGATCACAAATCTTGCGACGCAGCCGCTGCCTTCACAGCCTGGCAGACAGAACGCTAACGTTCTCGGGGGCTCCAAGGGCGCCCCCCGCCCAGTGGGCAGCCTAGATGCCTCTGTGGACTCCGAGTTCCGGAACGCTTAGAGGCACAGCTCCAGTTGAAACCGAGGCCAGGGGTGCAAGTCTTGCTGAGGGTGGCTGCAGGGGACGCTCTCCAGGCCGCAAACTCCAGCCTTCTATCATCTTATCAGGTCCTCCTGTGGATCCAGATTCGCAGGCCGAGAACCCCGAGCTAAATGTCCTGCTGTTAGGTTCAGTGGATGGGCGGCACCTGCTACGGACCTTGGCCCGGGCAGCTCTCTGGCCTCGAAGGAGGTTCCACGTGAGCTGGGATTATGGGGTCTGGGAAGGAGGATGAAGATGAGAGTCCAGTTTCCTGAGTCCTTGAGGGAGGAGGGAGCTGGGGACCCAGACTCCTAGGTCCTGGGGAAGGATGGGGCTGGAGTTGGGGGCTCCTAGGTTGAAGTGGGGGGAAGTGTCTAAAGATGGGGCCTCCTGAGTAGTGACGGAGAGGAGGGTTCTGAGTGCCCACGTTTCTGTGATCGGAAGAGCGGGACTGGTGCACAAGTCTCCGGGGTCCTGTGGGAGGAGGGGGCTGAGATTTTCGACTCCTGGGTCTGCTGGGAGCCAGGGACACAGATCTCAGAATTGTTCTTCCCTGCCCGTCCTTTTAGTTTTATGTGCTGGAGAATAATCTGGAAGCTGTAGCCCGACACATACTGATCTTCAGCCTAGCCCTGGAGGATCCTGAGAAGATGGGGCTGCAAGGTCAGCAAAGACCCAGGCCATCTGGCCCCCAGCCCTTCCCCTTCCTGAAGGAGTTCTGGCGTTCCAATGGTGAAATTAAGCACGTTGCACATTGTTCCCTATTCCATCACTTGCTCACTCATCTGGTAGCCCTTACAGCCTCAGCTCTTCCTACCTTTGAAATGGGGCTAAAAAGAAGGCTTCCGAGACTCATTCAGAGAATTCCAGGAGATAATCCACATACAACTCTCAGAACTGTGCTTAACACAGTGTAAGCATTTAAAACCTCCTGATGAGGGAGTAGCCCAAAAGAGATCCAGGGAGTTCCTGAGAGGTCATGAGTCCTCCGGATGTGGGGACCATTTGGCTGAGCTGAGCTCTGTCCTACCCAAAGCCTCCCTCAGGCTTGAGTCTCCCCTAGTGAGAGGTATGAACCCCAGGGAATCTGCCTGGAAGAGGCATCCTTGGAAGTGAGACTATAATGAGGAAAGGGGAGGAGGAGGATTTGAGTGGGAAATTGACTGTTTTCCAGTAATAAAAACTTCAGCTTGGTGCCTAGAGCCAATCGTTCTCCCCTAGGCTCAGGCAGGCTGTGTTCAAATTCGACTCTGCTTGCTGTGTGACCTTGGGCTAGTGTCTATCCCTTTCTGGGCTTCTGTTTCTACATTTATAAAATGAAGATCCTAAAAGTTCTTCCGCCATAGAATTCTTTATAAGAGTTTAATGAAAAAAAAATGCATGGCACCTGGCTTATGATATAGACTCCACACATATTAGCGATTATTGTTACCATGATTAAGGATGGTAGGTGTCATTAAGAGCCCAGGGCTTTCAGAAGACATTGCACAGAATTTCTTAATGCATCTTGTAAAGGCTCTTAAACTAGAACTTATCTAACCTAACTAAAAGTATATCGTTCTCTCTTATAAGGTTCTTAAACAACTAAGTTCAGTTCAGTTCAGTTCAGTTGCTCAGTCGTGTCCGACTCTTTGCGACCCCATGAATCACAGCACGCCAGGCCTCCTTGTACATCACCATCTCCCAGAGTTCACTCAGACTCACGTCCATTGAGTCCGTGATGCCATCCAGCCATCTCATCCTCGGTCGTCCCCTTCTCCTCCTGCCCCCAATGCCTCCCAGCATCAGAGTCTTTTCCAATGAGTCAACTCTTCGCATGAGGTGGCCAAAGTACTGGAGCTTCAGCTTTAGCATCATTCCTTCCAAAGAAATCCCAGGGTTGATCTCCTTCAGAATGGACTGGTTGGATCTCCTTGCAGTCCAAGGGACTCTCAAGAGCCTTCTCCAGCACCACAGTTCAAAAGCATCAATTCTTTGGCGCTCAGCCTTCTTCACAGTCCAACGCTCACATCCATACATGACCACAGGAAAAACCATAGCCTTGACTAGACGGACCTTAGTTGGCAAAGTAATGTCTCTGCTTTTGAATATACTATCTAGGTAGGTCATAACTTTTCTTCCAAGGAGCGTCTTTTAATTTCATGGCTGCAGTCACCATCTGCAGTGATTCTGGAGCCCAAAAAAATAAAGTCTGACACTGTTTCTATTGTTTCCCCATCTATTTCCCATGAAGTGATGGGACCGGATGCCATGATCTTAATTTTCTGAATGTTGAGCTTTAAGCCAACTTTTTCGCTCTCCTCTTTCACTTTCATCAAGAGGCTTTTTAGCTCCTCTTCACTTTCTGTCATAAGGGTGGTGTCATCTGCATATCTGAGGTTATTGATATTTCTCCCAGCAATCTTGATTCCAGCTTGTGTTTCTTCCAGTCCAGCATTTCTCATGATGTACTCTGCATATAAGTTAAATAAGCAGGGTGACAATATACAGCCTTGATGTACTCCTTTTCCTATTTGGAACCAGTCTGTTGTTCCATGTCCAGTTCTAACTGTTGCTTCTTGACCTGCCGCTACTAAGTCACTTCAGTCGTGTCGGACTCTGTGCGACCCCATAGACGGCAGCCCACCAAGCTCCCCCATCCCTGGGATTCTCCAGGCAAGAACACTGGAGTGGGTTGCCATTTCCTTCTCCAATGCATGAAAGTGAAAAGTGAAAGTGAAGTCGCTCAGTTGTGTCTGACTCTTAGTGACCCCATGGACTGCAGCCCACCAGGCTCCTCCGTCCCTGGGATTTTCCAGGCAAGAGTACTGGAGTGGGGTGCCATCGCCTTCTCCAGTCCTAGTCGTGTCCAACTGTCTGCAACACTATGGACTGTAGCCTGCCAAAGTCTCCTGTGTCTGTGAGATTTCCCAAGCAAGAATATTGGAGGGGTTTGCCATAACCTTCTCCAGGGGATCTTCCTGATCCAGGGATCAAACCCTGGTCTCCTGCATTAGCAGGCAGATTCTTTCCTGCTGAGCCACCGGGAAGCCCTAGTTCTGTCTTACAAGATTCTGCTAACACACATAAATCTTCATCTCCATCTCTCTATAACCTTTCCTTTTTTTTTTTTTTTTTAACCTTGCCTTTTGTAAGGCAAGAGAAACTTAAGCAGGAAATTCAGGGTTGGGGTTACCTGCGGGGCTGGGGCGTAGGAATAGGCGAGGAGACCCAGGTGAGGTGGAAGTTACTCTTCATGTTTTAGCTTTGGGGATGGGTGGGGAACTTGCCTGGGTTCGCCATGTTCATTACACGACTGTGGGAGAATACCATCTCTATAAAGTGGCGTCGCCGTCACGGATCTC
Organism: Oryx dammah; assembly: GCF_014754425.2. Classification (NCBI taxonomy): domain Eukaryota; kingdom Metazoa; phylum Chordata; class Mammalia; order Artiodactyla; family Bovidae; genus Oryx; species Oryx dammah. The sequence goes on along the minus strand of NW_024070197.1, from coordinate 3,193,097 downwards.
ACGTGTGGACTCACCCCTCTGCTCCCTCCATTATTTTCTCCCTACTCTCCGCAGAGAGGAGCGAGACCTTCCTGGAGGTGTGGGGGAACGCGTTGCTGCGCCCCCCGGTGGCCGCCTTCGTGCGCGCCCAGGCCGGCCGCCTGGCTCACCTGGTGCCGGAGCCCGACCGCCTGGAGGAGCAGCTGCCCTGGCTCAGCCTGGGCGCCCTCAAGGTGCCTCCGCGCGGCCTCCGACCGTCCCCGCCGGGGACCCGGGTGGCGACCGGGCCGTCCAACAGGGTCTGCGTGGATGGAGCGGCCTGAGGGCTCCCCAGCTCCCACCGGGCCAAATGGCCCAGGGAGTGTCCTCTGCTCTCGGAGCCTCGGTCCCTTCAGCGGAGAGCCGCGAGAATCGTTCCCCACGCCCCGCTGGGGAAGGGAGGGTCGGGGGGAGACGCCACGGTCCCTGCAGCCCCCTCTCCCTCGTTCTCCCCCACACCGGCCTGGCCGCGCAGTTCCGCGAACGCGACGCCCTGGAGGCCGTGTTCCGTTTCTGGGCTGGAGGGGAGAAGGGGCCGGAGGCTTTCCCCATGCGCCGCCTGTGGGACTCGAGGCTGCGCCAGTACCTGGGCTCCCGGTACGACGCGCGGCACGGCGTCAGCGACTGGGACCTGCACATGAAGCTGCACGACCGTGGGGTGAGGGCTGCGGGCGGGGCTGGGGTCCCGGTCCCGGGGGTGGAGGAGGCGGGGCTGGGGTCCCGGTCCCGGGGGTGGAGGAGGCGGGCCTGGGGTCCCCGTCCCGGGGGTGGAGGAGGAAGGGCTGGGGTCTAGGGTCCCGGGGGTGGAGGAGGCGGGGCTGGGGCCGGTAAGTTTCACAGAGGCCTCTTTCCTTGCTCCCCGCTCCTTCCAGGCCCGAGTTATCCATACCCGCGAGTTCAGGCGCTGGAGGGACACGGGCGTCGCCTTTGAACTCAGAGACTCCAGCGCCTATCACGTGCCTAACAGGACCCTGGCGTCCGGTCGCCTTTTGAGCCACGTGCGTGCGCCCTGGATGCTGCTGATTCTAGCGGCTGGGGAGCCCCAGAATCCGAGTTCCCCAACATTATCCTCTCTCCCTGCTTTCCCAGCGCGGGGAGCGCGTGGCAGCGCGCGGGTATTGGGGGGACATCGCCACGGGGCCATTCGTGGCCTTCGGCATAGAAGCGGACGATGAGACCCTCCTGAGGACCAGCAACGGGCAGCCGGTCAAGGTTTGAGGCTGGAGGTGCTGGGGCCCGAGAGGGTACGCGAGGCCCCGCCCCGCCGCTCGGGCCCCGCCCCCGCCTCCAGGCCCCGCCCCCGCCGCTCGAGTCCTGCCTCTGCCCCGGGCCCCACCTCTGCCGCCCGGGCACCGCCCTTCGCTACGTCCACGTGACAGCCCCACCCCTCTACTTCCCAGGCCCAGTCGGGAAATCTAAGTGCGTCCGCCAGATGCCTATTCTGGGGGTGGGGGCGTGGGAAGGGGAGCGTTCTCTAGGCCCCTCGGTGCCACCGCGGCCCTGCGGTCCTAGCTCAGCGTCTGGCCACGCCCCTTCTACCCCCAAAGACCGCATGCGAGATCACCGAGCACAACGTGACCGAGCTCTTCCGAGAGATGGCCGCCTGGGGGCACCCGAGAGCCGCCGAGGGGGACCCGGAGCAGGTGCAGGGCGGCGCGGAGGGAAGCCCGGAGTCCGGTAAGCTGCGGACCCGGGCTGTTCCCTTGAGGTGGCAAGCGGGGCTGGGGCGCTCACATCTGGGGGAGAGCGGGACCCGGACCCTCGTCCCAGGCTTCAGGCTACGGGTATTTGAAGTACAAGCATGGACCGCTACGGTGTCTAAAGCCTGGACAAGTGACCACCCCTTCCCGACATCCGGTCTGTTTTTCACTCTTCTCTGAATTTCTCTCCCTTTTCCAACTCTTGACACCATCCTTCAGTTCAGTTCAGTTCAGTTCAGTCGCTCAGTCGTGTCCGACTCTGCGACCCCATGAATCGCAGCACGCCAGGCCTCCCTGTCCATCACCGACTCCCGCAGTTCACTCAGACCCACGTCCATCGAGTCCGTGATGCCATCCAGCCATCTCATTCTCTGTCGTCCCCTTCTCCTCCTGCCCCCAATCCCTCCCGGCATCAGAGTCTTTTCCAATGAGTCAACTCTTCGCATGAGGTGGCCAAAGTCCTGGAGTTTCAGCTTTAGCATCATTCCTTCCAAAGAAATCCCAGGGTTGATCTCCTTCAGAATGGACTGGTTGGATCCCCTTGCAGTCCAAGGGACTCTCAAGAGCCTTCTCCAGCACCACAGTTCAAAAGCACCAATTCTTCGGCGCTCAGCCTTCTCCACAGTCCAGCCGTCACATCCACCGTCCTTACCATTCTGAGTTCCAGTAGCAGAATTGGCAGAATTGTGACCCCACGTGCAGATATTCAAGAGGCTGAGAACACTTTAACGAGGTTCTAGGTTTCAGATTATACCGTTGGAGAATCCCCCGACCCCAAATCTGCTCGTGCCTCCGTCTACCCATTACCTAGGTTGGCCCTCCCGGGTGAATTAATGACGTGTGGCCTTGGGTCACCCACTCCCTTTTCGTCTCGTGAATCTCAGTTGCCTAGTCTGTAAAATGGGTTTCTGCCTGCCAGGCCAATCTTCCCAGAATTTTCCAGGGATCTACCCAAGAGAAAGGAAGACAAAAGGCCTGAAGATGGACGAGGAGAGTCATCTCCAAGCTTCCAGTGTCTGCCTAACCCTGCCAGTCTTCCCTTCCCCAGTAGCCCCTGCCCTGGAGCCTTTCACTGTCCACTTCCTGTCCCTTGATTCTGCCCACACCCTCCACCACAAGAGCTGCTACAAGGGACAGTTCCAGCTCCTCTACGTGGCCTGTGGGTAAGAGGACCCGGGAGGCGCCCAGATCTTCCTCACCCAACCCCTCCTCCCTCAGACTCAGGAATCCAGGCCCCCAGACCCTCCTCAATCAGTGTCCAGGTCCCCAGCCTCCCTTCTTCTCCCAGAACCTCAAAGTCTGAGCCTCAGCCTTCCCCTTTTCTCTCCACAGGATGGTCCATCTTCTCAGCCCAGAGCTGGGGGCCTGCGTGGCCCCCGGAGGACGCCTGATTGTCGAGTTAGCCCAGTGAGCCAGCAGAGGGCAGGGCGGGAAACTTCCAGGCCGGCGGCGGAAAGCGGGGCCCCCTAACCCGCCGCTTTCCTGGTTCCAGGTTCCTAGTGGACCTGCGGCAGGAGCAGCTGCAGGCGTTCTCCAGCCGGGTCGGGGAGCTAGCACAAGCGGCTGGATTCGCCCCACAGTTGGGGGGCAAGCCCTCGGACACCTTCGCGCGCTTCTACAAGGCCAGGGACTCAGCTCCAGGCAGCGAGGACCCGGCTGTGGAATCTGGGACTCCGCCCCCTGAAGTCCTGGCCCCGCCCCTTGAGGCAACCGACCGGCCCTCTGAGGACCGGACCCAGCCCCTTGAACCGGGGACCCCACCCTCTGAACCCCTCAAACTGACCTCAGAGTCTCAGGCTTCACTCTTGGAGGCTTCAGTTCCGCCCACAGGGAGTCAGGCCCCCAAATCAGAGAATCAGAATGTTCCTCCAGAGACCAAGTCCCCCATCCCCGACCTCTAAACTCCGGTCATAGAAGGAGAACGCGCCTCTGGAATACTCTCAGCAGTCTCACTCGGCGCCAGAGGTGTCGCTAACATTTCGGATTCCATTCCTGGGATTCTATATTTATTCCTAGAATTCTAGACTGTTCTCTTGAGTTCTGACTTTCACACCCAGACACTGAAAACAGCCTGGAGATCTAGCCCTGGGGCTCTGCTCAGGCCCTCTGCATGGTCCCCTCGTCTCCAGGCGTCCCATTCCTAACTGGGGGCTGGGGTGTCTCCTCTCACAGGCTGGCCTACTCTCAGGTGGTCCAAGTAAAGAGAGCCAAGAACTCTTCTCCAGGTGTCTGTGTCTTTCCTGCCCTCAGTCTGTCTCCAAGAGTGGGAGAGGGAGGGGGTGTGGGGGTGAGCAAGAGGTGAATTTTTATGTGCTACCTGCTGAAGCATATTAAAAAGCAGAGACGTTACTTTGCCAACAAAGGTCCGTCTAGTTAAGGCTATGGTTTTTCCAGTAGTCATGTATGGATGTGAGAGTTGGACTATAAAGAAAGCTGAGTGCAGAAGAATTGATACTTTTGAACTGTGATATTGGAGAAGGCTCTTGGGAGTCCCTTGGATTGCAACCAGTCCATCCTAAAGGAAATCAGTCCTGAATATTCATTGAAAGGATTGAGGTTGAAGCTGAAACTCCAATACTTTGGCCACCTGATGCGAAGAGCTGACTTATTTGAAAAGATCCTGATGCTGTGAAAGATTGAAGGTGGGAGGAGAAGGAGACCACAGAGGATGAGATGGTTGGATGGCATCACCAACTCAATGGGCATGAGTTGAGTAAACTCCAGGAGTTGGTGATGGACTGGTGTGCTGCAGTCCATGGGGTCACAAAGAGTTGGACACGACTGAGTGAATGAACTGCTGAAAGCCTGGGCACCCCACACCTGTATCCTCAAGTGAATCAGCAAACTGTACTGATTGGGTAACAGGTTTGGGGCACTGAGACTGAACATAACACGGTGAAGAAGTTCCAGCCCTCAAGGAGACTGCAATTTAGTGAAGGGGCAGGGCCTAGACTCCTGGGTCTGAGGGAGGAGGGCCGGGGGGGTCTGGACCCCCAGGTCTGAGGGAGGAGGGGTGGGGGGCCTAGACTCCTGGGTCTGAGGGAGGAGGGGTGGGGGGCCTGGACCCCCAGGTCTGAGGGAGGAGGGGTGGGGGGCCTGGACCCTTGGATTTCAGGGAGAAGGGCCTGGATTCCCAGGCCACCAAGGTGAAGGGGTGATCCAGCTGGAGCATGGCCTACCCCACCCCTCACGCGCCCCGTTATCTCGAATCCTGGGCAGGGGGAGGAGGGGGCAGCAGTATATTTAGTCTCCGTCCTCGCCCTTTATCTCAGTGTCCTCAGTGAGGTTTGAGCAGACCGAACGAGACAAGTCCCAGGGACCTTCAAGGTCACTCCGGACGCTCCCTCCCTGACCCTCCAAGAGCTCCTTGCCCCCGGGGTTCTGCCTCCCTCAGCTCCTGGCCTGAGACCCAGAATGGCGGACCGGTGAGTGAGGACTGCTAACCTGGGCTCTTGAGGCCGGAGGCGGGTGGGGGGGTTATCTCCCGGGTCCCTGTGACGAGTGAGAGTTGCGAGCCTGAACTCCAGCCTGAGAAGGGAGGTAAGGACAGGAAACCCGGGTGTCCGACTGAGGTGAGAGTTTGGGATTCCAACTCCTAGGAGCCGAGAATGGGGAGCTGGTAGGCAGGATCTGTGGTCAGAAGGGCCTATGGGGTCCCTCGGGACACGGACTAGACAGGACCCAGGCCCACCAGTAACCCGCTTTCTTGGTTTCTCTCCCTCCAGGAGCGGCGGCAGTACGGTGAGAGCGGGCGTGGGCTGGCCCCGCGTGCCCGGGGAGGGGGCTGCGGGAAGGGCTCTGGGGAAAGAGACTGCAGCCCTGGAAGACGGCACGGAGACGGGTTGGGGAGGGGGGTCCCCGTGGTGACTCAGCTCCGTTCCCCCAACCCCAGGCGGGGGACACGGTCCCCGCGCCCCCTCCTGTCCGACGCCGCTCGTCAGCCAACTACCGCGCCTACGCCACGGAGCCGCACGCCAAGGTGAGGTCAGGGGGCCAGCGAGGGCGCGGGGCCGGTCGGGGGGGCCTCGCAGGGTTTAGATTCAGGTTCTTAGGGCACCGGCGTCCTGGGGAGGCGGGGCGGAGCCAGGGCCCTCATGGGACTTTGGTTGTGGGCGGAGCCCAAGATGAGTAAGGCCTTCATGGGACGGGCTTAGCAGAGGGCCGGCGTCTGATTGGTGCGAGCTTGCCTATGGGCGGAGTCCCGCCGCCTTTGCCGCGAGATCGCTTAGAGACGGTGGGCGGAGCCTAGCTACAGGCCCCAGATTGGTGGATGGGGATGAGGGGCGTGGCTTCCCGCAGGCTGGAGTTGGAGGAGGGACCTGACTTGAGGGGGCGGGATTCTGATGCTCCTCCCGTCGTCCTCCTTCGGATCTTTCTCCCTCATCCTTCCTTGCTGTCTTACCCCGGCAGAAAAAGTCTAAGATCTCTGCCTCGAGAAAACTGCAGCTGAAGGTACGGATGAACCCTCGGAAAAGCTAGGTGTCTTCAGGGGGCGGGTCTTGGACGTTGGGGTGGGGCTTCGGGTGAGCGACTGGGCGGGGCCTGGAAGGTTTGGCGGCGGGATGGCCCTGCCAGGGAGGGCTGGGGCCCGGGAATGATGGACATCAACCTGGAGGGGGCGGGCCTCTGGAAGCCGGCCTGGGATTAGAGGACGGGGCCCGGTGAGGGTGACTACCCCGCAGCGTCCTCATCCCAGTACTGGGCCGCGGTTCCCGGCACCCCCTCCCTAGACCCTGATGCTGCAGATTGCGAAGCAGGAACTGGAGCGGGAGGCCGAGGAGCGGCGAGGAGAGAAGGGGCGCGCTCTGAGCACACGGTGCCAGCCCCTGGAGTTGGCCGGGCTGGGCTTCGCGGAGCTCCAGGTACTGGTTCTAACCAGGGACTCCGGCCCAGCCCAGGCTCCCAGGTTCCTAGTGTCCGATCTTGCATCCCTTGGGACTCAGGGGTAAACTTACGATGCCCCCACTCTTCTGCTCAGGACCTTCGGGCCCAATTTGCCAATTCTCACCCTTAGGAGTTCAGAAATGTGGCCCCCAGCTGCCTACAACCTCAAAATGCAGAGACTGGTTCCTCCAGCCCAACTCCAGTCCAGATTCTCAGAACCTCTGACTTTAGAACCTCTAAAGTTCCCCAGGGTCTGGCTTCAATCTACTCCTCCAGGTCCCCAACCCCTCCTCCTTCAGACCCAGGAGTCCAAACCCTTGGGTTTCTCCTCACTACACACTGCATTCCTCCACCAGGACTTGTGCCGACAGCTCCACGCCCGAGTGGACAAGGTGGATGAGGAGAGATACGACGTGGAGGCGAAAGTCACTAAGAACATCACTGAGGTGGGAGGCACTGGGCAGCCTGGGTCCCTTTGGGGTAGGGTGGGATGCCTCAGGCTCTGGTCTCAGCCTGGCCCTTGCAGCTGCTTACAGCTGCAGACACCAGGAGACGCAGGACAACTCTCTGAACCTGGCAGGGAGAGGCCAGAAGGATGAGCACAATAGGGTCAGGGATGAGCACAAAAGCCAGGAGGGGACAAAGGAGGAAATATGTTTGTGAACATTTGTGGCTGGAGCCGCAAGTGTCGGTAAGTCAGCTCAAGTGTGGACCAGGGACCTGTGAAATGTATGTACCTGGACTGGGATGTGTCGGTGGTTTTCAGAGATGAGGCCAAGGCAAATTGGGTATCCAGTTACAGGATGGGGAGCTTGGATTTCATCCTGAAGGTGGTAGAGGCCTGAACTAGGGAGAGCCTGGCTAGGGATAGGAGAGAAGTGTAGGGTGGAGAAGTGAGGTAAGGAGGAAGAGGAGGGGGGTCTCCACCTCCCTTTATGGCTTTGCCCAGATCGCAGATCTGAACCAGAAGATCTTTGACCTTCGGGGCAAGTTTAAGCGGCCCACTCTGCGTAGAGTGCGGATCTCTGCAGATGCCATGATGCAGGCACTGCTGGGCGCCAGGGCTAAGGAGACCTTAGACCTGCGGGCCCACCTCAAGCAGGTGAAGAAGGAGGACACGGAGAAGGTGAGTGTGGCTCAGTCCAGGAAAGGGGGTGCTTAGCGGAGGAGGTAGTGGGCAGCAATCCTAGGACCCAGCCTGAGGGCGGGTGATATTTGGAGTTGTGGGGAGAAGTATCTGGTAAGGGTCCTCCACAGGAAGTCTAAGAGGGGTACAGGAAATGCAAGAGTAAGATAGGATGTAGAAGAGAAAGACAGGGAGTGCATTAGGGAGAATGGAAGTGGCAAAGAATCAGGAGATACATGAGGGAGACAGGAAGTCCAAGAGGTAGACAGGAAGCACATGAGTAAGAGAGGAAGTGCAGGAGGGAGACAGGAAGTGCAGGAGGGAGACAGGAAGT